>NC_089683.1:15804472-16107687 GCF_031753505.1 Anomalospiza imberbis | reverse complement strand
TCATGACCAACATGGTAGGGGTCTTCACAACATTCAGTTAATACCCACACTGAAGTTAAAGTACAGAAATGGAAGAAAGAAAAACAAAACACCTTAATTTGATTTGAAATTTCAGTCTAAAACAAAAGCTATCTTCTGACAGAGCAGTGAAATTTGCTGCTGTTGCACTCACCAAACACAATTACGAATCTTAACTATCTTCCAGCTATGTCAGCCACAGTTCCAAGTTACACACATATTGGAAGACTGCAAATTTTTAATTGATGAGTAAAACACAGGAACTTGCAACCCATACAATGCTTTTCAACTTCCAACTGCATCTCTGCACATTAATGATGGCACATCACGTCCCTTGTTCATCAGAAATGTCATTTCACCAGGCAAAGTGCAGCAATATGTTCTCCCCTAAAGAAACTTAAAAGGTTTATGACAGCTTGCATCATTCCTGTTGTTTCTTCTGCAAGTTTGTAGTGCAACTTGCTGATCAGCCTAAGTCTCATGTAAATCCATCTTTAGTCAAAAAAAATCAGATAAGATCTGAAAATGTTTTGCTAACTTTCTAGAGTACTCTTACTACATGTTTCTTACTCTCTTCAATGATTCATTCATTAACCCTTAGGTAAGAAAATTGAATGAAGTTTTGCAGAGCTCAACCACAAGTTTTACCCAATTAGACAGCTAATGACAAGCTTCACACAAATGCAACAGTTCTACCCGAGTTTCTCCACCAGTAGAAAAGCAATTGGTCTTAAAAGTCAATATTACTCTATACTTGCTTCTCACTGTATAAAGTTCTTGGGAGCAGAAAGATTAAAGTATGTCACACTGAACATAAACAGCTACAAGCAAGTCACAACATGGTTATTATTACAAGCAACTTTTATACAAACTGGCCTGCAATGAACACTGTATTATGTAACAGAAAGACAGAAAAACATTCATTTAAAATATGTCTGAGACTAATTCCCAGGATCTTTGTCAATACAACCTTACTTTATCTATCAACAGATACACCAAAACCAGACACATCTGGGAAACACTGTAGCACGTACCAGAAAGCAGAACACAGTGATATGTTTAATTCCTGATTAAAAGTTTTTAAAAAAAGAAAGAAATTAAGCAAACAATATTGGATAACCTATTACATAGAAGAGGTTTTCTTGTACAAGTATTTAATATTTCAATTCCTTACAGTTTTGAACATCTCAGAACACTAGAAACAGTATGCAATATGTTCTACCCATAAAATGTTATCTTTCCTTTAAAAAGAAATATATCAAGTAAACTACTCAATGCTTTTTAAAAGTATATTCTAATGTATTATAAATGAAGTACCTTAAACTATACACATAAATATTACAATATATAGAAAATACTAAAGTAACAGCCTCTCCATGTACTTCTTTACAGAATGTGCTCATCATGAGAACATCTGTTTAATTCTATTTTTTAAAAAAAGGCAAATTAATCTCTTATTGGCAAATAAAATACATTGTCCTATTCACTATTTCTGTCTAGTCATTTTTTGACAACTAACATTAAACAACATACATATCAGGGACTTTTACCTGCATGTATACATATAAAACCAAACAGCATAATTCTATCTATATGTGAGCATATATATATACACACACAGAGATATACAGGGTTTGGTTCCTTCCCATTACATGAACTTTCCTCTAGTCTCCAAACATCCCGATGGAATTTGATATGCACTTCCTATTACACTTTCTACTGCTAGCATTCTTTCAGAATGACTCCTGAAACACCATTTCTGCTAATGCAGAACTTCAATCTCATCCCTGTACCCCTCTTTTTTATTGTCCTCACAAGTTTAACACAGCCAACACAACATTCACACCAGCATTGCTCATTTCAGTACAAAGTGGTTGGATTTTGTTTGAACAATTCTTTTTTTTTCCCTACAGCAAAGCATTTTTATCCAGTGTCACCTTACAATTTCACTCCACATGACACAGCATCATGGTTTAACTCCAGCTGGCAGCCACTCCCTCACTGCTTCCACCATACACCCACCACCCACAGGGAAAGGGAGAAGTAGAAAGAAAAGGTGAACCTCATGGGTTCAGATAAGCACAATTTATTAAGTGAAACTAGATATCATAGTAATAAATATGCTAATGCTGATAATAATCATTGAAATTACAAGGAGAGGAAGAACAAGTAACAGAATCCAAGAGAAAAGTGATGCACAGTACAATTGCTCACCATTTGCTTACTGAGGAGCAGATCAGACCCCTTCCAGGTAACTCCCCCCAGTTTATACACTGACCATGTCACTCTATGGTATGGAATAACCCTTTGGCCAGCTCAGGTCAGCTGTCCTGGCCATGCTTCCTCACAGCTTCTTGTGCACCTCCTCACTGGCAGAGCATGGCAAAATGACATGCATCTGACTTACAGTAAGCATTACCTAGCCACAACCAAAATGTCAGCGTGTATCAACACTATTCTCATACTAAAACCCAAGAACAGCAATGAACCAGCTACTAGGAAGAAAATAACCTTGTCCAGTCAAAAGCAGGACATACAGCAGCCATCCTGCCCAGCACATCCTGTGTAACAGGAGGACATAAAGGCTCAGACAAAGTGTCCATCTAGCCCAGGATCCAGAACTGTGTCCTCCCCACAGCAGGAGCTCACGGATGCCCAGGAATGCAGATGAGCAGAACAAGCACAGAAGCTGCTTCCCAGTGCTCTCCCACACTCAAACCATCAGCATAGACCCAGATTCAAACACATTATCCACATGTTTAGTAACACTTAGCATACTACACCTCTATCAACTTCTGGCTCCAAAGCACACCCCCATCTTTACCACCCTCTGTTGCTCCAAATACACTTGAGACAGAGAGAAAGAGCTGTTAGTCTCAACATCTTCAGCATCACCATACATAAATTTGGTAGAATTGAATGACCCAGCATAACCCACTTATATAAAGCTTCCACATATTTAAGAATATAAAGATCACATATGTGGTTTAAAGGCAGAACCCCCATCTTTTACCTGTGTTCCTCAGAAATTTTGGGTTGCTAGTCAAGAAAGAACATCCACAAGTTAATTCTAGAGCTTTTTATCTATCTGCTGAAGAGCAAGCTGAGCAGCACACAGATCCAGGCTAACAATCAGCCAATGTATGCTATGTTTTTGCATAACAAGGCGTGGGAGTTGCATTTTCATTTTACACTTTTAGGGGACTCAGCATCTTAGTTATAAAATGTATATTCCTACCATACCTATCTCTGTTTGCACAAAATGCAGCAAAAATAGAACTGTGACCTTGACAAAGGCAGGCTTTGAAAGATGTCATAACAGCTTCTGTTATTTTAGGCTTTTCTCATGCAGTAGGACAACAGCACAATATGCTATTTTGCTGGAAGAAAGTTAAATAAACCAATCAACACAGGGTGCTTTTTTACCAGCTAGTTGGCACATTCCACAGATTTAGCCTTGAAATAAAGGCTTCATGTCCAGTCAAGAGATCTACTTTTTCCACTATGTTAGGAAAAAGTACTTTTTTTTCTATAGATGTGTAATTATTTAATTTCAAAAGGCATACCTAGACACCATGTAAAATGATATTGCATTGATTTTTAGAAAAGATGACAGAATAGCCTCTGAGTTTTCCCAAGCCTTGTGCTGAAAGCTGCTGCATGGGTTTGCTTATTTGCTTTCCTACAGATGATGCCAAACTAAAAAAAAAAAAAAAAAAAAAAAGTTCTTGCCTCTAGGGTCAGAACTGAATTCTTATTAAAATCCAACTATATTATTTTTTTAATTCTAATGATCATAATCAGTTTGCATTGTTCACACAGAGAAATTCAACTCTGTGCAGTTAGAACATACAATTACAAAACTTCAAAGGGAAAAATGTACATCAAAAAAAGTCCAAAGTGCCAAAGCTAAACATCTAATTCTGCAATCATCCAGCACAAGGCAACAGACATACTGATTAGAATTAACTTAGTTTTGACTATCTGAGAGCTGCAAGGTAAGCTACTCTGCTCAATCTCCTTTTTTTTCACCAAAAAGAGTTGTCTATTTGGAAATGTTTTATGTATGCGTTATTGACTTTCATAACTGGTATTTCTTAGGAAATGGATCTGTTTTATGATGTAAACAATAACAGCCTCAGAATGTGTGCGCCTCTAAAATACAAGCAATATTAATCCTTCTGCCCACTCAGAAGTTTCTGATTCACACACTAATCTGTCCGTTCTGATTATTTCAAGCGGAGATCCAAAATGCATTGAATAAACAACAAACAAAATAACAAAACCAGGCTGTCTATGAGCCCATTTCCAGAGAAGGAAGCATTCATACCATCATGCTTTGGTAATAAGCAGTCTATCACATTACACCCATCAGCAACCCTCCGATGAAGATTTTTGTCTGACAGCCATTTAAAGCAAATTTAACACGTGGGCAGAGTTCTCCAACTTTCAGATCCAGCAGCAGTCCCACACAAGCCAGGGCAGGAGGGCTGCAGCAGCCCCCAGCAGCCTGGCCTGCCCGCAGCCCAAGGGTCCAGGTTTTGTTCAGCCATAGGGAGAACACCACCCAGGCCCCTCGGTGTCCTGCAAACAAGCAGACACACAAGGCTGGGTACATGAGGATTCATTAGCCCAATTGTCCCAGAACCATTTGTGGTGGCTTGACTGACTATTTACTACAGATCTGCTGCTGACATTCTCACTTGACTAATGTATTTTGATGTTTTGCTACATAATGGCAACATAATGGTTTGGTAAAGTAAATCTTTACCAAGCTAAATTAAATGATCATTCTAGTTATAGCTACAGGCCATATTCCACATGCAACATGACAAATGCAACACAGATATTCTTGTCAAAAATGCATGCAAAAACACTTCAGATCTTCCACATGCTTCCTAATGTTACATTCTCTTGCTTTCCAACCTCTCCCCCTGCTCCCTTCAATTCTGGAACATCTCACGGACAAGGAAACCAGCTTCAGACTCTCATAAATGAGAGAAACATCATCTGAAACAGAAGACAGGCAGGAGGGAGGGTGCTTTCATGACTTCCCTGGAATGGAAGAAACATATTGTGTGATTTATTCTTCCTGTAAGACTCCAAAAGGAACACAGAACTAGGAAAGGTGGGAATAAAAAAGATATTTGATCCCCTAGAAAACTCAAAGCTGAGAGTTGAAGTTGACTATGTCCACAATTTAATGTTAAACTGAGATGAGACATGAGGGGTCACCTAAGTTCTCTCTCACTTGAAAAACCATATTGTGTCATATCAACCCGGATGTCTGCAATCCCTTGGAAGTATAACAGTAACCAATGCAGATAAGAGCACCAAGTCTGACCTTTGCATTTCAAAAAGTTGACAATAGTATAGAGCACTCAAAAACACAAAGAAGAAAGCCTAACAGCTTCACAACACAAAACCTGTAAAGGCAGAACTCCACGATGCTGGAATCTGCCTCACAAAACCCTGATGAAGGAAGTAGAATCTTGAGATCTTCTGACAAAAATGAGTACTCATAACTCAGAAAACAAATAGCTAACATGCTGGTGCTGTGAATTTTCATCTCTTCACTCATTTTCCTACATAATATTTGCCTAGATTTACAATGTTTCAGCATCACAGAGTGGAAGCAATTTTATGCTTCCTCTTTCTTTTATGTGATACATAAGTAATTTTTCTGCAAACATCAGAACTACACCCAGTATTGTTAATTTTGCAAATCAGCAGAAATCCATAGGCCACAGAGTCAGAAAACAGTCTCCTATTAGGAATGTGGTAGCAACACAACTTCTGAGTATTTTAAAGGAAATAAAAATGTCATTACAGAACATTGACAATAATGGGACTACTGCAAGTGCTATTTTAAAGAACAGGCCTAACAGTCATAATGGTTTAGAAATGATAAACTAGAACTGCTAATACAAAATATTTTGTAATAATTCTATTTCATTGGATCAGTAAGCTTCATACAAGAACTCACAGGCAGTTTAACAGAACAAGTTCTCTGATGGCAAAACAATAGCAAAGTCAATCATTAAACCCATCACTGCTGTTAACTCGGCTTGGCAAGTATCATCTTGGATGAAGATAAGAGGGAGTTGTTATTTCCATTCACCCACTCATCACCCTGCTCCAGCTACACACCCCCTTGTGCCCCATGCACATGCCACATTCTGTGGGGAAGGAGCAGATTCCCAGCTGCCTCAGCCCTCCAATCTCTGCTGCAGCCCACATCTTTGCCTTGAGACACAACAAATGAGGCCGAGAACCAGTGTGGCTGCAACACTGCCAGGAGAGAGAGGCCAGGTTTGCTCAGCCATGAGGTGATGCCAGCTGGAATTTGTGTTCAGCCAGCCAGGAGACATTTTCTGCACGTTTAAGGATGGCAGCAGCTGGGGAACATACGGGATATGATTTGCTGAGAAGGTGGTTGTGCAGCCAGAATCAGTACACAGGGCAGCCAGCAGATTAATAAACAACCCAACCCCCTGCAAGCAGCATGCGAAACAAAAGGCCACAGGAATCAGATTTAGTTACAAAAACCAAGTTTTTTAATGATTCCAAGACCAAAGGAAAGCCAGGAGTTTGTGCTAACAACCTAACACAGCTGCCTTTTCTTTTAAACCATTTCTCAAAACAAAATGCCCTACAGAGGTATTTTATTAGAGGGGATGATGGTATTTCTATTTCCCACCCTATTTCTTGCTTTGCCTCTAGGAAGGAATCAATCAATTCTTTGTTTTCAGCAGGGTACTGAATCAACTGCAAGCCCCACAGCTGGTCAGACCTGCACCAGCAGTGCAGCCCTATACCTTGCTGAGCCTATTTACACCCTCTTGCAATCAGACACACGTCTCAAACAGCATAATGGCTGCAATAAAACACTTCTGAGACAAATAAAGCCATTTCTGAAAAATACAATTTGCTTAAAACATAGCATAAATGAAATGCTTGCTTTTCTCCAATGTTTAACATTCCTCTAACCTGGAAAGACATATCCCTTCAGATGACTTGTTTCATTTCTGTCCCATCCCCATCCCCCAGCTAAGTTAAAGCACTGCTACAGCGTCCTATCTTCTGCATCCTTTAATCAATGCATGCTGATGTACATAACATCCACATGATGCATCAACGTCACCACTGTCACAGTATTTGTCATATGGTCCTGCAGAAACACATGGAGACCTAAATCAGCTGTTTCCTGCTCTCAGTCAGGAGCAAACCTGTGGGTAGCTCCATTTTCTTTGCTCAGTGATGAAGCCTGACATAGGAATAGATGATGGCAACTTCTACTTTCACGTAGATTTTCCTTCCGCATGTGAGAAACACTAATGACTATTTCTGGGGATGAATTTGAGATACTCCACAAAAAACAATGATACACAAGGAACCCATTATGAAAAAGCCCTGCATTTATTTTTGGAAGATTCTTCATGCTTCCAGTTAGTAATGGAAAACCCAAAACAAACAAAAAACCCCAACAAACACCACACACAAAACACCCCACAGCAAAATAAACACCTACTCAATGACAGTCCAAGTCATGGCACAATCACTTATGACCTATTTCAACCACAGACAAACAATATTACACAAAGATATATTCATGATCTTTAAATTAGAAAGTAACTATGTTGCCCAAGTATGTATGTACATATTACACATATTTCTATTTATACAGCCCATACCTTTTAAAATTTTTGATTTATTGGAAAACTGTCTTGATCCTATTTCATGCATATTTGAACTTGGCAGCACTTTTGGCCTGCCATAGGCACTGAACTGCTTGCACTCTGGTTTGTCACCTCCCTGCTCTTCAGTGGAGACACACAAACCACTCATGTTCATCACTTTCTAATACACTTGAAAAATTCCCTTTAAATGCCCAGTGCAATCAAATTATCTCACAATGTATTAAAAATAAGAGAAATTCTTAAAATTAGAATGGCTCAGGTTATTTCAGACAAATTAATCATATCACATGTCCTTCACAGTAAGTTGTATGAAGTCAACTAATAGATACTTTTGGGTAAATTTAATCACAATATATGCTAGCAGAAGAGGCTACATTTCAGTAAAAATGCAGTCTTCATATCAATGCTGATAAGGAACTTCAGGTTGTTCATCAATTATCCTTTGGGGTATGAGATTAAAACAATGAATTATTCACGTATATGTATACCCATATCACTGCAATTTGTCTATCACTCCTCATCAAGGTGTTCCACTGCCTTCCTGAGTTATTTTCTCTCTTATATTTCCTAATGTAAGAACTCACTATAGACCTCAACTTTCAATTCATTGAATTTACATAATAGAGAAAAGCCATTTAAAGTCTCTGAAGAAAATAAATAGTCAACCTTACTTCAACAATTTCTTTCTCCCAGCATTCAAACACTTTTCATACTCACTATCTAGAAATATCTCATACTACTGGTTTCTTCTATTTTGTACAAGTAGGGATATGACCAAACACAACAAGCCATTCTTTATGCAGGCTAAGACCTTTCTTTCCTCATCACAAACAGGGTGTCCAAACAAATGAACCTCTCACTCCCAAATCTTTTGCAACACTGATTTATCAGTGAACAAAATCCGCTGCTGCCAGCAGAACTGTCTAGAGACAGCAAGTTACACACAATGAAAGCATCTGCAATCATTTTGTCAGCTCAAAGCTTCCACTGTGAAAATTTTTATTACTTGAGTTCTTTTATCTACAGGTAACACAAAAGTCACAAGAGAGTTCTAAAGAGATATGTATGAATTTTAATCCTGAACTACAAAAAAGAGACTAAGAAGGGAGCTCATCTTGAGTTGCACTTTTCATGACTGGTACTATTCAGAATTAGGAAATATGCTCAAATTTTTTCATCATTATTGGAGCCATTATATAATGAAAAACTTAGTATTTATTAAAAACCAAATATTATCAATTCAAAGTTTGTTAGACTCAGAGCAACAGTTTAAAAAGTAGTTTACAAGAAACAGCTTACATATTTTTGTTCATAGCAAGAAATACACATTACACAGATATAGAAGAAGTTTAAGTTTACTATGATTACAGTGGCAAAGGTCCCACTGCACGTTAGACAAGTCACCATAACACCACCAAACAGCCAGCGCAGTCAGGCAGAATCAAGGAAGATAAGTGGACTCCAGCAGCCTGTGAAACCTATCACAGACACATCATATGATTACAAACAGGTGGTTTAAACCAAGATCCACAAATGTAGTGTTCTTCTTTATACAGCTGTTCTCTAGGCATTCCAATTCCCATTGTATAAATCCACAGAACCTTGATATTTAGTTGCTAAATTTACAGAGCTATTTCAATCCCTCTGACTGCCCCATCTATATAACACATACAGAAACACCTGGTGCACAAGAGCATTCTGTGAGCAAGTGTGTTATAGATTACAATTCACTGAACTGGATTACAGGATTATAGAATACCAGATTAGAAGGGACAAGAATTACCTGATCCAACCTTTCCTGGAAAAAGCACAGCCTAGACAAATAGCCGAGCATCCTGTCCAGCTAAATCTTAGTGTCCAATACTGGGGAATCCACCATTACACTGGGGAGATAATTCTAATGCTTGATTGTTCTCACTGTGAAAATTTTTCTTATGTCTAATTGGAATCTTCCCAGGAGTAACTTGTACCCATTACATGTCATTTTTTTCCAAAAGGAATCACATGAAGTCTCCATTTTCTCTATATCCACACTTTAAATATTGGAATACAGTGGTAAGGTAATCCCTGAACTTTCTTTTCTCAAGACTGAACAAATCCAGTTCTCTCAGCCTTTCCTCATACGGCAGGCTGCCCGGTCCTTTTACCTTTTCTGTGCCCCTCTCTGGATCCTCTCCAGCCTGTCCACATCCTTTTTTGCAGAGCAGGGACCAAAACTGAACACAGTGTTCCAGATGAGGCCTGACAATCACTGAACAGAGTGGGACAATGACTTGTTTCTCTCTGCTGGTGATGGCCCTGACCAGCATCCTGTTGGTTGCCTTTGCTGCAGCAGCACAATGTTCACCCTTGAGCTGCTGTCCCTCAGGGCTCCCAGGTCCCTTTCCCAGAGCTGTTCCCCAGACAGGTAGGTCCCAGCCTGTTCTGCACTCCTGGACTTTGCTCTCCCAGGACCTTATACTTGCCCTTGCTGACCTTCCCAAGGTTCTTGTCAGCCCACTCTTCCAGCCTATCCAGGTCTTTCTGCAGGATGACACTCTCTTCGACTTCTCTACTTGGTTTCATCCCATCTTGCAGATTACATCTGAAGATATTAAAGTGCACTGGGCCCAATATCAAGCCCTGGGGAACCAATTTGGGATGGGCTGCCAGTTGGAAGAGGAGGCATCTACCACCACCTGGCTGAGAGTGCAGTTTCTCAGCCACTTCCTCACCCACTGCAAAAATCAATTGTCTAGGCCATCACACATCAGTTTCTCTAGGAAAAGACCACAGGAAATGGTATTGAAAGCCTTGGAAAAATCCAGGTAGAAAACATCCACCCTTCACTCCCCATCAACCAAGCAGGCTGTTCCATCATAGAAGGCAATCAGGTGCCTTGTCAAGCACCATTGCTCTTGGGGAATCCATGCTGGCTTTTCCCAACCACATGCTTCATCTGACTTATGATAATCTTCAGGAGGATTATATAGAAAGAGACCTTTTGCTTTCCTAACTGCATCTCTGCACACCCTGGCAATGTCCTTGTGTTTTTTAACAGGCGTGCAACCACTTTTCCATCTCTGTTACAGTTCTCTTTTGGTTTTGAACACACTCCGAAGTTCACAGTTAAGCCAAGGGGATCTTTTGCTCTGCTTACGCCCCTCACCGTTGAAGGGGATGAACTGCTTTTGTGCTTCCAGGAAAACACCCTCGAAAAGCTCCCAGCACTCACTAGACTAGCTCCTTTATCCTCCATGGATCCCTCCCAACTGAGCTCTGAGTGAGCTGAAATGTGCTCTTCTAAACTCCTAAGTTTCTGTCTCAGTACTGCCTTCAGCATGCTCAGCCAGATCCCAAACACCGCAAAACTGTGATCACTGCCACCAGGGCTATCACTAACAGAGCTATTACAAAACAGCTTTTGTCCATTTCTGAGCAGTGCCTCACTCCTGGTGGCACATCTAACATTTCTATGAGAAAGCAGTTCCCTATGCATTCCAGAAACTTGATGGATGACACATCAACTGCTGCATGGTTCTTCCAACAAGTGTCTGGGTACTTGAATTTGCCCATAAGAACCAGGCTGTGCTGACCTGAAATTTGCTTAAGTGACCCAAATACTGCTCCACTGGCCCTATCATCTTGGTTTGAAGGTCAATGGCAGATGTCTACTCCAAGACTCGCCTTGAAGACAACTACTCTGAGCTTGATCCATTCAAAAGGGCCTCCATGATCACCACAGATGGGTATTATTAAGGAGAACATTCAAGGTTCTCCTTAACATAGAGCACAACTCCTCCTCCTCTTCCTCCCTACCGATCTTTATAAAACAGCCTACAGCTGTCCATCACATTCTCGAGACCCATGAGCTGGCCTACCATGGTTCGGTTATTTCTGTGATATAGTAACTTTGTGGCTGAACAAGGAGCTCCAGTTCCTCCTGTTCCCCAGCCAGACATGATGATGTGAGCATTGCCACTTTGGACCCAACCCCTCAAGTCCTTCACTTTAAAACCAGGCTCACCAAATTGGTCAGCATGCTGTCAAAGATTCCCTCACCTCTTCCACACAGGTGGATCCCACCCCTCCACAATAGACTACAGTCATCAAAGAATGTCCTATTGTCATAAAGCCCAACTCCTTCATGATGGCATCAGCCACAAAGTCAGAAGTTAACTCACATCATACATCTATTTCTGGCTGCACCCTTTCCTCTAACCATCAAAATGGAAGAAAAAGACACCAATACTTTTCATTTGCACTCCCAGGGCTCTGTAGTTTTCCCTAATTTTAGTTTATGGTGAACTGCTTTATGGTCACTATTATAAGGACACCTAAACACTAAACTTGTCTACTCTCTACTATCACTTGTTTTAATAAAATAATAAAAAATATTTTGTTTTTATTAAAAAGGGTGTAACATACTTATGATTCGTGTTCAAGTTAATCAAAATCACTAATTTTCAGACAGAACTTTTAATTTTATTCTAAGCATGTGAAACTCTACACTGTAAGCCTTCACGCCTAAAAATAGTGTGATTGCCAGTCAGCCAGAAATTTAGAATGCATCCAGAAGCTCCTACGCTGCACTTGCCAGGAATGTCAAGACTTTGAAAAATCGCATACATTATAACAGTCAAGACAAACTAATCTGTAACACAAGCACACAGAACACACTCTGATTTTCCATTATTGTGAAGCCTGGCAGTATCACTGCAGTTCAGCTTCCTTCTGTATTTTCATTATAAACCAAATCTGAAGAAATGTTTCAGCTAAATGTGCATGTCCTGGTCTACATGTGTTAAAAAATACACTTTAACGTGTTTGGGAATTATGACACTTAGTAGTGACCTGAGAATATGAAAGGAAATTGACAGTATATTTGAAGTAAACAATTTCCTACTGTTTTGGTGACTGAAATCTAGAGGTATCCATATAGTCTCAGACCAGAGTAATGAGAACTCCTCCATGAGGTTTGGATCAGCTGTATTCTATTTATATCAAACAAAACATGATGAGTTTATACGCCTATGTTTCATCACTAGCTATTTAATTAAGTACGTTTTCACAATGTGAATACATCGCACTGGTTGATCTTTAGACCACCAGGTATCCATCCAGCCAGGGCTAAATTTCAATTGCTATTGAATACCTGGAGTGCTAGCTCTTAAATAACTTACAACACTCTTGTGCTACTAGTAATCATTCTCCTCCCACTTGTAGCTGTTGGAAGGGTTGAGAAAAGGTTCTATAAAGACGTTACTAGTCTGAAAGCACATTCTATTTAGGCCTTTCTGTTACCTGGAAAATTTCAATCACAGAATGGCTCAGGTTGGAAGAGAAGACTACAGTGGGTCATTTGGTCAAATCTCCCTGCCCAAGCAGGGTCATCCTAGAGCACAAGGCACAGGATTGCGTTTAGCTGGCTCTCGAATATCTCCAGTGAGGGAGACTCCACAGCTTCTCTGGGAAACCTGTTTCTGTGCATGGTCACTCACACAGTAAAGAAGTTTTTCCCCATGTTCAAGGTGGAACTTCTTGTGCATCACTTTCTGCTCATTGCTGCTTCTTCTATTGGCTGGCACCACCAAGAGCCTGGCTCCATCTTCTTCACAACCACCCTGTAGATATATTTATACACATTGATGAGGTCCCCTCTCAATTGCCTCCTTCTCGAGGCTGAACAGGCCCAGCTCCCTCAGCCTTTCCTCATAAGAGAGATTCTCCAGACAAACTTAGTAGCTCCCTGCCGGACAAAGGCATAAGATGGGAAAAAATTTAAAGATGGAATCCTTTTCAGACTTTTGCTGGGTCTTCTTATAGGGACAAGTAGTGTTTGCTGTAACACCATTTCACATACAGTCTTATGCCAGCACACACATTGAAATTAGAAAGAGGCAACAGGAAGAAAAAGGTTGGTGGCAGTCTTGTGAGAAGACAACAGAACTAAAACCAAGCAAACAGATTGTAAGATTCATATCTTGTTTTAGCGATTTCAGCTGAATGCCAGAACCTTGTCATACTTCATCTCTGGAGATGCAAAGATAACAAGTGTTGACTGAGAGAGGATGGGGAAAAAAGAAATAACAGAAGCCATCATGAGAAAAAACATTTAACTTGAAGCAGCATCAAGTGTAAAGGACACCTACAAAAGGGAGATGCAGTACTGTCACAATTCATAGAGAATTATATAATTAATAACTAACCACATTAGTCTTAAACCTTTCAGTTGATGGTTCATTGAAGTATTTTCAGTCTTTATA
Source organism: Anomalospiza imberbis (assembly GCF_031753505.1). Classification (NCBI taxonomy): domain Eukaryota; kingdom Metazoa; phylum Chordata; class Aves; order Passeriformes; family Viduidae; genus Anomalospiza; species Anomalospiza imberbis. The sequence continues at coordinate 16,093,724 of NC_089683.1, read as the reverse complement.
TAGTTCTACCATACAGGTGAGATATTTCAATAACTGAAAGCAGTACATAGGTTAGCCTTCAGCTGTTAGTAAATTAAGATCAGTGACATAGCCGAAAAATCAGCAGTGCACCCCTAAGTTATTTGTGCCTTTGCCAGAGAATGCCACAGATGCAGGGTGAAGCAAACCCTTCTGAAAGAAATTACACTGCAGCAATGAATGCTGGAGCACAACTGAGATGGGGCCACATGGGATAAATGTAATAGTTGTACTTTTGCACAGTTTCATCTGTACAGTACCTATATATCTCCATACAAGCAAGTTATAAAATATTGCTGCATTTATGGAATTGTACTAAAAGCCTCTCACTCTAAAATCCCAATATTTTAACTTAATAGTAGGAACATGTACCTCCTACACAAACTTGCAATTCTTAAAATGTTAGTTTAAATAGTAGATTCTGTTGCATTGTAAGCATCACAGTCAAGTCAGATTTCTCTTACCACTCTAGCTACAAAACTATTTACTCACAAATACACATTTTTAAGTTGCAGAGGCACGTAACTATAAGAGCAAATGTGTCTTCTCAAGTTTTAGTACAGGTGGCAGAGATTGTAGAAAAAATGAGCATTTTTATCAAAGACACCAAACATTTGTAAAGATAATTTGAAACAAGTAACTGGAAAATGACAGGGGAGCACCTGAGAAGAACGGTATAAAAACAAAAATTTACTTTAATAACCATAAGCTCCATCAGTCAATACAATTTGCTGTGGGAAAACTTCAGTAAGAAAGCCACCACGTGTGAATGACCCAAATGCTTAGTGAAAGGACAGGACTTATGTAAAGTACCTGGAGTTAGCCACAGTTTTAAAATTATGTGTCTGGATTCTCACACCCCTTTCCTCTTCATGCAGTTTTTCAGGATTGCTTTAAAGGCTTCTAAATTTTCTTTTCAGGGGTGGGGGGAGAACAGACACAAAAAGGGAGAACATGATACACAATAAAACAAAACAACATACACTTTACTAGAACAAGAACTAGAAGTTTAAATTCCTAACAGAAAAATGTGTGAGCAAGTAGGGCAGCCAGAACACAAAGCACATCCCTCCCTTTGTTCATTGTGTCCTTGGCAGACAGACTCATACTTCCAGCCAAGTCTAGTATTTTCTGAACAGTGGCAGACTCTGCTCAAATACCCCAGTCCCTCAGAAGCTTTCCTTGTCCCCTCTGAGAACTGGCTGCCTGTTCCCAGCTCGTCACCACAGCCCTGCAGCCCCTCAGTGAGCCCTGGGCATCTGCAGCTTCCTCTGGAACTCTCCTTTTGCCACACTGCTCAGGCCCTTAACCCCTAAGCAAGCTTTCATGGGAAGAAACAGTTTCTACCTCCACCTATCCTTGTCTTCAAAAGAAGAAACTAGGTATGATGCCTTTTGTTCACTGCTATTAATTTTGATACTTCTTAGGCAATTTTTAGGTTTTACATACAGGGTCAAAGCCATGGCTTGCTTAGCACAGTATCCTTGTCAGAAGAGATACATCAGAAGCAGTTGTGAGAACCACACGGCACAGTAGCTCAGACTAGAAAATACCTGGTTAGAAGACAAATGTTACTTTTATAGTGAAAGAATCAGAGTTCCATTAGGGCACTTAGTAAAAAGGCAAAAACCAGGCAGGCATAACAAGAAATAATGCCAGGAATACAGCTCAAAACCACTCAGATTAAAATCAATAAAAGTGATTACCAGAATCCAATTTAATGCAAAATATTTTCTGACTCTTTGAATCTTACACAAAAGCATCCAATCTTGATTTTGAAATACATTTACTTAATTAAACAACTTACTGGTTTAACCATGGAAATATTATGTCTGTGCTACATCAGAAGCCAAACCGAACTAAAAAAATCTCCCTTTAAAAGTCTATCTCCAGAAGAATTTATCTTTGCTCTTACAGTAGGAAACCATTTAGATCCTGACACCTGGCATTTACAAATCTTCCAGAATACTTTATCTTTAGTAAGGCTACTGAGATGCAATGTTGCATCTCTTTTAATTACCTTTCTTCAAGATAGCAAACTCAAGACGTCCACAATGTCTCATCTGAATTCTCCACGCCTATTGGTTTTTTGTTAATTTATCTTCTCCAAATCCACAATAAATGTGCAGTACTCTATGTGAAAAAGGTCCTTGACACTGGGCTCAGAATCACACCACATCCCCTATCCATGTTTTGTTTGACATAAATAGAATTTATCTTTGCTCTTACAGTAGGAAACCATTTAGATCCTGACACCTGGCATTTACAAATCTTCCAGAATACTTTATCTTTAGTAAGGCTACTGGGGGTCTTCTTGGCATTTTTCTAGTCTTAGCCCCAGCGACATCTGAGAAAATTAAAACTATATTTCCACTATGAACTGAGATAGAAGCAAACGCCTGCCCCTTTTGAAAGGGGAATTTTAAAAGAAATTACATTCTTCCTGAGGGAAAAATTAATAAGCTGACTTTTCTATGATGTTCATATGCATCTCCATTCATAGCTAGAACTAGGTATATCGTTAAAAGTAGGTACATGCTTAGGGCAAGAGACTACCATGAAAAAAAAAAAACTTCTTTTTAGAAATGAGTAGTCCTGTTGAACAGGACAATCATAACTCCTGCTTTTCTCAGCAATAGGAAGACGAAATCCAGGTTTCCATCCTAGATCCCTTCCCAGTCTCCTCCCCACTGTGGTACAAGGGAAATGCAGTTTCTCCTATGCAGACAAACAGCTTTAGGCAGGTTACAATGTTGCATCTCTTTTAACTGCCTCTCTTCAAGATAGCAAACTCAAGACGTCTACAATGTCTCATCTGAATTCTCCACGCCTATTGGTTTTTTGTTAATTTATCTTCTCCAAATCCACAATAAATGTGCAGTACTCTATGTGAAAAAAGTCCTTGACACTGGGCTCAGAATCACACCACATCCCCTATCCATGTAACAACACTATGTCCTCACAGTTATTCTCCACTTCATAGTTTGCTTTACAAAGCTTCTCTTGGAGGTCGTCCATGACATATATATCCCATTCCTAATTTCAAGCCACCATGTTGCACACACGGTTGAACAGCCTCCATTGAATTATGCATTGTTGGCTTTTTCAGTGTTGAACCAAGCCTTTTTTTGTCTATTTATTCTTTCCTGTTCTGAAATTCTTCAAAACACTATTATCTGCCCCATTCAGCCAAACCTTGCAAAGTGTTGCCAGTAATTCAAGGGAGGTGACACATACTCGCTACACAGCACTGCATAACGAGGCCACACCTGGAGCAGCAGGTGCAGTTCTGGCCTCCGCAGCAAGAGGGAAACATAGACATATGGAGAGAGTCCCAAAGGCCACAAGGATAATGAAGGGACTGGACTTTCTCTCCTGTGGGGAAAGGTTGAGAGAGCTGGGGCACTACACTCTGGGTGGCCTGGCAGTGGGATTGGACCAGGCGTTTTCCACAAGTTCCTTCAAACCTCAATCATTTTGTGATTCTATGGTTATTAGTGAACCTTTCATTATTTATTATTTATTATAAATTAGTGAACATTAATAACCATAATTGAGTTGTGCAGTTACTACCCTTTCACCCAAAAACAGCCTATCACTACTAGCTTCCTAACAGAAGGTGACAGTTGACAACAGCCCCTTCTAACAAATACTTAAAGTGCAATTCACAAGAAGCTGCTTTTGAGACATCTTTCTTTTTAATAGTCACAATGCATTCAAAAACACAAATCAAATAGCCTGTAACTCATAAAGGCAGTATGGACAATTTCAGAAAGCAAATGGAAGATAAGGTTCAGAAACAATCTGGAGAAGTAGGAACTGACAAATCAATATACAAGTAAAATCTCTAAGATATTAAGCTAAATGGTGCTTAGTCATATTTAATAATTATCCACTGAGAAAAATTTTGCATGGTTAAGATTTCTTTGAAACTGGAAAAAAGGGCTACATTTCTTTAGAACATGGTCTTTAAAAGTAGAAAGGGAATTAAAAAAAAATCATAGGTCCTTGAACTCAAAATCAAATACTGTAAAGGGTTTTGTTGGCTTTTTCCACAGTACATATTTATAAATACCTAGAAGGTAAACAGTGCAACACAACTGAATCATAAGCTTGTCCAGAACAAGTACGACTTGATTATATGAGTGCAGTTAACAGATGTGCCCTGTCACATGAGCATGACTGCCATCCATTATCAAACCTATCCTTAGCACAGCCAGGGTGAGGAACAGCTGGGACAAGGCGAATTTGCTTCCTAGTAGCTAGCACAGTGCTGTGCTTTGGATTTAGTGAGAATAACGCTGATAACACACCGAAGTTCTAGTTGCTGCTGAGCAGTGCTTACTCCAAGTCCAGGACTTTGCAGTGTCTCATGCTCTGCCAGCAAGGAGGTGCACAAGAAGCTGGGAGAGAATATGGCCTGGGTAAGTGACAAACTAGTCAAAGGGATATTCCACACCATAGAGCATCATGCTCAGGATAGAAACTGTGGGGAAATGGCCCCAGGGACCAATCACTGCTAAGGGACAGGCTGGGCACCAGCCAGTGGGTGATGATGTGCAATTGTACCGTGCATCACTTGTTTCTCTACAATTTTGTCTCCCTTTTTATTAGTTTATTAGCATGGTACTTAGTTGCTGGGTATGGTTAAAATTATGCCTGCAGCCGGTCAGCTGGTCTTAATCCTAACACTTGGCCTCCTGGAGAGTACCAACCCAAATCCACATTGTACAAAAAAAAAAAAAAAAATTTATTAAATACCATCAAATCATAAGAATCCATCAGATATCACTCTACTAACAAAACTTATGAAAACAACAAGAAACATTTAAATAGTTTGGTAACAGTAAGTATGTTAATTAAATCTTCAAGTAGACATTACATTATAAAAATTGCAAACACTCTGTTGATCAGAAAATCTTGGAAAAAAAATGAAAAATTAAAAAATATTTAAAAGCCTCAAGTAGAGCTGAATTAAGTCACATGCAAAGCACAATTTTGCTCGGTAAATAATCAACCATAAAAATCTGTAATGGAAACCAACTCTTAGGCAGCATTAGAGCAGGAAAGGATCCATGCAAAGTAACAGCATTGCTAAACAGACAGAATTAGCCTTTCACTCTGCCTAGCATTACAAATACCTCAACCTGTTTTGAGAAGCGCATCTCCAAATGACATGGAACAACTGGAAGAATTCCAAAAGCAACTACATAAAAAAAAAAAAAAAAGGAAAGAGGCCTTGAAAACACAACCTAAGGAGAAATTTAAGTAGATTTGTTTGGACTTTACTGGACTGAAAGAAGACAATATAAATAGAAGATTCCTGCAAACACAAGGGAAACACACTTCCCTACACAGATGACAGGGGCTCAAACTACAGGTGATTTAGGCAAAACTTGGGCTAATTTCTAGGGCAACCTAACTGCAAGCATAGTTAAGCACCTGTACAGATTGCCAAACAAGACCAAAAACTTTGAAGAATTTTAAAATTATTTTTAAATATTTCAAACTGACTTTGATCAGAGGTCCAGATAAACTCGCAAATCCCTTTCAGGCTCCATTTCCAGAATGCTATATTTTATTTTGCTTACCAAAGAAGTATTTTTCAAGATGAGAGAAAAGGAGTCTGCTTAAAAAATTTTCCACTACATAGATGAACAGACATCTGTATTTAAAATATTTATAATTTAAAGTCTGTTAAGAGATCAGATGCAAAAGGCAGGAAAAACAGCTGTGGGAGCCAGTCAAGATACTGATGATCTGGCAAGACAAACTCAAGTACAGGAACAAGACACACCCACAGGAGCTGGTTTTGTGTCATATCATTCTAGTACTACTCAAATTTCTTTTAAATGCTTCCAATCTTGTCAAACCAAGGTTACATTTGCTGAAAAGATTTCACATTATAGTCATGTACTTGGTTTTGAACACATTCCATATGTTAAACTTTGATTAGGAGTTCAGCTATGCTGTGAGGGCGGGCAGCCTACACCTCCCTTATCTCCTGATCAATGCAAACAAATATTTTCAAGTGAGGATGAGCCTTTAGCACCAGTAAATTCTGAAATCTTTGTTTGCTAAAAGAGAAGCAACCTACATATTTTTCTATCTTCTAATTTACAAATTGCTCAAATATTTTGTGTATTAAACTTGGTTGCAATCAGTCACAGAACACATCATTGAATGTAAAAAAGAAAAAAGTGTAAAAATTGAACTGAACTAAGTTCTCACCCACACCTGTTCCTTTCTATACTTATTGCCTTCACTCTACATGCTTGTGTCCTTGAAAATCCAGATGTAGCATTTCTTATTAATTCCTCTGGGAAAGCAGGGACTGCAAGAAAGCAGACAGAACCTCTGAAGAAATGTAGAAATCCAAAGACTATGCTTAGAATGATGGATTTCTTAATTTCCATGAAAGGGGAAAAAATAAGCAAGAAGCAAACTTAGTAACAGAACTCTAATTTGCTTCAGAACCATCCCAAATGGGGGTACAAAGCTCATGACCAAAAGCTACATAGACAGTAAACCACTGTAAGCCAAGTTATTCCTAAAATTTTCATTAAAAAAACACAATTGTGCATATATACCTCAAGGACAGGTGTAGAGCAGTTGTGGATTAAGAACCTAAATTACATTCCATGAGAATCTTTGTCCCTCCTTCTCAGGCAGAGATCTTGGACTCTGCAGCAGAACTGCACCCACACATTGATTCTCACAAGACATGCCCTGATGAGCTCAAGCAAGAAACAGGAAGACAGGCAAGCATGAAAATAGATGAAGGCTTCTTCCTTCAGAAAGGCACTTCCAGAAGTGCTAATCTGTTGACAAAAGTCTTATTGTTTTGTCCTTTCCAGCAACTCAGAGAAGACAGTGTAGAAATAAGTGGAACACTGTTTCTAATCTACTCTTTATTTCTGCTGGTTTCTTCATAATCTACCTACTCTACCAAAGAGTATAAAAATCAAAACCATAGTAAAACACTTAAATACTGAAACTTTCTTTGCTTTTAAGGAGAAAAAACAAAACCAAAAATGCAAACAACCCCCCCATATGAATTTGAAAACACTTTTGACAGTCTCCAGTTCAGAAAAGAAGACTTCAATTTTCAATTAACATTTTCATACCAACAGATCCTGAAGAATCAATCTATTTCTTTCTAAAAGTCTAAGCTTGTCTAAAAAGAAGGTTTATACTTGCTTCATCTAAATGGTAACTTTCAGATTAGTAGTTGGTCAGTAAACTTTCTGCACCCTGTATTTTGGACAGCTTTGTGTTCCAGTGAAACAGAAATGCTCTCTTACTATCTAGAAATGCTTCCTATGGATTTGGAGGTCTACTTATGTAATCTCTGGAAATTTCATTGTATTTATCTAGTTCAAACAGCAAGAAGATTGACATTTCATGAATAATACACCATCTTTCATTATTGCAGCCAAAAAAATCTCCAAAACAGCCTATGATGTTTAAAGGGTAAAGCTCCCTTTGAGAAATTAAATCATCCCTTCCCCCAAGATTTAGTCAGAAAGCATGATGCAAAGATTTAAAAAAAAACTGCAAAACTTCACAACTATATTGGTAGAAAGTAGTAACACCTACCAAAGTCCCTATGTACACTAAGGAAGTCAGAATTCCTGTTCCCAACTTGGTTTTCATGCTGTCCTTCCCTCTTCTTAGAATTTGGAATACTGGACTACGTCAGACTACAAAACAAAAATAAATTCCCAGGATTTGCCTTTTTTTTTTTTTTTTTTTTTTTTTTTTTTTTTTTTTTGTTTATTTGGGGACAACTGGGGCTTAGTTCTAGGGTGAGGCTTTTTGGTGGGGGGTTTTTGGTTATTTGTCTGCGTTTTTTCACAATCAAGATACCCTAGCAAAAAATATTATCTCAAAATGATCTTTTAAAAGATCCCTAAAGGAAATGAGATTCTGATAGATGCTGTGACAGCATCCTGTATTTGAGAGAGCAGTTAATCCCTTGGAAAAGAACAGGAGCATTAAAATAATTCGGAAGTAGCAGGCGCTCTAATTAGTATCAGCCAACATGAAATCCTGGAAGAGACATACAGAAAATTCTTTCCTATCTGAAGCTGAAAAGGCCATCCTCTGCCCAGACTTGATCAGATACATAAAAACACAAGAGCATGCAGTACAAACCAGCCAGATTAATATCGGCAGTCCAAATTAAAAAAAAAAAAAAAAAAAGCGCACACCCTTCAAACTGAAAAGCACAGAAAGGTATGGCAGTTCACACACAAAAGGTCATGGCACCACACAGTTTCTCCATAGAGGCAAGAGAGGCAGGCAGAAGGAAAACAGCAAGGAGTTGCACAGGTTCACAAGAATGCAACCATTAGCAGGTACTCAGAATGGAATTGCAAGGTCCAGCTACCAAAAGGGAATCCTGAGTGTACAAAAGAATGGCAAAGTTTGGTCTGCAGGATACATCAAGTCCACAAGAGATGGGCAAAGGCTTGGAAAACATCACAGATTTAGAATGATTTCTCTTCACTCAGCTTCCAATTTTCATGACATGCAAAGAAAACGATCTTTAAAAAAGTCAAATTTATGCCCATCCTGATTGAACCAGTCAGTCAATTTCAAATGCACAAGCACAGCATTAGCTTCCATTCATTAAGGGATTGAAAAAAATAAGACTAAACCAGTCACATACAATCTGTCATGCTCTTCCATTTTTAGGAATCAAAAGGAACCAGAAAGGGAAGAACTGTGGAAGAACAATTCATAGGATCACAGAATGCCTTGGATTATCTAGTTCCAGCCCCTCTGCCCATGGGCACTTTTCACTAGACCGGGCTGCTCAGGGCTCCATCCAGCCGGGCTGGAACACTTTTGGGGATGAGGCATCCACAACTTCTCTGAGCAACTGCTCTGGTTCCAGCACCTCATCAACCCTACAGGGAAGTATTTCTTTCTTATACCTAATCTAAACCTCTGCTCTTCCAGTTTAAAGCCATTCCTGCTTGCCCTATCATTACATACCCTTCTGAACGGTTCCTCTCCTGCTTTTTTGCTGGCCCCCTTTAGGTACTGGAAGGTGCTCTGAGGTCTCTCTGTAGCCTTCCCTTCTCCAGGCTGAACAGATTAATCTCTCTCAGCCTGTCTTCACAGGAGAAGTCCTCCAGCCTTATGATCATCTTCATGGTCCTCCTCCGGACTAGCTCCAACAGTCTGATGTCATATGCTGGGGACCCCAGATCTGAATGCAGCCCTCCAGGTAGGGTCTCACAGGAGCAGAAGTGACTCTTTGACCTGCTGGCCACACTTCTTGTGATGCAGCCCAGGATACAATTGGCTTTCTGGGCTGAAAGTGCACATTACCAGCTCCTGCTGAGCATCTCAAACTACACCTGAGTCCGCCTCAAGGCTACTCTCAATCCACTCTCTACCCAGCTTGTACTTGCTTGGGATGACTCCAACCCAGGTGCACCGTCCCCTTGCATTTGTCCTTGTTGAACCTCATGAGGTCTGCACAGGCCCACCTCTCAAGCCTGTTCAGGTCCCTCTGGATGGCACCCCTTCCCTGCAGTGGTGTTGGCTACACCAGTTTGATGTCATTGGAAAACCTGCTGAGAGTGCACTCAATCCCTTAGCACTGATCCCACTACAGACCTCTGAGAGACACCACCCATCACAGGTATCCACTAGGACATTGAGCCACTGACCTCAACTCTTTAACCCCATTAATACTGAAACAGAGACCTGATCTTTGAAAATCTGCCAATGTCTTCAGGTATTGCTTTATAATTAAAAAGATAAAAGCAAAATCAAACAAACTAAAATAAACCATTATAGCTTCAGATACAGAAACCAGGCAAAGAAATAACATGGCTAGAAACACTTCTACAAAAACAAATTCAGAACTTTTGAAGCTAGTAGACTTAAATAGTTAGATAGCTTTTCTTGAAGAAAAAACACCCTCAGAACAGAAGAAATGTTCCTTGTACTTAGAAAACGGCCTATTTCATATAGCAGCCAGCTGCGTGCTCTTACCACAAAGACTAATGGCATTCCAGGCTGCATTAGGCAAAGCATTGCCAGCAGGTCAAGGGTGGAGACCCATCTTCTCTATTGGGCACTGGGTGAGGCCACAAGGAATGTTGGGTCCAGTGCTGTGTTTTCCAATACAAGGGAGGGTTTGACATACCAGAGAGAATCCAATAAAGGGCCTCTTAAGACAAGGGACTGGAGCATTCTTCTTATTCGGAAAGGCTGAGAGAGCTGGGAATGTTCAGCCTGGAGAAGGCTCAGGGAGATCTCACCAATGTGTGTAAATACCTGAAGGGAGGCTACGTAGAGGATGGAGCCAGGCTCTTTTCCATGGTGCCCAGTGACAGAAGTGTGCCCAGAGGTAACATGCACAAATTCAAACACAGAAGGTGCTCTCAGAACAGTGGGAAACGCTGGCAGAAGTTCCCCAGGGCATAGTGAACTCTCCCTCCTTAGAGATACTCAAAAGCCATCTGGATGTAGTTTTGGACAACTGGGTCTAGGTTGCCCTGCTTGAACAGGAGGGTGACCTCTGGGAAGTTCCTTCCAACATCAACCAATTTCAAATTCCACAAAGATTTTTAGTCTGTAACAATTAATACAAGAGATTATTTCAGAAAATGCACATCAGAAAACCAGGACTTGCTCCCATATGAGTCAATCCCAGAACCTCAAGCTCAGAACTTTGCCATTAGAAAATAAGATGCTGACAGAGCAGACTAAGCAACCAGTTGCTGCAGGGGAAGGCTCACTGCTGAGCCTTTAACAAGAACTGTCTGGCTGAACTGAGGCTACCATCCATTTTCTCCCTCTGCCTCCTGAGAGCTCTTGGCATCTAAAGCATCCACCAACCAGCATCCATCTGGCAGGAGTCCTATTCTGGAATCCCTCAGGCTCTCAGAGATAGGGTATTCTGAACTTCTCTGGCAAAATGAATCAATATTTCCATTTGCAGAAGATTCCCTTTAACAGAGCATTACTGAGCACACTGATAGTTCAAGGACTGTCGGCTGAAGTTACCCAATGATAATGTCTGATTACTCAAGTAAAAGAAAACAGGTCAGCACAACCATAAATACACAAAGTCTGTAATTAAAGTACCAGTTATTCTGTTTGGGTTGTTTGGTTTCCTCTTTCCCACTTCATCTTCTCTCAACAGCATCATGAACCACAGTTTGCGTGAACTGTTAATCGCTACCCACTACAATTCTTAACACACAGAGGCAGACAGGAACAGAGCAAGAATTTTCACAGCCAAGGAGAAGAAAGGAAAGTAACCTAGAACAGGTTGCTCAGACATCTGCTCAGTGACTTGACCAAATGCCATTTTAAACATATGTCATCACTGTTCATGCCCTGTGGCATGAAAACCGAGGCAGTGTATCCAGAACAAACTGGACAGTGTCACAGTGCTCCTATGTTTTTGCAGAAGATGGAGAGAAACCACAGCTAAGAAACAGAAGCTATTTTCTGATTGTCATATATTTTCACTCCAATATGAGAGACTAAGGAAAGAAAATCCAATATGTGATTATTAAACACCGGAGAATACACTATGGGCAAATAATGGCTTCATTTCACAAGGAAAACAAGCACACAGCAGGTCATTACCATCCTGATAATATACTTTAAACAAATGTCTCTCAGTGATGACCTGAAGAGTAAGTTTACAAGAATTATACTGAATAATGGATGTTCTTACACCAGTTGACAGCTACAGCAGAAGATTTAAAAGATTAAGAATGATTTTATTTCTTCATTGATTCTGCTCATAAACACAAAGTGGTGATGCTTGTAAGGAACTGATGTATTAGCAAACACTGGCATTGCTTCTACCATTGCCCATTGTACTATTTTCAGAAAGCATCACTTACCTAATTTCATAATTATTAACTGCTAAAATATATGGGATTTACTACCTCCAGCAAAATTATTTCTTCTACCATAAGAACTGGACAGGGACTGCATCTGATCTTTGTGTGTTTGAGTTCATAATGTACCTTGTATTTCAATTCTCATATGTAAGAGGATGATGTTTAAGAGCAGAAATCATTTCATATTTCTGAGGTAACTGCACTCCTGCACTGCAAAGGGAATACTTTTCCAGGATCTTTTAAAAATGCACTGAGTAGTTATATGAGTAGCAAAATATAGCTGGCACAACAAACCAAACATTCTGCTTCTAGTTGTCTTAGGCTCCTTTATTTAGACCCTTCTTCTATTTATACAGATAGTGTCAAATATACTAATTGCACAAACAGAAGTATGAAAAAACACCAGAGAAACTAACCAGCCTCCAAAGCCACATACTTTACATCAAACCAACATCAGAACAAAGTTTTATTTTAACACTTTTCAGAAGCTACCCATTAATGAATTTTTGTTCTCATATCCAAAAGCCTCAGCTTTTTCAGTGTGAGGATACCCTATCTGGACACAGCTGTTGACACTTCAGACATTTATATAAAAGACAGCAAAAGCTGTTATTCTGCTCTCCAGCAGCTGGGATTGATGAAGCCTTTGGCTTCTGACTGCAGCTCTGATAGAAGCTTGGTAGTAAGGTCCTCACTCCATTCTGGAAAGATACCTCAGGTACAGTAATAGAATATACCACATCATGGCCACATAGACCAAATTTGAATTTTATCACATGAAATGGTAAGAACTTACTGTGGAGACAACTCTTAAGTGATCACAATCACGCTGCTTACATGGATTTCTGAAGGAAATCTTTAGCAAACCTACTGCAGTCAGGACAACTAAAAACTAACACCACCACAACTATAGGTTTATACAAATGTCCTCTCTCTGCAGAAGAATGTACCTACAACATGTACCAGTCAGCTTTTCAGAACACCGTGGTCATGCAGAGAAAGAGATCCAGAGGAGCCTGGACTCTTTTTTCATTACAGCTGGAGAGAAGTGGATACTGCTGATTAATGAGACCTCCTTCCACCTTGTAGGGAAAAAAAAATGATAGGTCTATAGGTTTTTCTTTTGTTATAACACATTTAGCAAGTTTCAGCCGACATCTGTACACCTCATGTAGGGAAATGGTAAAATCTTACTATTTAATTTCACTGTATGCATACCACCTCATTTACACCTCACAAGATATCCTTAAAGCATTCAAGAGACTAATATTATTTGAAGACAAAAAGCTTTTTACAGAAACAGTAACAGCTACCACTAAAAAGAAGCACTCAGTATCAAAGCCGGAAGACAGTGATTAGGCACAGAGATGACGACACAGCATCTATTAAACATGGTGGACACGATGGTGGAGGGAAGCAAAAGAGAAAACCTCAATGAGCTGAAAAGCTTGACACTTAAAGAGCTTCCAGGATATAGGATTTAAAACAGACACACCTAGAAAGAGCAGAAAACGAAGAAAAAGAAAGCTACCCAGGTGACTCTTGTTTAAAATGCTGCATTACTTGTATGCATTGTGCATTTCCATGTGGTATCATCTATTAATAGAACAGATTATTCACTCTAAGTAATCATACACCAAATTACCCAGAGCTTCCTTTTGCAAGCCTACTGACTTCACAGTTCCTGTTGTGCCTGTGATGAGTAATGACTGCAAGAACTTCTTAGCATTTTGCTATACTATTTTTTATTTCAGTATTATCCAGTTTTGAAGATTAACTCCATGCTACATTGTCCAAGGTACTTGCATCTTCTTACCAGATGTAAACACACAACAAACCTGTTAAACACACAACAAACTTGTTAAAGTATCACATACCTAAAATTTCCCAGAAAATAGAACATTGCAAGTTCAAATTTAAGATAGGTACTGTAAATTGTACAGTAAATTTAAACTGTACTGTGATTTGTATCTTTTATTTACCCATTTCTCTTCCAACATAGTTCAGTGCAACTTTTATATAGAAAGTTTGAAATTTACTGTTCTAAAGCACTAAGCTTCTCAATTAAAAATTATGCCAACCAATACATAAGGAAATCGCTTTCAGGAGGGCTATGTGCAAGGAATCCAATTTGTCCATAATGATGGAAGTACAAGTAAATCAACTTCTCATAGCATCACAGAATATGGTGAGTTGAAAGGGATCCACAAGGATCACAGAGTCTCACTCCTGGCCCTGCACAGCACCATCCCCACAAGTCACTCCATGTGCCTGAGAGCACTGTCCAAACGCTTCTTGAGCGCCTGACCACTGTCAGGCTGGTGCTGTGACCACTTCCCTGGGGAGCCTGTTCCAGTGCCCAACCATCCTCTGAGTGAAGAGCCTTTTCCTAATATCCAACCTAAACCTCCCTAACAACTTCCGACCATTCTCTCCGCTCCTATCACAGGTCACCACAGAGAAGAGATCAGTGTCTCCTCCTCTCACAAGGAAGTTGTAACTGCAGTGAGGTTCATCCTCAGGCTCCTCTGCTCCAGGCTGAACAGACCAACCAACCTCAGCCACTCCTCATACAGCTTCTCCTCAAGATCCTTCACCATCTTTGTCAAGAAGAAAGGAAGGGATTTCTTGGTTGAAAACTGGAAGAACATTTGACTTCAAACATAACTGCAAAGTTAATTCAAAGTAAAACCAACTTGCAGTGTCAAATACTCCTCTGACATGTCTTCGTTACTCAGCCTGGCTTCCACCTGTTTCTACTGACTTAAAGACATGAGACTTCCGTAATTTTTCTTGGCATAGTCTTTATTTCATGTGTTTTGCCCTCACCCCTGTTTTTATTATTGATGTTACCTCTTACAAAAAAGGAAAGACTGACATGCTACTGCTTGTTGCCTAACATGGTCTCCTCCTATCGAATTAACTGCCTCAAGTATAGCTGGCTTATTTCACTGTAAGCTGAAATGAGCCTGATCAATTTAAGTTAATAATACCAAATCTGGACAATTCTTGGGTGAAGGAAAATTAAAGCATAAAAAGCTTTTGTGCACGTTCAGATCAGATGGGAAAACTAAGCTGCATGAAGTCACCTCAAATAAATTTTAAGCTATAATAAATATTGAAGCAAGACACCAAAATGAAATGACTAGCATGCTTATGACAACTGGAACTATTCAGAATATGATAGTACTAAGGAAGAGTTTGGTTTAACAGAGCAACCTGCTCTAGCTGATCCTGCTTTGAACAGGCAGGGTGGGAGTCAGAAACACTTCCCTCCACAGCTATTCTATGATTCTGTGATCTGATCTTTAACTTCCAGTAAAGACATTTGATCTGCAAAACTGACAAGCTTTAAAAGCTATATGAAACTTAACATCTTTAATTGAGACACTGGATTTTAAATTTAAGATGTTTGTATTTCTTAAATATCAATGCTTTCTATTTACATCCACTCTCCTTTATAGGAAAAAAAAATCCACAAACAGAATTTTTACTGTTTGCAGTACATTGGTATCAAGGGTCATCATCTTTTAGCTCCAACTCAGACACTTCATACACCATCACCTGCAGTTCTGCAGGGAAAAATTACTTGCCTAACTTACAGCCAGCAGTTTCATTAAGAACAATGAAATTATTTGCTGAGCTTGTCATAATTAGTCAAGTGAAATTTGTCTCAAATGCAAGAAATTTCATCAAAGAATGAAAAAGCATGGATAATTATGCTCTTAGAGAAGAAAATTTACTGTAATATATGGTACCCTTGAACATAATCTCTATCCCAAACACTACTGTGTCAATTCAGTCAATGCCATGCAACCAGAATTTTTAATCAACTCTTATTAGTGGCTGTCTTTGTCAGGAGCTGAAGAAGTACATAGCCTTCACTTAACTCTTCTAGGTACAATTTATTCTGCCACTTCATTTTGTAGGGAACCTGATTTATTTGACATCAATAGTTTGTTGAGGTAATAAACCATGCAGGAATGATACCATGACTCAGAGCTCATTTGCTAACAGTCAAGTTGCTTGGCAGCATGACAGGCAGAGTAATGTGCCTTGAAGAAGTATCTGTATAGATGCCACCGAGATTACCAAACAAATACAGAGCCCCAAAACACAACTTTATCAACTTGTTTTGATTGACTGATTGTACTCAGCTTCACTTTGAGCACAAAGATTAAAAAAAAATCTATAGGCAAGCCAAAAAGCTACTCCATCCCAACAGATTTCTAACACACCCAGGCAATTTTACACTACTGCTTCCTTCCAAGATAGGGTTGTCCTCCACATGCTTACAGAAACCACACAGTGCAGGAAGCAAGGCAACCTTCCTTCAGGTAAATATCAGTACTCAATGAACTATAGCTACTTCCTACAGCAGAAGTCCAATTTTTTTTTCACCTGAGTTTGCAAGAGTGATGAAAGAGGTTTTGTATGCTAATGGTACTATTTAAAAACCCTGTTCTTCTGAGAACACTGTTCTTTTGAGTAACATCAGCAATCAAGCATAAAATGAAATAAAACTTTAAAAAGGAGGTAGGGATTTAAGAAAAAGACTGATTTAGACTCTTCTCTCTGGAAAGACAAAGCATATAACCAGATTTTTTCCTAGTTGCATTAAGACAGCATATGTCTTTTTGTACCAAACCAACTGCAAAGGATACAACACTTTAAAAATGCCCATGCATTATCTTTTTCAGCCTCTCTACTTAAGCACCAACCTTTACAAACCTGCAGGTACTAGATGATTCCTATCCTTCTTTCTCCCTATACCTCTATAGGCACACACACACACCTTCCCCAAGATTAAATAATTGTATTTAATCTTTATTTAAAAGTACAGCAAAAATTGGTAGACACTACAGGTAAGGAAATTGTAATTTTCTTTTCACTCAATTCCTGTCATTACAAAACACATGTTCATTAAAGGCTTTTACGTTTAAACATTCCTATTTTAGGAAGGATAATATATCAAGTTTTTTTCAACTTATACATTCATTGTTTGAAGTCATGCAGAGTTCCATTCAGGCTCAGCCTAGAGTGTTACAGGAAGTTATCAAAGTGGATGAACTTGTAATAGCTACTTAGAGAAAATACTTTTAGAAGAAATTCTCAAGGATTACTAGGAAATTCCTTCACAGCTGTTAAGTTCAACAAGAGATTATTTTTCAACTAATCGAAGATAGACAATTTACAATCCATTGACATGGTTATTTTTGTAATCATCAAATCTTCAGCATACAGAAAATCACTGCCTGGTGCTAGTCAGTATTTCCATTCACAGTCTTCAGAATACAAGTCTGATTTCTAAGTAAGCATCAGAAAAATCATGACATTCAGCATTATTAAGTACCTGACTGACAAATTAAGTGCCACAATTAACATGCCAAGGGCATTAGTTTACTCAGATGATCAATACTGATTTGGCTCTAATCTGAGTTTAAGATAAACCAATCAAATCTCCTCCACACCTCCTTTTCTACATCTCCCATTGTTTGTCAACCCCACAGCAAGGAGTGAAGGTAAAGGGGAGCCTTCCCCTCAGTCCTGGCTCTAGCTTGGAGCATAAGGGAACTTTTTTTTATGGAATTTTATTATTTATAATATATATATAATATAATAAAAAATATTATGGAATGGACTAACATTCCAAAATTCCAAGAAAGATATGACCAGGAAGCACCTTCACAGATAGCAGACAGTTACAACCAAAGTTTGTTTACTCAAATTCAAATATCTCTTTACATTAGCATGTTCAAACAGCTCACACACATGGGCATAGGAACAGTACAAAGAACTCTATGTCCATCAAAACAAACAAAACCACAGAACAGCAGACACAACAGCTACCATGAAAGGTAAAGTGCTTTGGAGAATGCAAACATTTATCAAAAACCTTGCTTCAGAGGGTAACGAAGCCTGTATAACCAGTGCACAGCAACCGAACTGATAGCCTTTTAAAAATTTTAGTTGTCTCTTACTTGTTTAAGCAGTTTTTAGAGAGGCTGGAGACCCTGAGGAGCTATGTTAGCAGGTAGGGAAAACAGCAAGGAGAGAAATAATGTTTTTCCTATCTATACACTCAAGAAATCTGCAGGACAGCCAGCAGGGCAGGGAAAAGAAGGAAACTTAGGTCAGTGAATAAACTTAGTTACTAGACAAATATGTTTTCTACAAAACGTTAAGTGCTTTTCCAATACAAAATCCACTTGAATCCATATTTACATCACATATAGGTATTTGAAGTTTGACTCCAAGGTTAAGATGCTCATTGAACAATGCAGGAAACCTCTAAATAGAACTGCCAGCCAATGGGTCCCTCTACAATACAAAAAGTAAATCCCAAACCTGGGGCTATGCAGGTATATACAAGTACTATGATTAGTTGTACTCACATCCCCCACTAAAACATTGACATTCTCCAGTCCTGGTACCAGCTGCACTCTGCTGTACAGTACTTAACCTTCAATCTCCCCTGGGCTCCATGAGACACATCCATAGCCTGAAGACAAACACTTAGGTGGAGAGAGGAGTAATTCACTTTGGTTTCTATTCAGATTGCCAAACAGAAAGCTGTAAGTGGCATTTTACTGACAGAAAATTAAGTGTACCTGGTGCATTCCTTAGGTACAGGCACCGCCACTTCTGGGATACTCCAGCAGTGGAGGGAGCAAACCTTCTGTAGTCTGCCTGTATCACCTACTAGAAGCGACTCCTGGAGCTTCCCATACAGCATCCACACATTGTCCACAATTTAAAGTAACAAATGACTCTCACATTTTTTTCTTCCACTGAAAGAAGAGGTTTTTAGCTTCATCCAATATCAGACTAATTAATATGGTGACAAAGCAATATAAGCTCTGTAATCAAATCTAGGTTTCCCTCCCAGCTGTGCAGTAACAGCTGTGTTTAACACAGCCAACATCTCAGTAGATCAGGCCATGCAGTTAAACCAGCTGGTATGAATTAGGAGGATCAGGAATTAGTGTTCCCTTACCACAGTGCAGGAAATCTGCCTACCTGTCTCACGCTATTAGGAATGTAAACCACTGCAGGGATTTCCATTTTTGAGAAGCCTATGTACCTTGTAATGGTAAAGACCAAAGTGCTCCTGACTGACACCTCCCTTTGCTGCATTTAACCACATTAATAATTTTTTTTAGAATATTAAGTAACATAAGTTCTAGCTTACACTGTTGAATGTCTAAAGAGAAATTTACAAGAACAAGTTGCTTTACAACAACCAGTAATCAAGGAAGCTGTTTGTCTATAAACCAGTTATCCAACCAAATAAGGTTCTCTCACATCCATAGTAGTTTGAATACATGAGGCTTTGAAGAAAATCTTGAACATAAGAGCCTAATATGGGATATTTTAAAAAACAATAAAATTACATTCACTATCACAGGACAATTCAGCAGAGTATTCTAACAGGTAGGATCATGAACTAAGGCTGCCCTGGCTTTGTGCTTTCTGTGTAAAGCAATTTTCCTCTTTGTTTCTTCTACCAGCATTTTTCTCACAGGCTTCCATACTTCAGGAACCTACTCAAGCAAGGATTTGCTATTTTACTAAACATTTATGCAGGAATTAACACAGTGGGAATCTAATTTGTTTCTGATCTCTAGGCTACTGGAATAGTAAAATATATGCATACAGTAATAAACGTCTTCCCTGCTTTTAAGAAGGACTGAAAATGAGAAACAAGTGGTTTTCTATATGGATTCAGACACTGCTAATATAATCAAGCATTCAAACTTCAAATAATGCCATATGTGTCTTATAAATGTATTCTTAACCTAAAAAAGCATTCATATTGATATAGAAAAAAAAAAGGAATTATAAGCACTTAGTTCCTAGAGAAATGTCTCACACAAATTGTCTTCTGTTCAGACATCTTCCATCTACTAGCATTGGCTGTTTTCAAATCACATTTGTCATTTGTCAACACCCAAAAATACTTAAGATTAAGCAATGATAAAAAAATAAGAATATGTAAACACAAAATATGTCTCAGCAGGGTATTATTTTAATGAGCTTTAAATATTTCTAAAAGCTGGCAAAAATTCCGAAATAAGCCATCTTCTCACCTGAAAATAAAATCATGGTTAGAGAATTCAAATACTGAAATGTTATGATACAACTAGAATTATGATATATATGCACGATTACAAAAAAAACCCTCTCAACAGCAGCATTCTTGTAAAGGCAAAATAAAATAAATTTTAGAATGGAAACTTACTTGTGCATATTTTCCACTCCTATTATGATCATGATATAGTAGGAAATTCCACTTTGTATAACAAAATGTAAGGCATACCTGGAGGGGGGAAAAAAAGTAAACCCTCATAGCATTTTCTTTAATGACAATCAACTGCATGCAAAAAAAGTAAACCCTCATAGCATTTTCTTTAATGACAATAAACTGCATGCATTTATTGTGAAATTAAAGAGGTTCAAAGTTTAAAGCCATCACACCTCCCAAAGAAAAACCCCCTTTTATTCTAATTAGGTTTTCTGCTACCCTTCCTTCTGCTGAGAACTTCTCCCTTTAGCATAGCACAGAGAGCAGTAAGGAACAAAACTAGCCAGGTAGCTAGAATGCTCCAGCTCAATTGAGGGCATTGCAAATGCTTCCAATTCTTAAAATATAAAGAATATGTATTCTAATACTTCCATTTGGCATTATTTCCTGAATAAATAACTGTAACAACATGAAAGTTTTGTGGCTTAATTTCCATATTCATCTTTCTACCCATTTACAGCAATAGATATTTCAGATAAGGCTACCAATTTCTTAGTATCCACAACATTGTAAGATTTCCCACTCAACCGAAACAGTGACTGTGTCCAGCCAGTCTCTTTGTCCCAGGTTGTCAGAAACTTTTAAAGGGATGGTGGTGATGGTCACAAAACACACACACACACACACACACACAAAAAAAAAGCCCTACACATCAACATGCCACAGATTTATTTCACAAAGGTGCTCTAAGCTCCTCGTTTGTTTTCCACAGCTTACCACCACAGCTATCCCAACACCATTGCTTTGGGGGTTTGCTTTGGCCTTTGAAGGAATTATACTTCGGTAAGCTGTAGAGCACTGCTATCAAAGCAGTGCCAGTGAATGGGGAAAAGAGCTGATCTTCAGTAACTTGATTTTTCTTTCATTCTGGTGCCTCAGTACCACATTTACATATGCTCAAGTGACACAACTCATCTAATTTGGGAATTTTTTTCCCCCATAAAAAGCAGCTATTATTTTGCTACAGTGATGCTGTTTTGTTTCGGCTTATCACCAACAATTTCCTAATTCTCCATCGCCTCTACTCACAACGAAATGACTTCAAAGATTTTCAACAAGAAAACCAGTTCTATTCCACTAAAATTCTTCATCCTACACATGAGAAACTGAGGCAAAACAAGTCACTTGGACATGAATTAATCTTGAAAAATCTTTACTTTTTACAGAAGAGACCATCTGTACATGCTCCCATGCTTCACTCCAAGTAAGTCTCATTTAGGATAGAACTACCTAAAATTCAAGTGTGCATTTTAATATAGTAATTGTCAATTTAAAAATTATTTACTTGGTTTTCTTATCTGCCAAGTATTAGCAATATTGTATAGCAAAGACAGGCATTAGTAAAATGACAAAAACGTAAGAGGTTTGTTCTTATACAGAGAAAGGAGACTAAGATATCAAAGCCTGAGAGAGTGTGGATTGACAAGGAGTACCATACCAGGATTACAGTCACTGAAAGCATTTCTTTCAGAGCTGTTAACAATAGCAATATGTTCTTTGATTCAAACATTCAAAGGGATCTATTGAGATACTACAGGGAATAGTGATTTTTAACTAAATGCAAAGGGTACATATTCTGGGCCTTTTATGCTATTTGCTATTATGCCAAAGGAATTAGTGCTTCTCTTCCTTTCCTCTACCACCATCACAAGTATTATAAAAGTAACTGAAAACTAACACACTTGAAAATGACAACTTAACTACTACTAAATGCCCTTAAAAGGGTGCAGATACAAACTACTTCCTTACATTTAAGTTGGCAGGACCTTATCTACAAGTTACTACATTTACTAGTAACACCATATAACAAAACAGTAACAGTTTCCTTCTTGTGACATATGTTTATAAGACATGTTATAGCACAATCCAAGAGTCACTGAAGATGTATCAGGGGCTCCTAACCTGCATGCATACTTCATTTCTTGAAAAGGGGGAACCAAAAAAACCAAAACCATCAAAAAACCTGCTTGTATAACATGTACTTAACCAAAAGGAAAAAGCATTGGCAGAAGTACCAATTTTTAAAGAATGTGTATTTTCAACATCTCAAATTATGTTCTTTTCATAATTTTAAGTAGTTTTTAGCTCCATAACTGCAAAATAGAAATTAATTGCTAATATAATAGATTCAAGTATGATCCAAAGCAAACTAGAATAATGTGGATTTCTACTACAATAGAAATTTTTTTTTTTTTTTTCCTCCAGGGCATATTGCTGGTGAGAAGTTTCCACAAAATTTTATTTATGTCTGTTGGGAGCAGAGGTTGTTTCTTTCCAAAATCTCCCATACCCAAAATTCATATATGAATATATTACTAGCCCTTTCTAATTACAAGTTACAAATAATGATTTCTCCTTCTCTAAAGCAATGGAAACAGAATGTGTTTCTAATCTTACACAGCTCTCAAAAAAATCCTCACGTAGTACCTCCTATCTCCCATATCTTCCTCTTTGTCTGTGGTGCTAAGACTGGAAGCCTTTGAGATCAGATCGTTCTCTCAAAGCAGAATACCATGGCCACAAAGCAGAATACCATGGCCACACGTTTAAGATATGGACTGGCGTACTAGAGTTTTATATAAATCATGCATGTAAATCTAAAGAATAAAGGTTACTGATTTCCTTTCCTAAAATTTAAAAACAATATGTATCAATTAATGTTGGGAGATCTCTGCAACACGCCAACGTAGAGGCCAACACACTCTGCATGTGCAGAGGCAGACGCATGCACACACTGTGTGCAGCTACCCACCTGCACAACAGCTTGATTAATTCCCCCTAGCTCAGTAATACTCTCTAACTGTCAGCATAAATAACTCTTACACACCTGAAGCTAAGTAAGCACCTTGTTTACAATGCAATAAAATGAAACTGGCACTCACACCATCTTGGGAAGATGTGAGCCATTTAATAAGCTGTTTTTTGAAGAAAAAACATTCACCAAACCAAATGCATACCCTTTTCTAACTTTACTAACATTCTCTCTTGCTACACTGTGAAAAGATGAAGATATGAAAACAGCAGTCACACAAATTATGTTTGAAAAAATAATCACATCTTCCCTCCAAATCATTAAAGAAAAAAAAAGCCATGAAATAGTCTGAAGTCAAAGCCAGCTCTTTTCCAGGTGTTTTACACTACTAGGAGTGTCACTAGATATACTTTACAGTTCCTAAAAACTCTTCCTAAAAAAAGTCACATTATAGTCAATATTCAGAAAAAGAGACTGAGTTATCTCACACCACGAGTATTTATGGGGAATTATCCTAGTCACCACATCTGTGCTGTGCCTCAAGAGAATACTTCTCCAGCAAGTTTACAGAAAAAAAAAAAGCTGTAGAAGTTAAACAAACTGCACCTGCATCATCCTCCCAAAACCACAGGCAGCCAGTATGGTAGTTACCAGTTTGCAAACAGATGATCTTTCAAAATTTATGCACCTCATCAGAATATTTAAGCTGAATTCTGTACATTTGCAGCAGCTAAAAACCCCAACAGAATTAGGCAATAATGTTTTTCATAACACAAAAATAAAAATTTACAAGTTCCTGAGAAATGAATTTAAGTGCAACTTACCATCCAAAACAAAAAAGTGCAAGATAAAGGCCCAAGAGTGTTGCAACAACATGTCTTATAAACGGGCTAGTTTTGCTTGAATGAAGGTATGTTCGAAACCAAATAGCCGCAAGCAAGGCAAACAGTTGGCACACTACAAAGTTGACCTGCATAAAAAAAAGAAAAGAAAGAACTCACACAAGTGTGCATTAAAAATTAACAGAAATATCTACACATTTTTAGCAATTTGCAGAACCTGTAGCTTTGCCATGGCTTTTTCCACAGCATGTCTAAGAGCTTCTCCCATGAGTCCTTCCCTGGCCAAAGCACAAACCAGTGCTCCCCCGAGCAGCTCAGAGGAAAAGATGCATCGAACACATGAGGCACTATGTGCATAAATCAAGAAAAGAAAACGACGTCTTTTGCTGTAGATTTTCTGAATACCAAACCACGATCAACCATTAAATCACCTCTACTCTCCCAGTAATATGAATTTCTGAGCTGCAGTTTTATTTGTTTTTTAAGTGAGCAGGACTTCAAGCTACAGATCAGCTCCAAAAATCACTGCCAGATCACTGACAGATCAATTCAGTAGCCTGTGCAGAAGCAGGGCTCAATGAAGTGCATTTCAGTGCTATGTAATCAGATAAACAGCTTGGTTGCACACTGTGTTTTCTTCTTGTACATTCGAGTAGGATAGTTTCAGAAATTCTTCCTCCCTCCAAGCCATTTATTCTAGAAGATAGAAAATTTCTTGTATATTAAATATTTAAAGACATTAGGGCACTGAAAGCAAAAGTGGAATTGAATAAAACTAAATCAGTGAGTAAAAAGAATTGTTCTGATTATGGCCTGAAAAAAATATAACAGTAAGGGCACAATAAAAAAAGAAATTCCTCAAATACAGCAACCACCGCCAAAAGTAGTAGTTAAGCTACAAAAAGCTGGATAAATTACTTTATTTAGAAAGTAACATTTCTCACTTCATAGATTTTATTTTTTACTGACATAGAAAACTGCCTAACAATTTTCCATGTCTAATAGTGGCATCCCAAGTCATCACAAGCAACATCTTGGGAACCACTGCTTCAGGTTCTAAGCAGCTCAATAAAAGAAACTTGTACATCCTGCATGCTTCACTGGGCCTCTGCACAACAGTGTTTTAGACTGTGTGATGGCACTTAGCTGAAATACATACTTAATCTTAACACCACAGGGTACAATGACAAGACTCTTTTTATGTTCCTGACAGCAAGCCTAATTTGATGTTTGCAGCAACACAGTGCACACTTGCAGTACCATAATTCAGCTTGTCCATTCCTTTATCATTTTTCAACCAAGTTCCAGGCCATAATAAGTAAGGGTCAGAGTATGCAAACATGGTCATTTTAAAAGAAGCAATTAAAACACCAACTACAGAACTCTCCTTCTTGTAACAACTCCAAACCTGTAACACCAAGTTAAAGCATTAAGTGCTAGCAGGGAAAGAGACTCAAAAGGCAGGGCTGTGCTTTTTAATAGGCGCAGTTCCCTAAATTTAACTGTTCTTTAAACTGTCACATACGCTTTTCCATCCGTTCTCTTACCACCACATTTCTATTATGCTTTTAACAGTATTTGAAAAATCCTAAATAAATGAGGAGATATTCTTTCAGGGCATAACTTGACCTGTTTTCTCTTCTTTATGAGCAATGATGCAAATGAAACAGAGCGAAGTTTATTACTCAAGATGATTCTGTGAATTTAGTGGAAAAGTTTCATACAAACCAGTCAAATGAACCACTGAAAGGGAAATAAACTGATAATGTTTTAGAAAAAAAGGGTAAGGAAAAAAATTAAAACAAAAAATTATTATTAATTCAGTATCAACATTTGTATGAATACTTGTTACAGAAATTATGCTATGTAACCCACAAAGCATATTTCTGACCCAAAGAACTCGCATCCTTAACAGCCTAGAAGGGGAAGGGAGACAGATAAGGTTGCACATTCACAGATATGTAGTGAAGTTGAGTTAAAGAGACAGAGGGAAGAAATGAGCATGAATACCTGTCCTGAAATAGACACACAGGCTGGTTTTAATGTCTGAATTCCCAGACATTAGTGCTTTGACTGCAATATAGATAATTTACCAGCTGGTATCACACGGTGTCCTCCTTTTTCAGATTACCACTAAAAGCAAGCTAGCAAGACCCAGGGAAAAAGAGAAGTCATCATCTGGCTCCTACTACTACTATGAAAAGGGTACAAGTGCTTGGCATTTCTGGCCTGTATCATCAACTCTATAGGAGCAGACACTAACAAAACAACAAACCTTGAATCTCACAATTCAGGATGAGCCTACAGGTTTAGGAATGAGCAAAATCCTCGCACAAAACACAAAAAGCAAGCATGAGAAAGGATTCAGCAGGTAGAGAGTGAAAAGGGGGTACCTTTCTTGGGTACTTGCTCTTTGTTTAGCTACTTACTCTAATGATCAAATCTGTATCTGAAAAACAATATCCATTATTTAAAAAACAAACAAAACCCCATTAAAAAAAAAAAAAGAAAACACAAAAACCAAACCAGAACACCTTCCCCAAGAAGAGTATTTTGAGAACAGCAACAAAATGCAGGATAACATACCTTAAGATCAACCCCACAAGCCAACTTCCAGGGATGCAAATTTATTATGTCAGTTTTTCAAGCACAAAACTAAGTGATCCAAGCAGCACAAACCTTTTCCAAAAGCCTTCCTCACAAATTAATCCAAAACTGCCAGTGGGTAGTTTTAAAGTGCTCTTCCTAAAAAGGGCACAAACGTATACAGTACTTGGAAATCTAAGGCATCACCACAATAGTCACACACCACCATGCATCTCTTCTCTACTCTTACCAATACTATTCTTATCCTTGCCTCAGTGCACCAAAATGCAGGTTACAAAGCACCAAGAGCTCTGCAGAACTTGTAAAGCCCCAAAGCTTTAAACACATATCTGTAAAACCAAGCTATGCAGCAGTTAAGGTTTGAAAGCCATGCAACTTGAGTTTAAACTTTATACATACCTACTTCTGACTGTATTCATTCTGCTGCTTTATTCTATTTTCTCTAGTAGCATTTCTGATTCATTCAGCAAATGGACAATTGCCCAGTTTTTGCCCTCATCCTGTGACCCATTAAATGCTTACCATCTGCATTCTACACTGAATATAAAAAATATACATATTATGCAGCTCTGCCCATAACATGGTAAGACTACATACAACAAATGCAAACTTTGCAATAATTTAATAAGATCAGTATTCCTATTCTAAAGGTGAATGAGCAGCACAAACATTATGAAAGCCCGAAGGGTAAAATAAATGCCCACTAACTTTGGTTGCTCAATTTCAGACACTCAGTGACTAGTTTTTCAGTCAGTACTTTTAACAGAACTTTAACTGGGACTGTGTTTTGAAAATACAAATTCAGCTGCTATTCTGATTATCCAGCATGCCTATAAACCAGGCCCGACGTATCTCAAAATGCAAGCAAAATTAAAAATCATCACAACAATCTATTTTTTTTCCTATTTTTCTCCAGTTCACAAAAAAGTTTTGGTTTACTAGTGATTTGCCTTCCAAGTAAAGGAGCTCATACGGAAGAGTTTGTGAGCACTGCTGGGCAGTGTCAGAGTCACAGAGGTAATCATCATCTGACACTGATTCTGACTTTTCAGCATCTGCTATCACAGCTTATATATTCACTTGGTAAATATCTTGAATACTTGACTACTTACATTTTAAAAGAAAACATAGAATTTCTACAACAAAAATCAAAACTTAGCTGTGGCTTTCAGTCCACAGCACTCATTTCTACCACTTGTACTCACTTCCACATGGAAAGAAGTTTCATCCCTTGCCAATACTACAGGAAGTAGAATGAGAAACAGACTCTGTGGGCTCCTAAATTCCACTGCATGCACTTCCAACTCCAGCAGCGAGATAATTCGTGCATCTCCACAGTGGCTTAGTTCAGATCAGAGGGGGCTCCTGAAGCCTCCCAGTTATCTGCACTTCATGTGCTTTGCAAGTGCTGTGCAATGGTGCCTGGATACACAAACCTGATTTCTTTAAAACTAAACTGAACTAGAGTATCTGTTCCAAAGGTAAGTGAATATTTAGCCCATGGACTAACCTGCGCAAAAGCAGTATTTCCCAAAATTATTACAGCACCCATGTTGGATCCTTAATGCCAACCACTTCATCCCACAGAAACACTTCTTTCTGTACTGCGCTACTTGGTTTAGTAAACAATGCCAAAATTTAATCTTCAGCCTTTTCTTAACTCCATCTCCCATCTTAAACCATGCTGAGCAGTGTGGAAATGACAGCTTCATTGTATCCATATACTGAGATAAATGAAGAACTTGCCTTCACATACACAGCTTGCCTTGAAAGAGTGAAAAAAAATATCTGGCTGTCTAGGAGACAAAAGGAACAGACAGCAAATGAGCAGGAACAAGGGCAGAGCTGGACATCACCACCTTGAAAGCTCCATGAAAACCAGGCACTCAACCAAGCAGCGATTTTGTTGGTAAATGTTATATATACAAACTTCAACAACTGGGAATGGTATACTTGTGTACCTTTTGAAAACTTATGTCAAGCTCTTATAATATTGTGAGTATGGGCAAAACACAACTTTCTAAATACCATATGACTTGGTCAGATGTGAGCAGAACACCCACAAAGAACAAAGACAACGCATTCCCTAAAGCTGCATGACGCATTCTTCAAACCTAACTGTAATCTGCCTCCATGAGGTCATAAAACCTGTTCCAATAAGCAGCTTCAATTTTACAGAAGAAATCTTAAAAAAACTAACTAAGATCTATTTAAAGCTGAGATTTCATGGCAGGAAAAAAAATATCTTGCCATAGAATGGCAAGTTTCACCCTGAGCAGTTATAATTTAGCACATGTATAAGAAAACAAACAGAATTTTTTATTCCTCCTCATGTACAGGATATCAACAGCCTGGCCAATTAGAGTAACACCTCAAAATCTTACAGAGAGAGCAATGTGTAATGTAAAGTTATGTGCACATAAGAATAAAAAACAGACAACTATAATGTAAATTATCACCGCTAGTTATTCAGAAGTGAACGATACGAGTATGTGTTACACATACTAAGCTATTGCAGATCCTGCTGTGTGTAGCCTAGCAGTTTCAAAATTAAATCCTCTATTTTGGTTGAAAACTAGAAGCACTGCATAGAAGCACTGCAGTTCATAGGCACAACTCATGCCAAATGAAATAGTAAAACATGAACACAAATTCACAGTTTCAATATTTGGAGTAGCTACACAAAATACTAATCCATTACATCATTAACAGCATTAAGCTATCTACATAAGAAATTCTCCATTTGCATGACCTCTGCAAAGGTCAACAGAAAGTATGTAACTCTTAAGGACATTTATTTTAGTATTTTAAAAGAATAAAATGCAATTTATGCCATGTTTTTGTAAAAACAAAGTTAGTGCTAAGGAAAAAGTATTTAAACAATCAATTCATAACAAAGGGGAAAAAAAGAAAAAGGTCACCAACACAAGGATTTTCATAATCAAGAGGAAATTTTAGCATAACACTGGATTTGAAGACCTGGAAGTCTCCAACGTTACAACACAGACAGCACCTTTAATATATCGTTAGAGAAATTTAAGTCCACATTAAAACGAAATACAGAAGAAAAGTTTATTTCTTCTACAAAACTAATTTTAATACATGCATATTGTATCTACTAATTCAGATTTTAGGCTAAACTTCCTCTTCATATCAGCTATATTTTAATATCAAAAGCCAATTGCTGCAGTCAAGGCCTCCAGAATGCTGCTACTTCACAGCACAGAAGGCATCTGCCTCATTCAGAAAAGCAGCCAAAGCAGAGAGGGAATTTTATAGACACAGATAATTCCTAACTGGATGGCACAAGTTAATCATTCAGGCCCACACTGTACAGCCTACTAATAACCCACTGAAAAGCAGCAACACAATGGCACAAAGTTTTGCTTACCAGCTATAGCAAGGTACTGAGAGACACCCAAGGAACAACATTTACAACAAAGTACCTTACAAGAGAAACAGTGGTTTAGCAGGTGAAGCACCAAAGGTGAGCCAGGAATGCTGCATTTTACTCTTTCTGCCAACAACCCACAAACTCTTTGCAAGTTACCTTGTCTTGGTGCGTCTCTATTTTCTCATTTTTAACAAAATTTCTCTAATAAGAAGAAAAAAAGGTAATCAACCCTTTAAAATGCAGTGGATGCTTGTGGCCTCAATACAACACTTCAGATAAATTAAAGCTGATGTGAGGGTTCTGTTTGGGGGTTTGTGTTTTTCTGTGGATTTTTGTCTGTTTGTTCTTTAGTGCATTTTTTCTAAGTTATTCCTGAAGAAAAATTAGAAGACACTTCTGTTCTTATTGCTGATGAATTAGGCTTTGAAAAAAGATTACCCAGATAGAAGCAGAAGCACTGAAGCCTACCTGATCATGTGCAGAGCCTAAAATAACAAGTTTAAGATGCAAGATGCTTTATAGACAACAGTCAAGAACCTGTGGATACAGCAATTCCGCAGACAGAGATTTAGGAGTACCCCTCTTAGCCAGACCATGGTACATTTTCCCCCTGGAATTCAGTTTTTCTGAGGTGCAAGATAACAGCATTACTTGTCTCCCTCTCTAGTAATTTTTGGCCCTCCATTGTACCACAGACAAAGTCATGACCTATGCTTCCTCCTGTATCTGACAGGGCCAGTGAGCAAGGTACACTACGCAGCATGCCTCTTCTCCAGCCTTTTGCTCTTCTTTTCAATATCCATGACTGTTAGAGGAAAAAAGACTTTTTAGGAAAAGAAATAGAATATGAACTACAAAACCACTTTAAAAGGAGTTCTTGCAAGAGCTAGGAGATCGAGACAGAATAATGTACATACACCTTACGAAGACCTTAAAACCAAGGCTTTGATGTTTATTCTAAATCTGTAGGGCCACTTGAGCAGTAACATTTTAAACACAAACCTCTTCAAGCATGATATTTGTTGACACATACTTGTCAAAAATTGCCAAACTTTACCACAATTAATGAAGAATCAGTTGTGCTTTGTTCCTTAAACATCATTATTTTCTTGTTCCTGCTCCAAGTTAAGTCAAAACTATTTTCCCTTCCCACAAAAACAATGAGCTGAGGAATGAAAAACATTTACAAGAGTTCACAAAAAGTTGCTTATAACATACAGGGGAGTTAATGTTTCTCCACAGAAACCAGACAGCAGTATTGGTGGATATTCTTCCATCCAATTTCTAACCTTCAAGTATAAAAAGAACTTGTACAATTATCTAATAATTGGTTAATGCCAGACAGCTAAGAACTGAAAAGTGTGAATTACTTATTTGAAACCAATGTCAATTTTCCAACTACTGCCTCAAAGTTACTGCACTAATATTAAAGAGAAAAAAAGGAAATAACATTTTCCACAGTAAAGCTGAAAAAAGCAATTCCATTACAAAGCTCAAAATCAAACCACTTGGTAATTTTCTTCAATTTATTGGGAAATGTCAGGAAGACAAGTTCAGAGATACTGGCAAGGGCATTTGATAAAGTTGACAGATGCTTAAGAGTAGTTCAGAGAACATGTCTTCTATGAATGATAAGAAGAAACAAGATTCCTCTTTCAACTGAAAGCATCATAAATCTTGCAAAAATGCTTTCAAATGTATTTTTTAAATTCAATTAATACTCTGCCTTACATGATGAAAATATAACTAATTAACACTCCTTCTGTGAAGTCTCAACCTTGCTTCACGGGTGAAATGTGAAGAAATGGAGGATAAGCAGCAGTGATTATTTTGAAATCATACCAGCATGGGAGATGTTTGTATTAAGGCACAACGTTCTTTGCAGCAAAGACTATATTACTGAATGTTTATACAGTATCCACTGTGAAGGGACACTTATTCAGATGAAAACTCCAAGCACAGCCCTGTAATATCAGGGACTTCCTTCAAGTGCATGCTTCTAACCATTTGTGTTAGTCAACATCAACATAACTGGCAAATGCTTTTTAATATTGGACCCAAGCACTTCCTCTTCCCATTGATTTACTGGCAGATGAAAAGCCTTAACATAAGATGCTAAACATTTTCTTTCCAAGTTGGTTTCAGTCCAAAACATCAAATCCAGTTGTGACGTAGGTTAGCAATAGCATTTCTATTTCCAGTATTAACTCCTGGTTTCCAGTTTGCAATTCTTAAGTATGCTACAGAGAGCAAAGCACATCATGAATAACATGATGGAGGCAATAGTAATCTGGTTTGTGCAATAAATGAGCATCAAATCCAATAAGCTTTTTCAAAGAAGGCTTACTTAATCATTACTCAGAATTACTCTAAAATAAACTGTATGACTAAAGATGTAAAATGAAACACCAATGTACATTTTATTGTGAAAACAACCAAAACTAATTCATTAAGGATAGGAAGATATTGGCTGAAGGGTGTTCTCTCTGATGGGCTCTTAAGAATTCACCATTATAGATCATGACTTGTCAAAAAAAGCTATTTATTCACAGGAATATCCAAAATCTAGGATGCAAGTTTGATTCAAAGGTGAAATCAGACTAAGAATGCTTGCTTGGGTTTTTTTGTTTGTGTGCTTTGTTTTCTTCTCTCTTCAGAAACAAAAAGGACCTAAACCACTTGCTTCTCTTAAGCAAAAACTGGTTTGGCCAGTTAAGGATATCAGAATACCATGGAAAAAGAGTTTACAACATCAAAACACCACAGCCTGGCATTATGTTGGCAAAACACAGCTCCAAACAAAGACCAACTCAGTTACTGTGCTTTTAAAACCATGGGGGTTTATCACACATTTGCTGTGCACATGCACATAATGAGATGAACTCAAAATCTCTACTCTGTCATATGTATCAGCAGTACACTGATAACAAAATCAGCTAGAAAATAACACAATTTGAAGTATTAGAAAGCAGTCTTTATTACAATGCTGGACACTTTCAGAGGATATCTACTCTAATCAAATGTGTGTGTGAAACTTTTCAACAGCATATTTATCCCATCATGATCATACATATTCATTACAGTGTAGTTGCTAGCTAATACATAAACATTTTTCCTAGAACTAATTTGCATGTATCTGTCTCCTATTGGAAGCCCTTTTATGGTCCTAGAGGGTTATTCTAAAGGGGTCTCTGGTGGTTATACTCCTTAAGTGCCTCAATATTACAGATGACCTTTCCTTGAACTTTTTTTGGGAATGAGCTGTTATTTCTTGAGATAGAACTTTGTCAAAAAATATACTATATTCCTCATTATCTGTTTATCCAATAGTTCCAGCTATGTTTATCATCCTGTGTGCATACTTTCACATTCTTTTATCCTTTTGTTCCTAGTTAATCTTTAAACTCCATCTAGCAACTCCAGGGGAACTGAAAATTTCTATTCTCTGACCTCTATAAATACAGGGTATTCAAATGTGTATTTGAATGACAAGTTTTTATTTGAAAGCCCAGAGAACCACTACAGTGTCTGAAATCTTGCAAAAACTTCACAAGCTACTCACTTTCCTAGGCATTTAAAAATAAAGCCAAATAACCAACATCTATGGAGGTACCTTTCTCAAATGCAACCAGAAACGTACATTTTCTCAATTAAGATCTTACTTCACTACAATTATGTTCTCCTAGTATGTGAGAAACTAAAATACATCTTAAAATAAGCAACAGACACTGAAAGTAAGTCTCTTGTCCATATAGCAAGCACAAATCTGGTAAAGACGATAGTAATTTCCATTAGCAAGTAGAACAAATATTCCCCACCTTTAAAATGCCAGCTTCTTAGTGCTCTCTGTGGGAAGGAAAAAAAAAAAAAGGAGGGCTTCATTACACTCTCCCTTGAACGAACGACTATCCAACACAGTCTGTATTCCTCCATTATCTTCCTGCTTTTCCCAATTCAGGAATCATTCCCATGAGATCAGCCAAGCCTCATCTCCAACCACCACAACAGCAGCCCTTGAAGTATCTGCAGTATGCAGCAGTCCACAGAAGCAAGGGACAAAGATGTTACATCTTTTCAAATTAATCCCATTTTTAATAATATTTTAGTAATATTTAGAATTATACTTCTATATTAAAATATTTTATCTGACCTCTTGCACTCAATTCCATTACAGAAAATTATTTGCTAGTGTATTCTACAGGTAGACCTTCTACAAATCTCAGCCATCACTGAACTTCTAAAATTCTGCAGATCTGTGATGACCTCAAATTCTTTCTAGCCTTTCCACCATGAAGAATAAAACCCAATTCACTTTAGTCTAGGCCTCCAGTCCAATTTTTCAATGACACTTTTAGTCAACTGAACAACTGGGGTTTTAGATATGTGTGTGCATATATATATATATATATGTAAGATTGAGAGGAAGCAGTAGAATCAAGGGCATTACTCAGTCAAAAAGCAGGTCAGAAAGTTTAAGAATTATCTGTACAGGTGGCATTAAAATATAGAATATACCACTGTAGTAATACAACCAGTATGCCCAAAAGCCATATTTCAGAATAAGTACACCTTCTGCAGCTTAGGTCACTTTAACTGGAAATAGAAGAAAACATCAAAATCCCAACTACAGAAAGTCACAACACTATAGCCAAACCAAAATAGCTTTTTCACCTCTGGATATATTATTCTAGAATAAAAAGCAGAGCTATTGAAGTTTTCCTTTGCAAAAGATGGCTTAGCTACCAGAATGAGCACTTAAAACAAGTAGGCATAACAAGTCCTTCTCTAAATTTGCAGACAAATTGAAATTCTCAAACAGATCTGTTCACTTAAGTGCTAAAAGACTAGCACCGTTGATCCAACAGATGTTGAATCTAAAATACTTCTAAAAGGAAAGAAGGAAAATGAAATATCCATTCTGAAGAGCTACATCAACTTTCCTTGTAACAAGAATACTGTGAAGATGCACACATCAAGCAAACAGGTTTTCACTTGGCTTCTCACTTTTCAGGAGAAAATAAAACTCCAGTCTAGACTCCCTAGTTCAAGAGGAACAAGGCAAAAAAATGGACACATGTTACTCAGGAAAAGTGCACATTAGTCAAAATAATAAATGTGAAGAAAGTATTCTGTAATCAAGTCTGCAAAGGATGTATCACAGTGCTTCATTAGGTCAACACAGGAACAGGTAAACAGGAGTGAAAAGTCAACAAATGTCAGGTCCACTGAACGATAAAGATGACTCATCTATTTCAGTTCTATTGCTTTTTCAGAACTCTTGCTTAAAGTCAGCACAGTACTCAAGGAAAGGCCCACAGAGAGAAAAGATCAACTTAGCTGTGGTACAAGAGATTTACAGCAGCAACCCTTCAGAAACAGAAAGCAACACAGTGGTAACCATGCACTCAGTAAAAAGTTACTCTTTGTCTTCCTTATGCCTTAATTTTTTTTTTTCTTTAGTGGACTGCTCTTTGAGCACTCCACTATTTCTTTTCAACATCCCAGAACTGCCGTATTTTATAGCAACTCCTGTACCCCATTCTGGATTCAGAAATGGGTTGTACTGTCATGAGCACAGATGTGTGTTCATACACAACCTCAACGACTTGCATAAAGATGTGAAAAGAATGAGACAAAACAATGCAGGTGACTATAAGCTATTCAGGTAAAGAGTATTTAGTTCAAATGTTTACTGTAGAAACCGTAGGTGTAACTATATTTGACTTTTTCCACCGCTTTGCAAAAAACTGAAGAAAACATACCCTCTGAAAGCATGTGAGAACAAAATTCACCGCTGCTTCTGTAAATATTAAAGAATTACAGCAGCTCAGTAATTTGCATCCTCACAACAATATTCATGAACCTGAATAACATGGATTTATTTTCTTCTTGCACTAAATCTTTCTATCACTTCATAAATGGCCCATCTTTTCGAACACTGTAACCCAGTCTTTGCTTTCTTTTCCAACTCTGTTTATGACAGATTTCAGCTCTTCCTTCAAGACAGTCACTTTCTCTTGTCAATTTTTCCTCTTATCCCAACCATTTCATCCTTCTCTATGTAACTCTTTACCTATTTTTTGTTTAGTAAGTCAACACCTAACCATGAATAGTAAAACCTGGCAAAGGTGTCACTGTACAGGACCCTCCTGACGATACATTCCCTCCCTTCCAAGAGTTCAAAGGGAGGTTAAGAAACTACTAAAAACTTGGCTTACAAATCCAAACAATTCAAAACACCACTGAGAACAGCGCATACAGAATGAAGAACAGAACTTTATTTCCAGCTTTTTTTTCACCCACTAGTCTCTATCTATCATCATAAAAGATCATGTTTTGCCATCCACCCTTCATTCACGTGACTACTGCTAGCAGCACACAAGGAAAAGTACAGGGCAAAGTAGGGGCACAATTTGCTTATCCTACTATTCCCTTGCCTTCAGTGTTTGCATTTTACACACCCATGAATGATAATTTTACTCAAAGCTGCTACTTATAAATTTACCGGGTCTTATCTGAAAAATCAGTAACAAGCTGCTCAGGGTTCCACAACCAGACCCTTAGACAAGGGTCTAAGAATCAATGTTGAAAGAAGGAAACTTGGGACACTCTTCATTTTATTCATTTTTCTAGTTTGATAATGCTGCAGTCAAATGTTAGGCCATCTAAATTCTGGACAGTTATACAGGACAAACATTTTGATATCCATTCCATGTTTAGACAAAAAGGTTTTTATCAGACTAAAACATTTCAGCCCTCAGGAGGCTACTTTATGTTGCCTTGGCAGAAAACAAGGGATGATAAGACAACACAAATGCTCAAAATTTTGTGAGATAACAGATCTAACTAGAAGACATACTCAGATGTACCCTGCAGGCAAATCAGACACATAATGCTTCTCAGCAAAATTCCCTAGCTCATCTCCAAGCCTTGCCTTTTCCCCAAACTACAGCAGTGCTTACCTCCAAGGCATCAAAAGAGGAGAAAAAATTGCTACGTTGATTTCTTACATCATATGCATGTAAGAAATATTTCACAGATATATACAAGGAAAAAAAAATTCCTGCCCAATCTCCTTGAGGGCTTAAAGGTGAAACACGGGCTCAACATACGTCAGTGCTTTTATGTGGAACCCAGTGTGTTAAGGGCATGAGGAAAGCAACTTGGGTAACTCTCTGCACAAGGAAGCGCATGCAGAAAATTATGTCAAGGTACAGCAAGCTGGTTTATGATCACTAAATGAATGAAGTTTGTGTGGTTTATGCAATTCATGTTTAGGAAGACTTGGATTTTTATGTCTAGTCTTAATAAAAAAAAGTCAGTTTAGAGTCTTTGGAGATTGATGGCACCAACATAGAAAATTGTATATATTCTACACAAATGAGCAAACTTAACCAAATAAAAGCTAAAACTAGATTGGAAAAAAAAAAAACCAAACCAAAACCAAGAAAAGTGTGGAAATAGCGCAGAGCTTTTTTTTTTTCTTCTGTTGAAAAAACACTGCTTAATTTTACATCCTGGAGTTTAAGTCAAGTGCATAATCATAAGTATGACACTTTATTCTGTTTACATATCTTCATGCATCTATACTGCTAGTAGCTGGAGCCACATTCTTCCTTTTCTTATCTAGAAGATAATCACTGAAGTTCAGACCATATTTCAGGATCTCAAGATCAATCTTTTACACAACTCATATAAAAAGCTGATGTTCACTTATTGTCATAGTCTCGTATCTCCCCTGCTCAACTATTCCTCTACTGTAAATTACTAATTTCTGCAAATAATGAAGTGCAGAAATAACCCCTAAAATTTCTGTACATTTTTAGTAAAAAAATTTTGCTCCCTCTGGTGGAAGCAGTGAAAGCAATGATTATTCTCTGAACTCCCCTAACCCCACAGTGACCAAAAAACCAAAAAAGAAAGCTTTGCTCTCCTATAATCATTGTCAAAGCAAATTTAAATCTTTCCAATGTAATGACAAGTAAGCTGACACATCAAGATAAGTCATTTGTCAACAGAAAATCAGCAAGGCAGTAATAGAATTGGAAACAGACCAAAGTCCAACATATTATTTGTCAGGCTTCACCTTAGAGAAAGAAGAAAGAAGCAGAGGCATAAATATTACATGAGAACAGACAGGAAAAATATAAAGCTAGGTGACAGATGTAACTACAATAAAATAATTAAAGTTGCAACCTCAATGCATTATGCAACATGTGATACTCTAGCAGCCAAGATTTTATGGTAAACCTTCCCATACTTCTCTTGGGAAGTAGTCCAGGTTGGGAAGGACATGGCCACCTTTATTCCTTCTGTCCCCTGAGAAGACACAAGGAATATGAAGTACATTAATATTTATTCATTCATTCATTAACTTTAAGGACCTAATGTGCCACAGCTGTTGACAGAATGCTTCCTTTCCTCAGCAGCCAATTTACATTCTCCAAGATGTGAAAAGAAACCGTTTTTATGAGGCTTTTCACTCCCAAGTAGTGATTTATTTTTTCCTACTACAAAATACAGAAGAAAGGTAAGTTTGCTCTAGGTTCTCGCTGACACTGAGCATCTTCCCTTTCATCAAATGGCTGAAAATAACAACAGAAAAACTGGCCCAAGCAGCTTATAAAGAACACATTAACTTTTCTAAACAGCCCTTTAAGTTAACTTGGTGCAAGACAAAATGAGAGCCAAAGGAAAAGTTAACACAGCAACAAGTTACTGCACAATACCTTTCTGGGGAATACATACAGGAGCAGAAAACAAGTTCTTCTCCATTCCTTTAGTTACCTAGTACTCCAGTTCCAAGAAAAAATGTCTAGCAAATTGTTAAAGCAACAAATATTTTCTTTTGCAACACAGCTGGGTACATAGAGAAGACCGCTGTGTCAAATGGCTCTGATGGAGCCCACCCTTCATATTTTGCACTGATGTCCAACTAGCACATAACATACACCATTCTCAAATCTCCGCCTCTAGCTCTACCAAGCATTAAGTAAAAAAGTAATCAATTTCCCTCACACAGAGATCTGATTGATTAATCTTAAAGATAGCAATTTCACCTTGAACTTAAATTTCTAATCCCATGCACTGCCAAATAGGGAAGGTTCTCCATTCATTTGTTTGAACACCAGAGAGTACGGCAACATGGACACATGCTGCCTCAGTTTGTCTTCAAGAGTTATATGCCTTAGCAGGGTAATTAGGTAGTAACGGCTTAAACCTAAATCACAATTTAAGCAACATTTTGGATAAAGATTAGTATCTATTTCTGGTCAAAACTGAAACTGAGTGGAGAAAAAAAACCCTACTGATGTCCAGCAGTTCTGAGTGCTGGTATTATACCAGAGTGCCTATTTCAAGCAGCTGCTATATTGGTATGACTGTAGTCATAGTACAGATTTGGAGCAAGTAGTAGAAACAATGTACTAAACAAAAAACTTTCATTCTTCTATTATTTGTTCAAAGCGGTGCTACATTTTTATTCTGAATATGCTTATAGTACCACCAAATGTCATGCATAATCTCTGAGCAAACACACCAAAGAGTATCAGAACTTTCTTTTCCTTCCCTGACCTCATTACCTCCTTCACTCCCTTTGATTTGATTACACTGAACACAATTCACATTCTTTCTGTATTACAAACTTACTATCAAGATAGAATCTTGAGCTGAGGTTGCAAAAAACTTTGTTTTTTTAAATCAGGTTTTTTATAGATATGTTCTCCTCGGTCCAGCAAAATTTTGAAGCTCTTCAATTCATACTCATCACTATTAGCGCTCTTCATACAGAACTGGGCCTATATTATGTACAGTCCACTGATGTCCAAAAACAATGTATGTCTGACTTCCAACTGCTTATAACAAGCCTTCTAAACTACATGCCTAGCCACCCTCCAATGTGATTATTCCTAAAAGCTCCAACAGAGCTCAAAGTGTACTTCATAAAACTTCTTGGTCCTACAGGAGCATCTGTTGCAAAACATTCAATACAGGGAAGTTTTCCAGGCTTTGATAAAATGTAACTCCATTATCATCAAAATGTCCTACCCACAGTATTAAAAAAAAATTGGCAGCAGTCACACCATGTCATAAACAATTAAATTTATGACTACTATTATGAGTATAAAATTATACGCCACCAACATCATGCCAAAAAAAGATGGTCAACTCTGACGTGTTTTACAGTATCCTGTAGAAGCTGCACATTTTATGGAAATAACCACATGGCACCTGGCAAGAGCAGCTTACCACCTGCAGGTATGAGGCACCAAGCCACTCGGTGCCATCGATCCCAGCCACAGGTATCATTGCAATGGGTGCACAGTATCTATTCCATCCCAGCAAGCTCAATTTCAACTTGCCTGTTTTACCAGTTTTCTAGATGGTACTTTTTCATGTATATCCTTAACCATCCTTCCCCTCAAACAAGTGGCTGGGGAATGGGGGCAGAAAAAAGCAGAATGTGTAACTCAGTCACTTCCAAAATACTTTCACCAGGCATGCTCCTTCCTCTATGTTTCATTTCCAGTTACTTCTCTCACTTATCAGGTGTATTTTGTA
Organism: Anomalospiza imberbis; assembly: GCF_031753505.1. Classification (NCBI taxonomy): domain Eukaryota; kingdom Metazoa; phylum Chordata; class Aves; order Passeriformes; family Viduidae; genus Anomalospiza; species Anomalospiza imberbis. Next base: position 16,053,361 of record NC_089683.1, on the reverse strand, counting down.
AAAACAAGTCATCAAAGTCTCCCGCTACTGAAGCACGGACCGTTTCCTTTGATGTGTTTCACTTACAGGTACATGAATGAAGTGTTAAAAAAAATAAAAATCCCTAACATGAAATTTTTGGTGCTACAACATTTATATGACAATTACTTGTCTTAAGTATGCCTAAATACATAAATATTCTGTAGATTTCAGAGGTCTAGACCACTTCCCTCATAAACAAACATTCTGGTCCAGCTTCAGTGATTAAACTCGGCAAACCTCAGTTACCCAATCTCACTTTGTAGTCTGCAGATATTTTGTGAAGATAGCAGGATTAGCAGCCTTCAGGAATTTTTATATCACTTGGACAATAGATACCACAGAAACGCTCTGCCTACAAAGCGCATACGAATTCCCAGCAGCATTGTGTGCGGCGCACATTATTTAACACCGCGAGTAAACCCCCCTGGCAGGCGCATCCAGGCGCAGCGCGCTGCTTCGCATTTGCAATTATTACCCAACCTTTGCATCCCTTGAACTGATACCGGCCCCATTCCCAGCTGCGGATCCACATCTGGCCGACTGACGATGCCAACAAGTTGGGGCGAGGCAGGGCCGGGCAGGACAGGCTTGGATGCGGGCGGGATGCTGGACCAGCCGGGGCGGGCGCGGAGCGGGCGCACCTGCCCGCGAAGCGCGGCCGCCGCCCCGGCGCCCCCCGCCCGCGGGTGCGGACAGGAACCGCGGCCATCCCCCGCTGCGGGCGCTGCCCGGTCTGCCCCGGCCCCACGCGTGGATGGAGGGGCCGCGGGGGGCCGGGGCGGGGCAGGACGGCGCGGAGCGGGGGCGCGGAGCGGTCCCTCCCCGGCGAGCCCGCGGGAGCGGCGGCGGGGCGGGCGCCTCCCCATCCTCACCTGGTCGACGGGCAGGCGCACGGCGTTGCTGAGGGGCTGCAGCAGCGTGGAGCCCGTGGTGCTGGTGGCCATGGCGAGGCCGGGCAGCCGCTCCCCGCCCGGGCTCCCGCGGCGGCGGCAACAACAGCGGCGCGAGCGGCCCCAGCCCCGCACGGCGCCGTGACAACAAGGGGCGGGCGCGGCCCCGCCGATGACTGACAGCGCCGGCGACCAATCGCTGTGCGGCGCCGCCGCGGAGTGACGGGCGGGCTCGCCCAATCCCCGCCCCCGGCAGGCGGGGCGGGACGAGGCGGCGCCGCGGCGGCCGCTCCGCGCTGAGGGTGGGTGGGAGCTGCGCGCACCGCGCAGGTACCGCGCAGGGCCCGCGCTGTCTCACCCGCTGCCAGCCTGCGCTAGGGGACAGTCTGCTGGGACGTTCTTCGCAGGACGAGCTATTAGACATTGGAACGGGCTGCCCAGGGCGGTGGTGGAGTCACCGTGCCTGGAGGTGTTTAAGGAAAGACCACGCAGTGCTGGTCTAGTTGACACAGTGGTGTTCGCTCCTAGGCTGGACTCCATGATCTCGGAGTCTCTTCCTGCTTGATTCTGTGAGGCTGAGCGCTGACCCGCGCCCAGATGCGCGGGGTGAGCGCTAAGGGCACGCGTGGGTGACGGATGCGGGCAGCTAATGGGGAGTGGCACTTCCCTGCGCGGGGTGGGCAGGCAGGGACAGCCGGACAGGGAGTGCAGTGCAGGGACAGCCGGACAGGGAGTGCAGTGCAGGCCCAGGCGGCCCCTGAGGAGGTGTCTGTCGCTGAGGGTAGCCCAGACCGTGTGGGTGCAGATACCTGTTGAGGTAATGAAGAGCTCAGCCCACGTCCAGCTCCGAACATCGCCTCTTCGCCCAGACGGGCACATGGGCGCTCAGCAGCGGCGAACACGGAGCTGAAGGAGTGATGGATACACACTGGGCAGGAGAGGGGCCTGGAACCCTGAAGAAGTGGCACAAAAAATTGGTAAAAAGATCCTGTTCTTCAAGTCGCCCATGAACTTAAGGAAGTCTGTCTATCATGCTGTAAGATACAGTTTTTAGTTTATTATTGGCCTATTTCTTAAATACAGAAATGCGAAATGATAAAAGCACCAGTTCTTCAGTGGGTTCAATCTGGCAGTGCTGTTTCCTTATAGAAAGAACTGATGTGATGGCAATGGTACTGAACTGGTGCGCAGCGCAGCTCTTCCACCTGTCCGGTCCTGTCCCAGTGTGAAACAAAGCACTTCAGTGAAGGCATTGCCTTAGGGAAGTGCAGAAAACTCTACCAGATGAGCTCATGCTACTTACTAAGCCATTCTGGTTTAGTGCCCTGCCTGCTATTTACATTAGAGCTTTCTATAGATTTTTTTCCCCTGTGAAATAACTGAAATATTAACTGTTCTAAAGACAATTAATATTGTCGTCATGAAGGAGGTTGCAAAGGAATATTCTGGTCTTATCTATAAAACTGCTCAAGATCCCTGTGTTTCTTGAGATAAAACTGCAAGTTATTTCTTGTAGTTTATCAAACATTTTTTATAATTGTTGTATGTTGCACCTCTAAACCACGAAACAATAAGAAATCTGCTCTCAACAAAAAGAAAATGTCACCATTTTAAGCATGTAAAATATGAAATGCATTATCCAATGTCCTATTAGCAGACTGACAGTGTCTGGATTAGTGGCCAGGTGTAGTGATTTACATGGCCATTGAAGTTCATGGTTAATGCTAATTGGTAATAGCAGGAAAATGGAGGTAAGTGTAATTATCTGAAAACACACATTGTTTTTCTTACTGAATTGCAGACCACACTCTGTACTTATGTTTTAGCTTGTGGTAAGGTCTTTTGTCTGAATTTAAAGAGACTGGTTAATAGGTGCAAATAAGTGGTTTTAATTAGATTTCTTCACTGCATGACAAGCAATTACAATTGTGGTAGCATCTGCAGAGGCAATAGCATAATGTTCTTGTGGTAAAGCAAAAAAGAGCTGCTTTCAGAAAGGGGAAAAGAAACCCCAAACTTTTCCCAGTTAATTCTGAATCAGTGCCTTAAATCTGAACCTACAAATTATATATGTGTGAATAACTTCATTGGAGTGCGATGTCACTAGGCTCAGTACAGTCTGCAGTACACTATACATATGTATATGAAGACTCGGCTCACTTTAGCTGATTTTCTTTTATTAAGATACATATCTACACACAGAAATCTTTGAAAATCTTAACCTAAACATTCTCAAATGAAGCACAAAAGAGCTGCTTTAGAAAAGGCAGATACCTAATTCTGAATCAGTAGTCTAATCACAAGAAATTATTCTGGTGCATCTGTATAAGTCTATGGAGGTGCCATTACTGACACTTTGATGAAATACTGGCAGCAAAGAATTGACCTACTGAACGAACTCCTTATTTCCAATTAACAAAATGCCTGAGAACAAACTCATCGCAGCATAAATGTTGGTTAGATTTAAAACACAATGTTTTATTTTTCTGGTAAGTTTTATTCTTTTGTGAGTGCATGTATTCTTGCAATGCTCAGAAAATAGCAAAAATATTCTTTCCTGTATGACTCCTAGGAGTTCATCTGTCAAAGATATATCTTTACTGTGTATCACAGTACTACTATATATTTATAATAGTACTTGCACCTATGGCATTAAGTTACATAGTTATGTCTTTCACAAGTTTTCAGTGGAGAAATGTGGTGTCTTGGGAAGACTTACTTGTGCTCTTATTTAGGAAGGTGTGTGTTGGGGAATACAACATCACAGAAATACATCTTGAAAACAGTTACAAAATAATCATCCCTTTGTTGAAACCCTCCCTTGGTGGGAGAGATTGGTTGCATGGAAGAACAAAAGGTGTCCTGCCTCACAGATCTGAAAATCGAAGTTTGCAATTGAAAGTGAAGTGTACAAATGTTGCTTGAGAAGAAAGCAACAGGAAAATAAGGGATTTCTGACAGAGAGAATGTAGCTTGTCTTTGATGTCTGCTCTATAAATGTATTGTAAGGACTGGCACTGGCACTGCAGTAAAACTAGGTCTTCTGCTTTTCCTCTTTTTTTTGAAGGTTTTATTAAGATGTTTTCAGAGAACTTCCTGCCTGTGTGAGAATACAGTGTGGGAAGGTGAAGCATTGTCTGGCAACAGGTAGCGTTCTGCATCACATCAATACAATGACAATGCAGTTGGTCCTGAAAGGTAAATGATGCTGTGAGAAAGAAGGCTGGTGAGTGATATGCAGCAGCTGATGTACTGAGAGTAGTGAATCTGTAAAATTTCATGTGAATTGGACAGTTTTCAATAAACATGATTTACATTCCTACTGTTTAAAATATTTTCATGTAAGAGAACAAGAAGTGATACTTCTACAAGGAAATTCTTTCCACCAAAGGCTGTCAGATAGAATGCAGGAGGGTGTGGTGATTTAAGTAATTCCAGGAGAGTGGCTTGGTATACCATGAACAACTTCTGATTTTGTACTTCTGATTAAGTTTTTGTGGTCCCATAAATGCTTATAGTTCTTGGGTACAAAAATAATCACAAAGGCATCTCAGCCCTACAGAGATTGCTCAGTCTGTCAGAATGAAGTAACAAACACTAGAGCTTTCCTCTAAACTTTGTTTATTTGAATGACACTGTGAGATACTCAGGTGTTAACAATATCCGTCTTCCCATGTGAGACTCTACAATAGAATAATAAAATGAGAAGCACTGTGGCAGAAGACAGGAAGGGATAAAGTTTCTAGATGCGCCATTGTGTGCAGTTCTTGTTCCTCTTTGTTTGATAAGGCTGTTCTAGGAACACATTCACAGTCAGAAAATAGGAACAATTACTGAAACTCCTTCTAACAAAATAAATGAAAAGGAAAATGAGTTTCAGTGTTAGAGCTGACCACTTTTGCACAGTAAAGTCTTATTTTAGACTTTCCTATCTGGCTTGCTTATCCTGAAATATTTGAGACTTCATTCCAAAGAGAACAATGTTTCTGCAAAAGCTGATGCCAGTCAAATGGAAATAATTTTAATTTAAAAATCTACTCTTAGAATTTTGGTATTTCTATTTTTGTCTGATCCTTCCTGCAAAGCAGTCTTTTGCTATATCTTTAAATATTCTGCAAAGCACAGTAAACCTCACATGCATCAACTGTTTTCTGAAATTATATAATCTTTAATTAGCCATTTCAGCTATTTTAGTAATTTAGTGCTCTGTGTGATTCCTTAATATTTGTTGGAATTCTTCATGATGATACTGTTAATTGCTAGTTCAAGTAACATTTGTTTCTCTCTCTCTCTCTCTCTCTCTCTATTTATGAGGAAAAATATAAATTCCTTTCTACAGTTTAGATACAAGACAGATAAAGTCTCCCTTTGGCTCTTTTAGCAGAATGTTTTGGTTTCTGATTTTTGACTTATTTTAGTCTTAGAGCTGCTCTGAGAGTGAACAGCCTTCTCTGTTGTTAAGGCAGCAGCCAGTTTCAATCATATAATTGATTTAAATCAACTTTTTTTCTTCTAAGTGCTTACATCTTGGAAATTCTCCTATGAGGAAGTGCATCAGTGTCTCTTGAAAACATAGTCATGTTCAGCTCAGACCATTTTGTTTTTTAATTATAGCACAAACTCTGTTAACAAAATCAGGCAGAGCTTCTAAAGAAAGATGAGTGAAAGCTGACTAAAGCTTACTGTTCAGCTGTAAATATCAACTCTTATGTACAGATCTTAGAAGTTGTAATTTCTTTGCTAAAGGAACTTCCTGCTTTCCTGACAAGGTCAAGCCAACTGACTTCAACAAGAAGTTATTTTGATAAATGGGTTACCTTTTAAAAGCAAATTCTACCAAAAAAAATTTATGGAGAAACAGGCCAAACTGATAGTCTACAGCATTTCAAAATGTAATAACCAGTGCCGCAGGCAGTTGGAGTTTTGTTGTCACTCTGATAATTGAAAAGTTTAGGGAACAGAAGCTCTTTTTTCAGAATTGAAATAAAAGCAATGAACTTCAAAGGTGGATTATGAGTTTAAGAACAGCTGTTTTGAGCTTAATTAAATATTTATTATAGACTGTGGGAGATACAGCGGATGGGAGAGGCTGGTGATAACCTTGCAAGGAACCTACTACTATAAAACACTAGTAAAGAGCTGCCAAGTCTACCTTTTTCATTGATTTAACTAGTAAAAAAACATATTCGGATGAAATGTGTATGAATAAGTGTGCAGTGAATTATTTCCTGTCATACTGTAACAGCAGGGCGTAGAAATATCAGCTTTTACAAGTTTCTCAGGTTTCTGGGATGTCTGTGTATCATGTCTCCTTGGCTGAAAGGGGAGACCCAACTTTCCTCGATACCAGGTACTACAAGTTCTCAAACTGATCCTTGCTGCTCAGAGAGCTCACTTCCCAAGGTTCCTCCCGCTTGGCATAGGTTGAGTGCAACAAGATAGGACTAAGAGTCTTCTTTATCTGGATTAATTGTTTTTCAAATAATATGCCTTATTCATCCCAAAGTTGCTTTAGAGTTGCTTTTAATGCCAAGATAAGCTTTCAGAATAAAATGAGTTTACTGTAAGAGCAAAGGTCGAACTGTAGGAGGGGACGCAAAGTAAATAACAAAAATGCAATTTAAAATTAGGCTTACCAAGTAAGTTTTCCTGTTAGTTACTTCAAGTTCACAGTTAACTTAAAGGAGAGAAAGGGCATTTTCTTTTCCTGTATCCCAGGACTGGCTTGCACTGAATAGCTTTCTCAGTCCATGTGGTCATTGCTACTTAGTTTGGAATGGTTCTCCCTGTTCTTATGCATTATCATGTTCAATCTGATCATGTTTCTGTTCAGTAAGAAGGAGGATATTTTCCTTCAGGAGTTTCTGGGATTAGTCTTGTGTGTTCATTTGAGTTTAAATTATTCTCCTATTTTTGAAACATTTTTGAAGTTTTTGTTATAAGACATCTTCGTGTTCATGCACCTTATTAGTTTCATTGTCTGCTATTCATTTAAAATTCTTTATTTGAATTGCACATATGTGCACTAGAAGGGATAAGATTGGACATACAACATTTCATTCCCACTTGTCCCATCATTCCTATTATATTCTTCTCCACATGCTATTGGTACTTCTACTCTTAAAATTCCTCCCTTGCTGGTTCTGACTCCAACAACATCAGTCAGCACAGCTTGAGGTGCCTCCTCTTTGACAGGTCACGATGGACTTTTTAGTGATCAGAACTGGTGGTGTGTGGCAGAACCAGGCTGAGGGACATGATGAATGAAAAGTAGGTACTTGGGATGTTCAACCAGTTTGCTGCAGCCAGAAACAGCCTAGTGCAATGTAACTCATCACTGGATGTTTCTGCAGTTGCTCTGGTATTCGCCTGCTTCACCAGTGCCTTTCTCTTGCTTTATAGAACACGCAAGTTGTTCTAGTAGCTGAGCCTTTGCTGTTCAGAGCAGCAGGACAGGCTCGTCAGCTCAGAGATCTACAGACCTGAGAGGAAATGGACCAAGAGCCTCACACTGTCAGCCACTGAGCATAAAAATACTCCAGTGAGGATTACTTTTGTTCATTGTATCTTTGCATGATGTCCTGCCTTCTAAGTGTCCATCTGCAAGCATAAAGGGGATATGGAGCATGAGCATTCTCCAAATTCAATTTTGTGAGATTAGTCATAATACCATAGTCCTCCTAACAACCTGCCCAAAACTTTAGTAAGTAAGATTCTGGGAAGAGTAGTCAAAGATGCATGCTGGTGTTCAGGTTTCTGAGAGTTACTTCAAGTCACAAGCTTAGATACGTGTTCCATTTCTATAACTGGTGTTACTTGCATGACTGAAGCCTTTTGCATAAAGTTCAACGATTCAGTCAAGCAGGAATCTTCCTAAAATTGCAGTATGTGTACCTGAAACACTCTAGGATATAAATTTATTTTTCAGGAAGCCAATCAAAGAAAGAAGAAGAATTTTATTAAATTGAATATACTCATTGGTATACGTAAGTTCTTTTCTTTTTCCTTGATAGTTCAGTTAAATCATAATCACAAGCAAATAATTAGATATACTTATCATGCTGTGCTTCTTTTTCACCCTTTACATTGTGTGTAAAAGCAAGGTTTGTCTATAATCTCCTCCATGGTTTTTGAGATTGGTGTTTATGATTAAAGTAAATTTAATGTTTCTAAATTGTACTTTAATCAAGGTATGAGTATTTAGGGTCATGAATGATTAAACAACCTGAATGAAAAAGCAGTATTCCATCTCTTTCTTCAAGTTGGTAGCACCTTCATCACTTCTCTGAAAATCAGGATTTATGTCTTCATATAACAAAATCTGTTCATAACATCAACTGCTATGCAGATCAGAATAGTTCATTTCATGATGTTTTGTCCACAGACCTTTGTTGTAGACAGCAAATCTGTCTGACATTGCTGCTTTTTTGATGATCCTACTCCTAGTTTTGGCATTTTTATTGACCGACTATGATTATGTTTACTTTTAATAACGAATTAACTATTAAAGATTTCATAGGACTACTGCATCTCCTTGTCTAGAAATTTTGTGAAAGAATGTAGAACAAGCAGCAAATTTAAAAGTATGTATTTATTCTTTGGAAATCATTACCAGAACATAAAGGCCTTCTTAAATGTATTTTAAAAAGTAAGAGGAAAAGCAGAGATAATTTAAAATCACAAAGGATATAAATCTTTAAGCCTTGGGCTTCTAGTTACTAAGCTAAGAAATTACTGTTCTGTCAAAGAAGCTTCTGTGTAGGTTATTACGTAATTGACTTCTAAAATTTTTGCACCTTTTTGAAAGGTACTGGGGAGAGAGAGGATGCTAAATCAATGATCAGTTCCCTAGTGTTCCTTCTCTTCCCTTTTCTGTTAGAGAGTTATTGTGTCACAGTGAAGGAATACTAACTGCAGGATCTTGCCATATATAAAACTGCAGGGGACCCTTGAAGCTGACTGGAGCCCTGTTCCTGCAATGCTCCAGTCAAGTTAATATCATGAACTGTGTGATTGATGTTCTCAGGGCTGCACTCCCTGCTGCTTTAAACAGGAAGCTCTTCCAGTGTTGCTTCAGCTCAGTGCACAAGGCCACTTCCTTAACAATACAATAACAGGAATTTGATCAGAAACTTCAAAATTCAGTTCTCAAAGGCATGACAGCGATTGCTTTCATTCTTGCATTATCTGCAGTATTTAGGTATAAAAGTTACAGATTTTATTTGAAAAAAGAATACTTTCCTTGTATTCTTTTCACAAGGAAGAATTTGGCTTTTTTATGATAATTAAAATATTGTTCCAGTTTTGTGAGAGATTTATCATTCTTCTTTCTTTCCCTAGACTAGATTTATGTTGCCAATATCACAATATGATTCTGCAGGAAAATGCCCTCGGCTACTTAGAACACTTTGTCATCTTTCAAGGTTCATGTTCACCACTAAGAATAGATTTACACAGATATTATTCAGGTGCAGGATGCTCAAGAAGCATCCCTCAGTCATTGCCTGCATTCATTTGCTACTTCTAATACAGATACAGAAATATTACAGCTAAATAAAACTGAATTATTCATACCACAGAACTAAATTATTTGCCTTTATTTTTACCTGTAAGATTTGCTTTCAGGGATCCTAGGCCATGGAGATCAGTGGAAAAGTCTGGAGCTCTGAAGACTTAACTTTAGTAGAGGAAGATTGAGTTAGGAAATGTTTAAACAGATAGAGCACATGCATGTCAGTAGGATTTGTTGGGATTCAACCGTGCATGCAGGGCTGCTCTCAATTGTATCTGGAAGGTCATGGAAATCAGAGGAGGTTCCTGGGGCCTGTAAGAAAGCAAGTGTCTTATGCTATATTCCAGAAGGGCAAGAAGGAGAATGCAGGGAACTACAAGCCTGTCCATCTCATCTAAATCCCTGGGAGGGTGTAATACAGCAAATCCTCAAGAAAATTATTTTTGAATATATCATGGACAATGTGATTAGGAGTTGTCAACATGGATATAAATGGAGGAAACTTTGCCTGACCAATCTGTTGCCTTCTGTGATGGAAGAGCTGGCTTTGTGAATAACAGGAGGCTGGGGCATGTTGTTTATCTTGGCTTTAGCAAGATTTTCAATGCTGTGTCCTGTAACCTCCATACAGACAAAATGACAAAGTGCAGACTAGATAAATGGACAGTGAGATGCACTGAAAACTGGACAAACTGCTGGCCTCAAAGGGCTGTGCTGGGCACAAAGTCCAGCTGGAGGTCAGTCACTCATAAAGTACCATGGGGATTGATGCCAGGGCTTATACTGAGTGGTGCTGTCAGAGTGCAACCACAGCAATTATCCAGACAATAAAAGGTTGAGAGGAGTGGTTGAGACCAGGTGTGTGTGCTGACATTCAGAGGGACATCAACAGGCTCAAGAAATTGGCCAACTCTGTTCTTGAATCCCATAAATTCAACAAAAGGAAATGCCAAGTCCTGTAGCAGCTGAGGATTAACCCTATGCACTAGTACACTTTGGAGCCTGGGAAGCAGCTTTACAGAAAAGGATCCAGGGCTTCTGCTGGGCAAAATGTTGACTGTGAACCAGCAATGTGCAGTTGCAGAAAAGGCAGCCAACAACATCCAGGCATTGCCAGTAGGTCAAGGGAAATAATTCTTCCTGGTGAGACCACACCTTGAGACCTGTGTCCAGTTCTGGGCTCCCCAGCACAAGAAATACATGCCCATATGAGAAGTTAAGTGAAAGGCTGCAAAGATAATTAGGAGAATGGAGAATGTGTCATACAAGGAGAGGCTGAGAGAGTTGGAATTGTTAACCTGGAGGAAAAGAAGGCTCAGTAGGATCTTATCAATGTGTATAAATACCAGAAGGGATTAAGGTAGTAAAAGACCACGGAACCAGTATCTTTCCACTGCTACCCAGAAAGGACAATTGGCAATAGGTACTGATTGAAAGACAGGAAATTCCACTTAAATATATTAAAAACTTCTTTACTGTGAAGGTGTTCAGACACTGAAACAGGTATCCCAAAGCAGTTGTGGAGTCTTCAGCGTTGGAGATCCTTGAAATCCAACTGGATAAGGTTCTGCACAACCTACTATAGTTGACTGAAGTTTGAGCAGAGTAGGGCCTGAACTCAATATTCTGGTGAGGTCCCTTCACGATTCAACTATTACTCTTCTGTGAATCTATCAAATTAGGGTAGTCAGAAAGGTTTGAGGTAAATTCTGCCATTTACAAATGGAGCATAAGAGCATAAGGAGCAAGGTAAAGCCTCAAGATAAATTGTTGGCTAGGAATTTCTATTCAAGAATACAGGATTTGTGCATATCAGGAGTGCAATATATATAAACACAAATGCTTGCAGAGCAGATGTAAACTGTTCCTTTTGGCATTCTGTACTAATTTGCTAATGGATATCATGCAAATTGGGATTTTTAATTGTAGAGGGAACTTTGAATGAAAAAGTAATTTAAAGTCCTCAATTTCTGTTGAAATCTGTTAATTCAAGAAGCTGTCTGGGAAACCCTATTATTTAACCATGAAGAGATTTGTATTTTTAATGTGTTTTTGAAGGACTCAATTCAGCTTTCAAGTCCAAGAAATTTGCAAGTTGTGGCTTTTATGTATGTGTGCAACAATGTCACTAAATAAAGGAGAGGCTTCTCTCCACCATTTTATTGAATCTTTGTTTAGTAGCTCCCATATACTTTGCGGATCTTGGAGTTGTCTGGGCTGATGGGAGGTTTTGGATAGTGCCAGATATGGTACTCAGGTAAATCACTCCTTTTCCTGCAGATTATTCTTAACTGCTGTTTTATGTACTTTGGATTAAGTTATTTTCCCTTTTTTCTATTTTTTTTAATTCTTTTTTTTCCCTGTGTTCTTTATTTTCCCTCCCATCTTCTTGTGGAGAATGGCATGCCACACAACTGGAGACACACCACACTTAAGCTTCAGGTTCTCCCTGGATAGGAGATTCTACAGCCATTCTTCAAAATTCAGACATTTCTTGTGGATCTGCATTTTCAGCTGTGAGGACTTCAGCAAAGATTCAACAACTTCCCTTTCCTTTCATCATAGGCTCCGATAGTCTCTTTTTGGCCAACATGCAATTAGTCTGTCCAGAACAACTGCAAAGGCTTCCCCTCCTTGTTTTTCAGTAACAGATGGGTGTTACTGCTTGTGTGTTTGGGAAAGAAGACAAAGACTGGACATCTATTTCTCAGCCATCTGCTTCCTTGTCAGCCTCTTTCTTTAAACCGTGTTATGGAAGAGGAGTAGCAGGGTCTCTGGCATGATGGTTCTGCACAAATAAATAAAAAGGCGTGGTTCCTGCTCAAAAAATTTACAGTAAAAAGAGAGAAATGCCAAGAAAATAATCACTGAGGCTTCATATAGGTATGTAAGTTGCATCATGTACCACAAAAAAATATTAATCAGTTCAATATTTGAAGTAAATATCTCATGTATACAATTCCACCATAGATCCTAAAAAAAGGGCAGAATTTTCTTTTTCAATTTTGGAGCAGTACAGAAGACTATGTTTGTGTTTTATACCTGACATGAAAAAGCCTGTTGACAGATGTGCTTCTGTTGAAGGCACTGAAAATTTATGCTGTTTAATTGCATTGTTCTTCCCCTTGCTCATGTAGATACTTGGGTTTCTCCTGCAGACTGGAAAATCCAAAGCTTTTTTTGTTTTCCCTGTCTGCTTCCTGAAAACTTTGTAAGGTTGTAATAGCCATGTGCATGCTGTGCTGCTTGGAACTTTGGTGTGTATTACACCGGGAGGAGCATTTCTGGTTTCCTACAGGACCCAATAAAACAACCTTCTCCCCTTGGGAAAGTGATTTGTGCTTTTTATTAGTCCAAAGCTAGAGGCTATTTTAATCCTCCAAAGTCTTCACTTTACTGTACTAGATTCTGACTTTCCTGCTTACTAATGTGAATTAAAAACAAAACAAAACACAAAAATCCCACGGCAATAAAAACATGGATCTTCTTTATGTCTGCAAGTCATGTTTTCTTTCTGGGGAACAATGTGCAGACTTACTGCACAGAGGTAATGCAGCACTGAGGATATAAAGCTGGAAGGAAGGAAGCAGTACAGATGTTGAAGACTTGATACTTTGTGGGCTTTTCAGAGCAGGAAAATACACCTGAAATCTCTAGTGTCTTAGTCAAGAAATGGTAGAAATTGGCTACCCTGGACTGGCATTGTAAGTAAACTATTAGATTAAATTGCCAAGCCATGTCATCAGGAACACATCTGAAATATTTTTTAGTTTTCTGAGTGTTCTACTTATAGGATACAAATAGTCCCTTAATTGCAGTATATGAAAAAGCCAAGTTAACCTCAAATAGTAGTGTTCCTCTGTCCTGCAGGATTAGTTGACTGTTGGGGAACATTCACAAGCACCCATTTGGATGAAGCCTGTTTCAACATGTTCTGAAACAAGTGAGCCCACACCTCTTTGGACAGCCAAAACCTATGGCCACACGTACACTTCTCTATCAGTTTAGGGACAACTGAGTCTGTCATCTTCTGACATGGCCTGAAAGCAACCTGAGACAATATGGGATGTGCAGAACACTTTGTTCTTAGTTGTTTATAGGTAACAGAGTTCCACAGTCATAAAACAGTCACCTAAACTATGTTGACTTAAGCCAAGAAGCACTAGTGAAATGAATGCTGAACTTGTTTAATTCCCTGCCCTCTACAGATACTTTAATAAGTAGTTGCCTGCAACCATTTACAGTGTTACATTGCAAAATACCTCACAACACATTGTCCTCATTTCTTTCATGCTGTGTGGTCTATATTTGCTTAATTTTCTGGGTTTTTTTGTGGCTGTTCTTCTGCCTGGGGTATTTTGTCATAGATTAATTCACAAAATGTACAAGAAAATATTTAATTAGCCCCATCAGATTGCTAAGAAAAAGTAAATGTACTTTTAAACTGTGGTATTGTATGAAAGCAAGCCAAAATTCAACCTGTGAAATGCTTGGACTGGGACAGGAGTTGTAATTTCTTCTGCATTTGAGGGTTTTCTTTCTCACACATCTCTTCCTTTTTTGGCATGGACTATGGCCACTATGGGAGGTCACACAAGCATTTCATAAAATGCTCATCTTTGACTTTTTCATTCTCTGAAAAGCAACAGACCAAAGTTTAGAGGAGTTTGGGATGCTTGCCTCTGAAACTGGAGGGGAACTTATGGGATGGGGATCATGTGTCCCTGTGTCTGTGGGAGACTTTTTTCTCAGAGCCAGGCAAAAGTGCCAGTGGTGGCTTCATCACTGAGACAATACTCAAAGTATTTCTGGTCTCTGTCCACAAAAGAATTTATTTTTCAAGAACCCTGACAGAGTTTGCAATTCCCTTGTGCCTGCAATAATTTTTGTGATTTTTTGCCTCTTAATATGGGTAAGGGGTGCATTTTCTCCTGGCCTCACACTGTGGTGAGCACGTACTCATGCTCCTCTGTTTTCACAGTATTTGCAGTGGGAAAAACCAGTCTCTTCAATATTCTTTTTCAGATATCAAGACCTGGATTTTCAGTGCGAGAATTAATTGCTTTTACATTACAGATTTGCAGTTTGCAGATTTAATTTAATTTATTTTCTTATTTCCCCTATGAGCTCAGCAGACCTCAGAGGTTTCTGGGAAATCATATCAGAGTGACAACAGGTCATGTTGTGAGAAAGTGGCTTTTATTATTTCTTGCTTTGTTTAAATCACCTTTTATAGCTTACTAACTTCCTATGGAAGTGGTTTGCCTTTTGGTATTAATGTGTCTAAACAGATAATTAGCGTCTTAGTCTTGGGCCTGTTTGACCTTCTTTGAGCTTGGGCGACCCACTGGTGATATTTATACTTAGAGATCCCTGAATGGAGAAGAGAGGGAATGTCTAAGCCCAGCATGGCCTGAACATTCTCTTCAGGCTCTGCAAAGTTCTAGAATAGCCTTTTTAAAACATAATATGTAAGTAAAATGAGAAGTTCTCTGAACTACAAAAGCTCAAACACAAATTGCACTATTATTTGACCAAATCCATTGCCTGAAATGCTTTTTCCCTTAAATTTGTCAATTATTATTTTTTATATAGAACTGGAAGACTGCTGATCTGAAGTAGCTACTTTTTCAGTTATACCTGCCAGCCAGCATTGCCACAAAAATGGCTTATCTGCCCCAGCAGAGGGGGCAGAAGTGAGTTGTGTGTAGTTTATGACCAGGACCTCCCATGATAGAGGTCTGCCTCTGTGACTGTTCAAAGGACACCTTGCCAAAAAGCATTGGCTACTGCACTGCCTGGGACAGCATCCACCTAAACAGACCGGTAGAACAGACCTCTGGTGACTTTTCACATTAACAGATGTCACCCACTAAAGTGGCCTCACAATTTAGAAGTTAATCAAAACTTAACTTTGCTTAAACTTTTCCTTAGACCAATTCATAAGCACTGTCCTTAAGCAGACAATGATAACAATAATTATTAGTGAAGTACGGGTTGCAAAATTTACTACACACCTTAAGCCATCTTCACTTAGGGGACAATCCTCCATAAAAACACATATTGCTAGTTTAAATTAACCTTGGAGAAAGAGGTTTAAGGATACAGTTGACTTAACAGTTCTGCAGCCCTTACAGAGACCGTGTTGGGGAAGGTGCTGCACCATTATCATGGGTTTCAAAACAGCACATCCATCAGTGATATCTCACTGTGAAGAAATTGGCCAAATATACAAAGCATTTTTTTTAGGGGAAAAACCTGGATGAGATGGTTTCCTTTGTAGATCACTATCCCATACCTGGCTGGAGACAGCCTTCAAACCAAGAAATGCAGCACAAGCTGTCAGCTGCTTCTGAAAACTATTTCCCATGTGAGTTGACTTGTACTTGTCTTCAAGTGCTGCAACCATGACAAAACCAGACTTTTTGCCATTTTAATATTTATACACATAATTGCCTATTTAAAATATATTAACCTTTTGTGGCATTTACTGAGACATGCTTTATTACATACTTTAAAACACCCAAGACTATGCAAATTCAAAGTGATACAATTGCTCAGTTCATGTATATAAAACCCCCTCCTATTGGCAGTCATCCATGCAAGCAGCAGCCATAAAATTCTTACTTGTTTTTTTTTCCATTTCTAACTGTAGATTGTAAGTGTCTGTCCAGAAATCTCCTGCCTGTTTACAGAGATGTTTGTCAAACCATAACAAAGTCAGTGCTTGGTATTTTGACCATGTCACTCAGAGCATGGAAAGATTTCTCCCAGTGCATCAGGTCCCCCAGTTATTCTTCTAGTTTGTGAGGGACAACAACTTAACTCTTTGTTAAGTTGTTCTAGACAAGGTGTTAGGATAAATGGACACACTTGTGCCATAGGAACACTTCATGGAATGCCTTTCTACTTTCCTGTAATTTTTGTCCTTTGAAACAGTGACTTCTTAAAAAAAAATAAAAAATTCAGAAATCTCAGTACTTAAGGAAATATGAGCACTTTATTGGGCTCTAATTAGCAAAGCCTGGCGGTCGGGGCATGTCCAGGCATGTCCAGGCACAGTTCAGATCCATTGCCTTTCAGGAGGTTAGAAACATATGCCTGATGCTCCCCTCAAATGGCTGTGTGCACCCTTGCTCAAAATGGCACTGCTGCAATGTGCTTAATATATCAGCTGAAGTCATGGGCCCGTGTGTCCCTGCCGGGATCTGACCAGGATTTGACTGTACTCTTCCTACTTGATGCCTGCATGTCAGGAACGTGCATGACTTGGGCTGACAGCCTGGAGCAGCCCCCGGTAATGAGAGGCTGTAGGCCAAACAGAGTTTTACAATACTGCCTCAGCAAAGCAGCAAAATGGGAAAGTTTGTCCGAAGAGCAGATTTGGGGATGGTGAGTGAAGGATGTACTGGCTTAACTCCCAGCAGCTTGTGGTTCTGCTGTAGCCACAGTGCAAATGCACAGCATGAAGTGGGGCCAGCAGCTGAAGCAGGTGTAGGAGTGAAATCTGAGCCCCCCCAGTCAGGCTGCCCTGAGGCCACAGAGCGAATATAGGAGCACGGAGGTACTTCCCGGGTGCTCTGGGCAGAGGCATGAGCAGGAACTCACTCCCAACCCAGCTGGGCATCGGTTCCTGGTGTGTGCTCAGGGACTGGATTATACCAAAAATAAATTCTCGTCTTTCCTCATAAGGAATGTGGAGTTTTTGCCCATAAGCAAGATTTTAAACATAACAAAACTGAACACCAATTTTCTTTATTTGTATAGCTGTCGCATTATCCCAGGAAGGTAAGCGCTCTCCTGAGTTTGTGGAGCAGTCTGAGTCTTTCCCAAGGAATGGCTGAGAGGACAACTACGAGGGGGGAACCAAGTAGCCACATCATCCTGATTCACCCAGCGCATGTTTTCATTATGTGACTACATCCTTGTTTCCCAGCAACAATAAGCTTGATGTTTTTTGATTTACGATAAGATCTAATTATGCATTTTTGACACTACCATCAAACTATTGTCTTTAGTATTATTTTTTTCCTCTTCTTCGCAGTGCTCTGAAGTAGAGGTCTAGACTGAGCTCAAGATTACTCAGGAATTTAGACTAAAATGCAAATTTTTGTTTAATGATAAAGAGTAGTATTTACTACTAATTATACATGTACAGTTCTTATTATACAAGTGCATAGCACTTTACAAATATTGATGGAGTTAGTCTGATAGTGCCAAGATAATGTAAATAAGCATAAATTTGGGCACTCAACATGAAACAACTCTGGTAATGGATGTGACTAATAGAAGAGTAATCCTTTATGCTGATTTACTAAGCCTTTTGACTCACTATGTAACCAAAATCCAGTTAAAGGAACTGGGGAGTGGCTGTGTAGGACAAGGGCAAGGACTGTACAGGCAGGAAGGGTTGTAATCACACGGCAGAAAGCTTTTTATTTCCTCATTTTGTTTCTTTTCTATGGTTGTCAAATTCCAGAAAGGGACAAGTTACACTGGTTTTGTCACTGAGAAGGCTGGGCACAACATCTCTTCATATAAGAACTGCATCTGCTCTGAGATGGGATATTTGAAGAAGAAAGTATAAGAGGAACACCAGAGTAATGTCACCTCTGCATTGCCAATCTCTTGCTTTATTTGACAACCACCTCACATATTTCCTTCTATAATTTAATTAAATCAGTTTATAACCTCTGTTTTATTATTTGTCCTTGTAACTCCCATTGGAAAGTTTCTTCAGGAACTCAGTAGTTTATCCTAGTGACAATAAAACTCAGCTTGGGTACCTTGATACATACTGTGTGCTTTAATTTGAAGAGCACTTTTCATCTGCTTCTTTAACTCAAAATTTGCTTTAAAGTCCCATTCCCACTGCTGGCGCTGGAACCTTCCCTTACAGGGCACCTGGCATTGTTGCTGCTTCCAGTACTTTAAGTTATCTGTGTGATGTTTCTTTCAGTTGTTGCCAGTGCCCTAAAGTAGTCAGTACAAGTCATTTGTTGTAAGTGCAACAATTTAACTACAGTGAACTGCATTTGCTATTACTTTGCTATGTGTGTTTTAAAGGTTTTCTTTAACTATTCCATTCATACCTTTCTGTGTTGTTTTGAATTAGCCACTCAGCCTGCTGGATTGGATTGACAACCCAGAATTCAGTGTTCACTTGTGCTGCCTGGCATAGCAAGATTCTTTTCTTTTCCATTGGCAATGTTCATGGATCCTTAGCAGAAAGAATGGAGATCAAGTTAACAAAGCTGTACACTTCCTTTGCTGGCATTAAATAAATGCTGTACGTTTGGAGTCATTTCAGCTGTTCAATGCACTTTAAGTAATTTTCAAACCACTGTCAAAGTCAGAGGAATCTACTGAGTTCTCCTACACTTAAGAAGAAAAGATTGCTTTTGCATTTAGAAAAACTTATTAATTTTTCTTCTATGTACAGCTAAAAATCAGAAGTAAAATGTGATTGAAAAGCAGGCTATGAGTTTCCAGTGTTACCTGACATAAACCACAACCTGTCACTAAGAGACCGGTGAGTCCTAAACATAAAGTCCAGTGCATGCCTCATGCAATTCAGATGGGCTTTAAAATTTTCCACTATTAACATCTTTGCATGTAACTCAAATAGCCATTTTTATTCTAGGATTAAGCAAGAGTGCATGTTGTTCCACAGAGAATTGGTGACCCCTTCTTAGGCTGTTGATATAGTTATGAAAAATTGTTCTGAATGACATGCACCATAACTCAATACTTAATCTAGTAGCAAACTGCTTTTTAGCTGTAGTCCCTAAACTTTGTTGTGGAAAAATAAGAAAAGATGATGGAAAGAATTGGCAAAAGTATTCAATAATTTGTACTTGATAAACACTGAAAATAAAGAACTGCTAGTCAATTGTGATTTTATCAAGACTTTTTTCACAAGTGCAGTTAGAGATTAATGATTTCAAGCAAAAGAGGTTTGTTATGTCAAATAATATATTGTTTGCTATTGTACAACATTGGTGAGAGTAAATGATTACTTCTTGGAGGGGGATAAAAGCAAGATTCAACAACTAAAAAGGAATTGTATGAATCAGTAAAGGAAACAAATCCTCCCATTTGCTGGAAAAAGAAAACCATGGTTAAAGACTATGCTATAAGCAGGGAAACACATTTGCATCTGATTTTATTAGGAATGATTGTATGAACTTTATATTCTGATGTCGATAGGAATTCAAACTGCATTTGAATAACATTTTCCAGAAAAAAAAAGTAGCAACAAGTTTAAATATGGTAATGAATTTTTTATAGCAATAAAGTTATTACAAAAAGTTGTGATAAAAGACCAAAAATCACAAGGAATGGTCAAAATAAGGTTCTCTTGATACATTGATCCTTTAATTAGACAGAGAGAAATTGTAATTCCATTAGCAATGAGGGTTTTTATGCCTTGTAAGGGTAGAAGATGGAAGGACAACACTTCAGTAATCTGGACCACCAGTTATGTTTGTTGCTTTGGCAGTTCACTTCCTCCCCACTTAAGGCTGCTCACAGGCTTGAGCACCACCTCTTTGCTTCAGGTACTGTAGCTAAGATGAATTCTGCCTTCACAAATCTCCTTAGCTTTCAGAAATTTGTCAGCTTCTCTGAGAGCAGTAAAGTTCTTTCCCTCATGATTTTAAGTGCTATGGAAAAGCAGAAACTGAGGTTTCAGAAGATAAATAGCCAGGAATATATGAATTCATCAAGATCTCAGTGGCCCAATTAAACCGTTGAAGACTCAGCTCATGAAAAACTGAGTATACTAATAAAACCATGAGTCATCGTTCCTTTTTTATTGATTCTTGTTATCTTTCTGTATCTGAGGCAACAATAAACATGATTTATATGCACTGCCTTTAATTTCCCATGGTGTTCTAATCTCACAGTGGTGTAGGGGGAAAATCAATGAAGATGGATGGTGAGCAGACTGCAAACTGGGAGGCAGGCAGCAAATTTGGTCAGAAATCAGAGTGGGGTGGATCATGTTGCAGAGATAAGTAACTTTTACATCTTTAGAGCTGACTCTATTTAGCATATATTAAAAGAAAAAGAATGATGTGATGGGTAAGGCAGGAAGATGGTCCTGTTTGTACCCATAAAAAGTGCCCATTTCAATCTCTTTTGTGGATGAATCAGAACATAACACTTATGAGCCTTTCTTCCCTCTTTACACTGCTAAGCAGAGACAATTTCTGTGAAGATGTCTTCTATAAGGTCCAAATAATCTAATTTGTACTGGTGAAACCTGCTACAGCAGTTTTCCTTGCTGAGCCACACAGACAGCATAACACACATGGCATCACAGGAACTTCCCATGCCTTCATATACATTTTCTATGTCACATGGGTGTTTGATGGAGAGCTGCCTGGAAACAGGCTGTAGGCTCCCTGGCAGAATCATTCACAAAAAATTAATTCAATCTTCTAAAATATAGGCAGACTAGAAGAAAATTGTTACAGGCTATTGTCCAGTTCCTTCCCTTTGGATGCATTGTTGGGGCCTTTTTGAAAAAACATTGAATTAGGCTGCGAAATCCTCCCCTTTCATTTTTTGTCCCTGATAACATCCTCTTTATGAGTGTATTCCAGTTACTGCTGAAATGGTGCCATTTCACTAAATGCTATTTATCTTTGCAAAAGGCATGGTTAAGCCTGCAGCTTCTGGCAAGCCATGACTCTCATGCCTGCACAAGGGCCTCTGCATATGATACAAAGGAGGCACCACTGGCTGCCTGTGAGAATCTGAATGAAGATGAGATGCCAGAGCACTTGGCTACCAGGAAAGTGCTTAAGGTGCAAGTGCAGATATTTACTGACTTCCTTCTAAAATTAATTACTGTGGCTCAAGAAATCAAGAGCATTGGTGAGCAAAGAGGTCAGTCATGGGCGCAGAAAATGTAGTAAAGCAACTAGACTTCTAGAAATGCTGTATACTTGTGCAGAGAATGCCTCAGGGAGAAAAAAAAGCCTTTCTAAGGAACAGCTTTTTGTAGGGCCATTGCAAAAATTGTAGAGGAATATCCCTGGAAGCCCAGCTTTGTCTCCAGTTGTTGTTACTGGAATAAGAAAAAGATCACGTTCTGAAGCAACAATGGCTTAAGCCCTTATAAGCAGCTCCCTCTTTATGGCTCATTTTGTGGTCTCACCAATAAACTATTTTACAGTTTCTTCCAGAGAAAGGCAGCTCTACGGTTAGAGAAAAGCCCTTTGGGTTCTGTTCCTCAGCTCCACTATCCCTCTCTTCTCCAGTGAACGCACAGATCCTTAACCTACTTTTACATTATTATGAGGCTCAGAGCCTGTGCTGCTCCCTTTGAGGACAACTGGAAAGCTGCCACTGACTTCAAAAAGAGCATGGGCAGGCTTCTCGTTAGTTAACATTCGTAAAGTGCTTGGAGGTACTTAGACAAGAGATGTTACACAAATGTGATTAATATTGTAACTTGGCTGTCAATACTGCAAGGCTGTGCTGCACCTTGGTCAGCAGGATCTCCATTCACACTCAGCACCATGTGACTGAGGGTTAGGGGTTAGTAAAATGCAGATAAATAATCTTCCCAAATTCAATGCAACTATTCATCCACATAAGTAAAGCTTCTACTTTGTCTAAATAAGGAAATCTCTTGTTTGTATGGAAACCCTTTAAAAAGTATATATTAACACTAACTCTTATTTCTGGTACAATTATAAAACATAGCAGCTTGTTGAGGTGTTGTATGTTTGAATCATCACAGATGCCCTGGGAATGGTAATATAACAATAGATACAGAAGGTGAATGCTATTTAATACTAACAATTCAACTGTTCATGTTAACTTTTGCCAGTTAATTGTCAAAATTAGCTTTATCTTCCAGTGACACAGAGAAGTCCACTAACACTGATGAGTTGTTTAGGTTACCTAAGTACTTTGGTGCCATTTGTTCCTTTAACATTCCATGAGAGCGAAGTAATCTCTCTATCATTTTACAAAATTCACAACAATATTTCAAAATCTGTGGGCATTTCTTAGTGGTTCTGTGCATTAACATTCAAATTAACTTTTTATCATCTTGAGGCCACTACAGCCAGAGTTTTGAAAAAGAAGTTAGAGGCTTGGAAAGAGAGTCCAATGAATACAATGCCTAGAAATCACCTACTGACATGGAATGGCAGCCAGTGCTGACAGGGAAAGGCGGATACGCTCCCCTGGAAGGATGCATGGCAGAGGGCTGGTAGAAGGAGGCAGATTTCGGATGAGTCTCAGCTCCTTGCACCAGTAATGGCAATGGGTTAAACAGTGAAATCCAACACTGAGAAGCAGTAACAAGCACAAATCCCTGTCCTGTGTAGACACCCCACATTCATACACAGGCTCTATGTTGAATGAGCAGAGCCATCATGCCTTATGAGAACTATAATATGTACTAAATGATTGATTTAATTATGTTCCATGAACCATTGTCTTTTTTCCTAAAAATTCAATCCACAAGATAAAATCTGGCAACGAGTCTTTTGATAGGTTTTCTTATATGATGTAAAATTCCCCTTTTTTATCACACCTCTGCAATTCTTCATCAGCATTATGTATGCACTTTTGTTACTGAGAGCCTAAAATTAATATTTTATAGTAGTTCCTTTTCTGTATTGAAAGCACTTTATTGTCATGTGCTGCAAGTATTAGTCAATTTGGTTAGTCTTAACAAAAACAATGGCATGTAAATGAATAATATGGCTGTGTATCTACCATTTCAGATTCTAATTTAATCATTTGAGGTAATTACCAAAGAAATATGCAGATCATCTGTGGAAAATATACTTAAAGAATGAAGCATTCTTGTGAAAATTAACATTATTCAATTACAAAACTAAAAATATAGTGAGTCAAGCGGAAACCCACTGGGTATTTCAAAGGGCAACTATAATGCACTTTATCAAATCAAACCATCAGCATTTGTATTCCCACTTTTTTTTCATGTCCAGCACATAAAGAAAGCAATTCTTGATGTAGACAGCTGGTTTAGCAGTCCTTAAGTGATGGAGAACCTGAGGTCCATGGATAGTTTAGGCAAATATTTGCAAGCAGTGCAACTGAGCTGTGCTTTTCATTTCTCAGAATGTGAGATACTTGGAGTGTGATGGGAAGAACTCTTTAGCCCATTATTCCAGTCATGGCCTGGCAATCATAATGCCAGTTCATGCATCATTGATACATTTGGCATTTGAATACTTTGAGACACAGCCTTTCTACAGTAGAGGATGTTATTCACTATAATTGTTATTCACTCTAACTGCTGCTTTGCAGCCACTTTTAAGGCTTTTAGTGTTTTCAAAGCTGCTGTTCTCTTCTGTACAAATATGACTTTTCATTCTCTTACTTTATTTGTCAATATTAAAATGTGGAATACTTCTTTGCACTCTGTTCAGCAAGTGATGCCTGTAAAAGCTAGGTTTGCATTTTCAATTTCCACTCCATCTGTCTTTGTGCTGCACAGGGATATTAAAGCCAGCTCACAAGGAGCTCACTGCTGGCTTGTGTTGCTGAACAAACCCAGCTGTTTTCAAGCTTCACCAGTTCCCTTTAGCCATGTACCAACTCCAAAGCTCAAACATTTTCTCAGCCAGTTTGATGACTGATGAGTAGATTGGATAGAGCTTTGGAATTTGTCTGCAATTTGCCGGTGATAACCCAGAAGTGGAATGTTAATGCTGTTCTCTGAGTTAGTCAGAGGTGGGAAGCTTCTTATAAAACTTCACTGCACTATGTGGACAAAAACTTTCTTCTCTAATTCTTGAGAGTAGCTCTTTTATGCAGTCTTCAGGATGACAGATTAAAAAATTAATGTATAGCTGCTTAAATAATTTAAATGCTGAAGTGTGTTAAATCATCAAACTGGGTAATAAAGATGGGTATTTTGTCTGCCTTACTTCTATTCAAATTCAGCCTATTCAGTATTTCATGCCTGAAAAAGATTTACACTGATGTTTGAAGAGAAACATTGGATATATGTTCCTGTTCATAGAATCACTAGAATATCCTCAGTTGGAAGAAACTTGCAAGGATTACTAGTCCATTTCATGGCCCTGCACAGGACAAGCCCAGATCACACCGTGTGCCTGAAAGCATCATCCAAACACTTCTTGAACTCTGTCAGCCTTGGTGCTGTGGCCACTTCCATGGGAGGCCTGTTCCAGTGCCCAGCTACACTCTGGGTGAATAATCTTTACCTAATACTCAGCCTGGACCTCTCCTGAGTGAGTATTGATTAAGTGATAATGTCAGTGATTGGCAGTGCCTGACTATAATGCAGTGAACCTGAAGCTCCTTCAGACTGGGCTTTCATGTTGCAGGGAGAAGGCAAAAGATCATTTCCCTCAGTTCTGAATCTGTAGGGAGAGCTGGCTCTGTTCTTCCTATTCACCTCCAGCATCCATCATTTATAGACATATGGAGTCTTTGCTCACAGGAGAGATTCATGCTGTCATTGCAGTATCACCTCCTGCATAAAGTGCCACGGGGTTGCCCTGTGTTGACTAAACTAGAGCACAAATATGATGTCTTGATGTTAAAATTAACAGAAATTAACAAGGAACCTGCAAAAAGGTCTGAGTGTTACAACTGTTTCACGTTTATAGTGAGACTATATCTAGCATCAGTGTCATTTGCATGGAAGGCAGAGGGTATTTCTCCTGGCCATTTATTGAGGCAGACCCAGTCCTGCCTAGAAGCTAGCAGTCAGTCATCCCTTGTG
Organism: Anomalospiza imberbis; assembly: GCF_031753505.1. Classification (NCBI taxonomy): domain Eukaryota; kingdom Metazoa; phylum Chordata; class Aves; order Passeriformes; family Viduidae; genus Anomalospiza; species Anomalospiza imberbis. The sequence continues at coordinate 16,028,190 of NC_089683.1, read as the reverse complement.
CAGCTCCACAGAAACAGATGGAGTTGGCCTCTGCTAAATGTATTCTACCCTTTAAAATAGCTATGCAACCATGTCTGGATCTTACACCTAATGGATTTTTCCTTTATAGTTTTTTTTATAAAGACATTTTCAGTTATGTAGCCCCTTTTCCTGTACAGTGCTTCACAAGAGTGGACAGCTCTTGACTTTGTAGTGATGTGCACCATAGAACAATGAGTTCATGCTTGAAAAACTACATGAACTTATCATTTCTAGCAACTTCATTTTTTCTTTCAATAATTATATTCATGAACTGAAGCAAAAGAAGTAGAATACAGACCAGCATAGAGACAAAACCAGCCACTGATTGCACAATATGGACAGCTGTTTCATACTTTCACAGAACATTCAGGAAATAGTTTGTTGTATTTGGCACTTGTACCCTCTTAATTCAAAGAGGCTCTAATTTATATCAACTAAATAGTGTAGCAGTGAAAATTCTTGTGGCAAGCACATGAAGCTTATGGTAAAACAAGAGACACAAAAAACTGTGTGAAACACTGTATGTCAGCTATTTAACATGTTGGAGCTGATTTATTATTGACAGTGGCTACCTGTACAGACTGTTATCCATTTTAATTTTAATAAGGATCTTAAATACATGTAAATTCAGCCCAAATACTGAATATTCTTTTTCTGATCCCAAATCCCCACTTGCTACTGAACAACAGCTCTGATTTTTTCAGAGAATGTGCTGTGCTATGACTGCAGTGGGCAGAGAATCAGATGTCACCATTATGGAAGACATTAAGTCCTGGGGTTTTTTTCTGGATTTGGCCACCTCTCCCGCAGGTGAATGGCACTGTTAGTTTTAATGCTCAGATTTTGTTTTCTTGAGCTCTTAAGAGTACATGACCTGTATCATTCTTGTTGTAGTATCTAATTTATGATGTACCTACTAAGAATGTTCATGTGAACCTTTTCCATTCTTTCTTTGCTCATTTCAAACTTAGCTTCAGTCCTGGAGAAAAAGCCATATAGCCATAAGCAATGTTGGAACAATATTTAGCAAATGTTGTGATTTGTGTAGATATCCATATTCCTTTCAAATCATGCCTAGTTTGGCAATCATATGGATGAACTCTTTGCAATTCACCGACATTCAGTTATACACCACATTATGATGTTTCTTGCTAAACAGTTTCCTGTTTCTTAGTTTATTTTTGATCAGTTTACTGTTGTAGTTAAGAAAGGACATACATACATGGACAATGAGAGGAAACTGACTCTGAGCCATAAGAAGGAGACAACATTTTCAATTACATGGTCAGATTATTATTTCTGCCCCCTAGCAGAAAGGTAGCATCCAGACTTCAAAATAAGATACTAAGATTTTATTACGAATGGTGGACTGGCTATGGGTAGTTGATATGAACTGTTACAGCTCCAATGACATCACCACAATGACTTAGTTAAGCAACTGAACCTGACAGGCAGTGCATTGTAGAGGGATTATTGCATGCCTTTAATAAAACATAAAATAAAAAGCAAGGAATTTCAGCTACCAAGAAACCTCTGAAAAAAAATCTCCTGTCCACCTTGTAAAAAAAAGAGAAACTAATGGAATTTTAGGAAAGCAGAAAAGAAAATAGGCCAGTCTTGCATTTAGCAGTCTAAGGATATTTATCACCACTATGAAACATCTGCCCAGAATACTGTATTTATATCTCATAACCCATTGCAGGATGACTTTTACCCTGGAACCAAGATTCAAACAACGATTTCATGTTAAGATACTTTTCCATGTATTCAGACAAAAAGCAAGAATGATTAGGGACCCAGCCTTGAGGTGTGATTTTGAGGAGTGAGCAGAGATAGAGACGATCTCCTCTCATTAGGTTTGTCTGCTTTGGTGGAGACAACTGAATAGACAGTGCAAAGAAATAGTATTAGCAGCTAAAAGTTGGTGGGATAGAGCCCAGTTTACTTGAGCCAAGCCCTGCATTGCTGTCAGAGCTTTGCCAGCTGAAAATATGGTTTGCAGTAGATTAATTCTTATTGACTAAAAATTTGGATCTAGAGCCAGTTATGTAATACAGAAATGCCCAAATCATTTATTTCACTGAAACAGTGAGGAGAGCTGAAATTCTGCCATGCTAACAAAAACCTTGGTTTTTATCATAACCACTCTACTGACGGGGTTGACCAGCGCAGGAGTACTGTAATGCTTTCTAAAACTTTACCTTTCGGTATTTCATACCTAAATGTAATGTGCCAGAAAAGGAATGAGAAGATTAAGCCAGTCAAAGCCAAACCAGGAATTATTCTCCTTTTTCAAGCTTTTGAGGTTAGTATGCTGCATTGCATATGGAGAAGTAATAAAGACTTTGTTTAAACCTCTTTCAATCTGGAGCAATGAAATGAAGAGTAACATGGAGGGTATGGTGTTGCAAAAAGATTTGGCTTTGTTTTGATCCCTGTTTTTCTATTTAAGCTCTATGAGGTTGTGGTGTTACCCCGGGCCCCCCTCCCCCCACGAAACGCACTGCTACATGAGGTCTGCCTGGTCTATGTTCAGTCTTCAGTACCTGAAGGGCACCGTTTGTTCCTGTTGCATGCCTGATCACTGTCAAGTGTAGACAATAGTTAGGTACCAACATACTGCCTTAGTACAGATTCCCTACTGTGTCAACATTGTATTGCATTTTGAAGGCTATTAAAAAAAACAAAGTATTGACTTCATCTTCTGCTTTCTTCCCACATCCCCTTTGGACTTACCAAATATATCAAACATCCCCCTCCCATCTTATATCTGATGTCAGCGACAGGCTGTCTTCACAGGAGCACCTGCTGCCCATTGAAGATCAGAAGATGAAACAATGGACATGTTTGACCTATGCTGGAGTTAGCACATAGTCAAAAGAAGAAGATGCCATTTCTATTTAGTTTGCTGGCACCTGAACATCCACTGGTACAGGAGTCGATGCTGATGAAGGAGGAAGAGAGCTGTGAAGGTGCCTGATGAACTTCTCATGGCAGTCTTTATCTAAATGCCATAGAGGCATTTCTGCCACTTTGGCATCAGACCGAGGGCTGACATTCCTTTTGTTTCCCTTTTCTGTTATCTCTCTGATATGCTTTCTTCCTTGAGCTGAGGATAATCACATTAGGAACATACTGTGCTTCTATGTTTAGATCTCTAATTTGTTTATTCAACAGGGTAAGTATAATTATCCTTATTTTGAACCGTTGTATGAAGATGAAACAATTTGTTCAGCATCTCACCTCAAATCATTTAGATATGTTTTTATATCTGTGAAAATTCCTCATTGTATTGCTTATCTCAGTTCCACAGCCTATGTCCCACATCTCACTTCCAAGCAAACTCCATACTAGACTTCCACCCACTTTACACTGTGATGTGGGTGAGAGGCACAGCCTTACACAGCAGCAGCAGTGAAGGAAGCTGCCTTGCAGGGCATCTCATTCTCCCCAAGGTAAGGAATGAAAACTTTGAAGATTTCTCTGCTTACTCTAAAAACACAGAACAGATGTATGTTGACATTTAATTTCTCCTAGTCAGCTATTTGTAAGCACACCACTTCTTAAAGGAAGTATAAAGTTATGTGTGTAGAGGTTCAGTAATTAAAAAAAAGACACTCTTTAGCTGATGAATCCCAACAGAGTTTTCTGTTCAGTTACCGTTCTCTGCTATAATGGACTGAAAAGTTGCACTCATAAGCCAGAGTTATTCAGAAAGTTAATTTTTTTTCAGCTCTGTTTTATGTGATTTTTTTAAGGAAGGGAAAAATTAAAGGAATTTTGAAAAGGCTTTTGGCAATTGCATCCACAGCAGTGCATGTATTCTGTTCAGCACAATCATTACACTGGAGCACACAAAACCCCAGTTTTCATTTGTTGGGACTGACTTTTAAGAAGCTTTCTCACCAGTGCATACAATTTGGTCTGTGTGTCCTCTTTTGTGGCCATTATTAACTCACAATGTGGGCTATAAACCCAGGCTTCCTCATCTGATGCCAACTGGCATCTGTCACCACTCTCTCCTTATCTGCTACCTCTGCCAGTTCCCAGTGTGAAATGAGGCCACGCCACGCTATCATCAGGATTAGACCTAATGCACTGAGTTCTGTCTGCCCTGTTTATTTTTACCAACTTATTTAGATTTCCAGTCTGGGCATCTGATGTCCAGAAATACTGGTGTTTTAATAAGCAGTAAATCCACACAGATGCAAAGCCTGACTATTTCTTCTTGCATTTTTTGTGTGTCTTTAGAGGGCATGGAGGAGATGCAAAATCCTACAGCACAGAGAGCCCTGCAGAAGTTGCTTCCATACCACTGCCATGTGTGTGTCCACATGCAGAAGGACCAGGGGACACAAGGAAGGACAATTGCCTGATGGTGATGAGAGGCACCTGGAGCCAATTGACCTAATGCTCTGCAGGTATTGACCAGATAATTGTTCTGCAACTGTTTCCTAAACTAGACATATATTTATTAGATATTGGGAGATAAAATGGACAAACAATAAATGGATTTAAAACTTCCTCCTCTAATATATAATGATGATTAGATAAAAAACATTATATGATCCATTTATAACCCTCATCTGAAACTGATGGAACAAAACCCAAACTAGATCAGAGGCCAAAGCACAAAGAACAGGGACACAAACATGAGATGTGTGGTTCTCATGTATGGAAGAACATAAAGGAACTCTGCAAAGAGAGAAATCATCTAGTAGTTATTTAATGACAATGCAGAAGTATCCTTATCCAGTCTTTGCTAAGGGTTCCAGTCCAGTCCATTTTTAGACATAGACAGTCTCTTACTAGATATTTCAGATAGGAATGTATTGCACTGTTGGACAGCATTTTTCTTCACAACCTAAAGAGAGTTCTCATTTTCTTCCCTTCATTTTTTTCTTAGTACCAGACAAAATTTTTAATCACGGATGTTAACACCTTTTTTAATACTTATTTGCCTGTTAAATCCCCCAGTACCTTATTTACCTTCCTTAAATTATCCACCACAATTCACTAGTCAGAAAGCAATAAAAACATCAGGCTTTCATTTAATAAAACAAGGTGAGCAAGGTTAAGACAAAAATGGAAATTAAGCAAGCCTCTAAAGCAAAAAGCTGCAGAACACTTCAGAGGGTGTCATGGATTTCAAAATTTTATGCATGTTCATTAAGCAATTCGATTCATGGAAGAAAAACACCTCAAGTGCAGTGAAAAGAAAGATGTCACATCTCAGCAAGTCAGTCAGCTGCAGATCACTGAGGAATGGGTGGTGAGCTGGGGAAGAATCACCACATGCTTCCCAAGTACCTTGTGTCAGCCACTTTCAGGGAAGACTAATGAACTAGGTGGACTTCTGGCCTGGTTCAATACATCAGTCCTTACAGTTTTTTATTATCCCTTTAGGATGGGTGGATTGCTTGTTTGATTGATGTAACTTACCTACTGTTCCACACAGAAACTCTGCCAAGAAAACAAATTGCTATATTCATCATAATGTTGCTGGGACAGAGGTCAGCCGTGCAGAGCAGCACTTCTGGGCTGATGAAGGCACAGCCTGACAGCCTGGGAAAGGGTTTCAGAGAGAGATGCTTAAGGTGTGTGCTTGTGTGGGGGAGAGTTAGACTGGGTAAATGCACAACAGCGCGAGTGCCACTTGGGTTTTGCTCCTCACTCACCTCCCGTGGCAGAGGACAGATCCCTGTCTGGGCAGCCTCAGTGAGAAGCTGCTGGATGAGGAGATCCCCAGCACTGCACTGATGGGGACCCGAGCGAGCTCCAGCGGCGCCTGGGCTGGCAGGGTGCCCCGCTTACCGAAGCCCCGGCTGGTGGTCCTTACGAGCAAAACATCAGCACCCTGCAGTGCAACAGAGCTTTAAGCTGCAAAGAGTCCTGTCTTCCCCGTGTGAAGTTCATTAGGAGGGCTTCCAGGACACTGGCTATGTCTTCACTAACTAAAACACTTTCAGGCCATTACAGCCTCAGGACTGTACTTTCTTATGCACAGATTCCTCTTTCCTCCCTTCACCTTCTGGCTCGATCAACAGCAATGGTTGGCCTCTCACACGCTCAGCACAATGTAATTGCGGGCAAGTGGCCAGTGCTGGTACTTGGATTAGAAGAAGGTGAAACAGTTGATGGAAACTCATGGACACAAACCAGAATGGGTTTCAGATCTCTGTTTCCTTATCGCTTCAAAGAAAACTACATTCATTTAGTTGAAGGAAATTAAATGTAATACTGGTATTCATATTTTTAAATTTTTCTCAGTAATTAAAGAAATCAGAGTACTGAAGTTTCAAAAATAAATAACACTTGTCTGTTCCTATAAGCCTAAATAAGCTGTGATTTATTTAGAAATACTAAGTCCGAACACTTGATCTATAGCACTTGCTACTGGGAGAGGAATTGTCTGAACCAGTCAACCTTCAGCATGATTCATTACTACCCAGCAAAACAGACCTCTGCCACAAGCAAGGCATTGCAGCCTACAGTCCTGCCAGTCAGCTGTAGCCTCTGACTGTACTTGTCCATAAACAGACCTGATAACCATAGCCCCAATAACTATTAAATTGTTGGAGTTTACTAGTTTCATTATTTGAGTTAATTTTTATCTTAAATTAATTATAATTATTTTTGTATTTATCTAGCTATCTATCAACAAAAAGAAAGAAGGATTCATAGGTCAGTTACTGTTTTCTTGATCATTTCATGTATTCTGTGACTGCTTAACCTGGGCTAAAGTGGTGACAAACATCTGTGTTTTTCCATTCAGTTCGGCATAGTTTTCTTATTTGTAGAAGCAAGAAAAATATTGCCTCTATCAGTTCAGTGCTCTGTTCCTATCAGTTTCACTGCTCTGATGCATTTCACTCCTTTTTTTTCCTGTAATTCACTTTCCTTTCCAAGTTATAAAATATTTGGGCCAGGTACTCTGCTCTGAATTGATTTAAACCTGCTGAGGACATGTTTCAAGAGCTCATGAGTAAAAAAGAACCTTGTTCATCTATCTGTTTTCACCTTATTAAACCAAAGCTAGGTTGTATCATGTATTTAATTTGCATTATAATCATCTTAGTACATGTGTCTGCAGTAGTCAGCAACTCACAAACATATGGTTATATGGATAGCTTTATGCCTGAGATACTTCCAGTGGTTCTGGGGGTTATTCCAGTGTCAACATCCTGGTGTGTGTTCGTGTGTGCAAGATCAGGGTCACAGCTATCAGGCAAGTCATTTCTAAACAGGAACATGACACGCTACATTTCACACCGTGACAGATCTTGCAGTAATACTCAAATCTTCAAGAAATATTCTCAGAAGAGTGTGACTCAAACTGGCCTTGACTGTCAGCACACTTAAGGGATCAAATGCTCAGAAAAAAGAAGTTTCAGAGCAAGGAGCCAAGGCAGCATAACTATTCTTAGGTACTGCCTGGCAAAACCCAGCTGCCAGCTGGCTGACCTAAACATGGTGATTGCCAATTAAAAGGAAAAATGAAGATGATGATGAGTGTTAGACTGAGGACTGGTTAAAGAGTTTACATAACTTTTCTTTGGCTTTCACCAGCCTGATTTTGAGGTTTGGTGTTTCTACCCCAAAAGTTCAGCTTTTGATTTGTGTTATCAGTATCAAATATTTTTCATGGTAAAAGCTACTGACAAGTGAATATTTTCACAAAGCAGGACTTCGTTAAAACATTTAAAAGTTTATTGTTAATAATTTATTTATTGTTTATTTATAGATTTTATTTTAGTAGTTTTATTTATAGTTTATAGTTATATAGTTATAGTTTATATTTCTACTTTCAATCCCAACTTTAGAATTATTTACCAAACTTTGCATTCTGTATTTTTTCATGAATGTAGCAGGTTTTCTACATTATATTTACTTGATAAATTAATTTTTTTTCTCTCTGAAGTGTCACAGACTGACTTATGTATTGATGTACGAGACAACTAGAACATGTTTTTAATTCAATCAGAGTAACCATATGATATCACCAGCTCCTTATGACTGAGCAATATGTTATCAATAAGGCCTTGTACTTAGTAATACACTCATTTGCCTGTGGATATGGATGGGATTTCACCTGATATTTATTGTCTTTTTCCTACAGAATTTACCCTTTCATCACTCTCCTCATCCTCCTCTCACCTCATCTTCCTCTCAACAGATGAAGCAATACTCATTTACAATTCTGGCATAGTCCCCTCCATTTTCTCTGCATCCATCCTAACTGGACCAAAAACCCCTCCTGAAAGATGTGTTTCAGATGGAACATCTCCCAGTCTGAGTAGAGAACAAGGCAATGGGACAGAGAATGTGAAGCTGTGCAATATAAACCTGACAGACCTGGACATTTTCACTTCGGAGTAAAGAGTCTTTAGAAATCTCTAACAAATCTCTAACAGGGTAAGATCACCCTCACCCCAGACAGGAGCACAGCTTCGGGGCAGAGCTCTTTAGGGCACATGTAGCAAAGGCTTTCTCCATCATGTTCAATTTCTTCAATGTTTTTAGCCAATAAACTTCTACGAGTGCACCTTTAATGAGCTGGTATGAACACTGCACCAGCTGAGCACTGCTGCCACTCTGCAGTCAGGGCAGGTGATCCAGGCAATGCTTCTCACCACTTACTCACCAGCTGTTCCTGGTGGCAAGGCTGGGAAAGGGACCCTCGGTCAGGACCAGTAGTTATTCCAGATCCAAAGGACCAGATCCAAATATTACATTCCAGATACAGATAAAGTGATACAAACACCTTACTGGTGGCAATAGTGAACAGCTACCAGACAGATTAAACTAACTCTTTGTCTAGTACAGCTTATGTTAAGTGTGATTTGATCAGCTCTTACCCATCCCTAAGGAAGTCTGAGACTCTTGGGTTCTGGTACTGCTCTTTGGTATAGAACAGTAGTTTTAGTCATGTTTATTGCCCCATTTGAGGATTTTTGGTAAGGACCATCTTTTCTGATGTTTTTTGACTGCCATCATGGCTAAGGTGCTATGCAGAACTGTGGTTCTGCCCACTCAGGGGCTTCATCACATCTGCCATGGACAGCCAACTCTCCTTGGCATCCTCTCCCAGTTGTGATCTTCAAACTGCTGCAATTTAAGCGCTTGCTGGGCCAGTTCACTACAAATAACATTCTGGAAAAGATGTGGTTGTTTACTAGTGCTCATCCCAGAAGAATAGCATCTCAAAAACACTGTTTTTATATATTTTCATTTAAATAGAAATAACCACACTCCAGTGAATTTAACTCCCTGAATTCAAAACACATCCAATTCTGGCTTTTCTGGGAATTTGTTTCTGGATTGAACCATTTTTAGTGACCACAGCTGTTCCTCCACGTCTTTGCGTGCTTTTTTGAGCTATGTACAGAGTTGCTAACACTCAGTATGGTCTGCATATCCACACTGATAATTCAATACCACTTTCTCTCGTGATGAATGATTACAGACCTAATGCTGGCTTCTCCAGATAATGGACTATGGGTTCTGTGAACTCTGGTTTCAGCTTTTCCCCTGACTGGAGGGATTGGGATGTTTTTTCCAGGTAAGAGTCTCTCTCGATTTAAAGTGAACTCGTGCTGCAGCTGTTTCTTCAGCCACAGGGTTTCTAGCTTCCCCCTCCACGCCCTGATCATCTTCTTTCATTAAACATTCAGGAATCCCGTGTGGAATTAAGATAGCAGATGGGCATTCGGGTTGAGATGAGCAGGATCTCCCTCTGGAGGCCTGCAGCAGCAGCAGCTTCTCCCCTTGGTTCAGAGAGCCGGGGGAGAAGCGCTTTGGCAGAACCGAAATGCTGCTGAAAATCAGCCACACCTCGAGGACAGGAGGCACTTGCTTTCTGATTTGCCTTACACCACCAATCCTTCTGCCCAATGTGGCTGCAATTTACCAGCAGCTTCAACAGCTCTTGGCCTGGCGCCTCTCCGCGCTCCATCCCAAGGCTGAGGGTGAGCGGGGCTGAGGCGTTTCCGTGGGCGGCCGGGCACAGCGCCCGCCGAGCCGCGGCCGCCTCGGCGCTGCTCGGAGCGCCCCGGCCCGGCTTATCCCACAGGAGCACCGGCGTGAGGCGGCACGAACGCAGTCCGGTAGGAACGAGTCTCACAAAGATGATGAGGAACCAGAGGAAACACTAAACCGGCCCATAATGAAGCTTCTAATGCTAAGGTTTGAAAAGCATACAGGAAGGCCAGCATGAACTACTCAGGGCTTTAGGCATGCTTGGTTTAGTCCCACATGCGTGGGACCTCAGTGTCATAGTCCCCCATCCCAGCAGCTGGGTCACTTTTTCTGAAACATACTTGGCATAAAATGAAGTATTTCTGGGCAAAGGAAGGAAGATATGCAGGCTACCAGTTTTTCCCAATAAAATACTCTGGATTTTATAAAAGGTTTACAACTGTGATTCTGAAAATAGCAAATGCACCATTTTTTCATTAACTGGAGTAATTTGTATCAAGAACTCAGAATCAACTTTTATTGTAGAGACCAGTTGAATTAAATGAGTTTCACTTAGTACCTTCTATTCTTCTTGCACTTTTTTTCACTTTCATGAGTCTTTTGAACTCATATTGATCAGGTCTCCCAGTAATAAGTTGCTCTCCACCACACTTGTAAAGGATGCTATCAGACTGAAAGCCAGCAAGAAGCAAAGGTTGTTTGAAAAGTTGTATTTCAATATCAATACCTTTGTATCAATAAAAGGTTTCCATTGAATTTCAGTCAGCTAAGCTGGTAAAAAATTCCTGACTAAAGAAGAACTCAGTCTGCAAAGTCTTTGGAAATTCTACTGGTTAGCAAATCAAATAACTTGTAATCAAAAAGCATCCTTAGTAGATGTAAGATGTGAATTTGTTTCAGTAACAGTTAAAAGATGTGTTTCAGATTTTAAAATTATATCTAAGCTAAAAAAAAAAAAAAAAAAAAAAAAGAGAAATGTCAACCCATCATCTGAAGGGGAGATTGTGATGCAAATCCATGCCTATCCACAAAAGCAACAAGAACTGTATTTTGAATAATAACAATAACTCTCAGGTGTAAGTTGTTGGAAGTTAAAATATTTGTCTAAAGGTAAGCAAAAATATTCTTATTCCCGCAGTAGCTAAATGCAGAATTGACTTGCATCACTAAGAGGCGCTGCTGCATCAGGCCCACAGGCGACTCTTGCTCGACGCACGGTGAGGTGGAGCCAAGAGTAAATAAATACCTGCACACATAGATTTGGAGGGTTTTTTAATGCTGGAACGTCTATCTATCCATCTACCCATCTAGCTAGCTAGCTAGCTATCATCTATCTTTATCGATCTCTGAATTAATATTCTTCTTTCAATTAAAAAAAAAATCTTTCCTCTTAAAAAATACTCTTTACTGAGTGACTGCTCTGTCTTTCATCAGAAATATCCTGTATTTTCATTAAGCTGTGAAAGATTTTGTGCTGCACTTATGACATTGGAAACTGTTCTGAAAGTTATGATGATGCAGACAGCAAATTCTTGGTGCCTGAGGCTGTGTACGTCCTCAAGCTGGTAATGAACATTAAAAGGAATTTTAGATCTATACAGCCAACTCCTCTTTCATGAGAGGATCTCAGAACAGGCTTAAAGTGCTTCTTAGTGTGATACACAGAGCATGTTAAGCAATATTTTACTCCTTCATTTGCAAAGGTGGAGTTCCAGGAGGGGGCATAGCTAAGCCAGAAATACACACAAATATTGATAAAATTGTTCATGCAGATAAGGTGGCCACTACCAACTGGTTTAACTTCTTCTAATTTGGAAAAGAGTTTTTTCAGCAGAGTTCACAGCAAGCTGGATTTGGACTGGGATGGAAAAGGGTAGGAATCTCAGAAAAGATTTGCTGTTAATGAGGGTGAATACACAATAAAACAAAACCTGTATAAGATGACAATGATCACAGCTCCAGCGTGCAGCAGGCATAGATAGTACAGGTTGGTCTTAGCAGCTTATCTTGGGTTTGTTCTTTACATCCATGCTGTGGACACTGGAAATCCTAGAGATAAAAATAAAATATTACAGGATGATTAGTAGTCTGTATGATCTTCCAAGATGGTTTTTAGGAAAAGGAAGAGAAACACAAACAGTACTCCACTCTTTGGAGAAATGCAGAGAAGAATATCAGTACTGATTAAGAAAGAAACTATCACCTCAAAAGAGTGTTTGACATATAAAAATATGACAATTTGAATGAAATTGATTTACATTTGTCACAATTGCTCTATGAAGCATTCTCCTCTTAAAAGCTAACTTAAGAGTTTTTATTCGAAAGAAGACACAAAACACTAAAAAGAAAAGGGAGATAAAATACATTTGTAAAGGCTCTTGCAGCCATAGGCTCTCACATTTTTTGTGTTAGGAAAAAATAAACAAATGAACACAGAAGAAAGTAGTATTTACAACCACAGCAATGTTTACTGCTTCCCACTCTTTGAAGATCATTTAACAATTAAATTAGAAGAGGAATGTTTTTCTACAGTGATTGGTAATGGTAGAACTATAAACCAAAATAATTTTCAAAGAAATTAGTATAAGGGTATGGTTTCAAACACAGCAAAGTTGCCAAAATACAGCCTGCCTCCCCTTACCCACCCTTGGCTTTAGCCCTTGAGCTGGTACTTGCCTGATCAAATCACAGGCAAGTTAAAAAGTCTAAACTGACAGAAAACACACTACCCACTGGAAAAATACAAGTCAGTGCATTTTTGCCAGCTCCCTTAGCTCAGGCACCAGGTGGTCAGACAAGCTCCAGTGCAAGGGGCAGCAAGGGAAGAGGTGGCATGGGGATGAGATCAAGTGTCCATTTGGGCAGCAGCTGCTGCCTCAGCTTGTGTGGATCATCAAATTGAAACTTATCCCTTTTGGCCTTCTTTTTGCACGTGTACAATCCCATGTGATTTTTGGATAACCTTTCTCTTGTGGCTGAAGTGTCTTTTAAGTTTTGTCACTATGATTGATCATAGAGTAGAATCATAGAATCATAAAATCATTAAGGCTGGAAAAGAACCTTGAGTCCAACCTTTGACCAAACACCACAATATCAATTAAACCACAGCACTAAGTGCCATGTCCAGGCATTTCTTGTACACTTCCAGGGATGGTGACTCAACCACTACCCAGGGCAGCCCGTCCCAATGCTTAACCCGCCTTTCAGTGAAGAAATTCTTCCTGATGTCCAACCTGAACGCACTACCCTGGCACAGCTTCAGACTGTGTCCTCTTGTCCTTTCCCTGTTCCTTGGGAGAAGAGACCAACCCCCACCTGGCACCCTCCTTTCAGGCAGCTGTAGAGAGTGGTAATGTCACCCCTGAGCCTCCTCTTCTCCAGGCTAAACAACCCAAGATCCTCTTCAGACATAAATTATTATAATATCTTTTTGTCTTCAATTGGAAGACCAATGTTGTTTCCAAGGCAATTTCTGCTAGTTAACTTTTAGAAAAAAAAAATCAGTTCCAATCAAGAACTTAGAGAATTTATATATATTCTTCCTATTTCTTTTGCCAAGTTACTCTCTCCAGCTGCTCTTCAGACCTGTAAAGCAGATTACAAAAATGTGCTGCCAAGATGCGTGCTCCTTCTCCCACTGCCGCTGCTGGCAATGGTGTTCCTTGGAGAGGAGCCTGACCCAGCAGGCCATGGCCAGGTCCTCACCAAAGGCTCACTGTCCTCTGGCAAACTCTGCTTTCCAAAAGGACAAGTTATGAAGGAGGCAAAGGGTATTATACCAGAGGTCAAGAAGGCATAACATATGACTCTAACATGGTAGAGATACAGCAGTGTGTGATAACAAGGAGCTGAAAAGTATTTCAGCGTGTTGCATTCTCTGTAGGTGTCAGGACAGGAAGGTAATGTGAAGGGTGGTTTGTATCCTCTTAGCATTCACATCCCATGCCTCCAATTATCCCTGTGAGAAGAGAAAATTGTGCTATAAATTATGCTATTATTTTGGCATCAGATGCCTGAAAATCACTAACATTATTGAATGTCGTGCAAAAGAAAAAAGTCTTTTTGAATTTAAGAGTGATTGTTCCACTGTGACAATTTGTAAGTAGGAGACAGTGGCAGACTCAAGATGCAAAATTCAGCTCATGCAGATGACAGCAAAACAGGAAAATGGGTCAGCCTCTTCAAGTAGAGGGGGATTTATAATTGTCAATATATAGAGTAGGAACATAGCAAAAATATTCAGTGGAACTTAACCTTTATAAAATTTCAACTGCACTTTAGTTATAAAAATACTAAAGGTGTGTGAAGGAAATTCTGCCTAATTTCCAGTATATCTTTGTGTAAATGTTTCTCACTGAAGCAAATCATTGAGACATCATCAAAGCAGACCGAATGTAAGACTTGCCTTCAGCTATCATAATAAAGCTACATATCACTTTAGAAGGGTAAGGGCATAACAGCAGGGATAGCATCAGAACTTGTTTTCATTTATTAGCATTAAGATTTTGGTGGAAAATATTCTAAATAATAATTAATGGATTATGTGGTGATTGTATTTGTGTAAGTCCTTTGCTTTCCCATGAGTCCGGTCTTTACCACACCACAGTACAGCATTAGCAGTGTCTGTCTTGCTTTTTTGTTCAAGCTCAACCATTCTTTCCTTCTCCAGAACCACCACAGAATTCATAATTGAACAACTCCATGTAAAGGAAAAGTGCCTTCTGCCATAATTAAACACTCTCTCTGTGCTGCATACATCATAATAAATCAATCAACATGCTAAAATATGTCAAATTACTAAAATTCTTGTACTCAAACTCTTAAAATAGTTCTTTAATTTCAAAGACCATAAACAAGGTTAAATAAGAAATAATCTAAAGGAATAGTAAAGGGAGGAAAAATATATTTTCTCTGATAATATAGTGTTCATGTTGTATTCCATCCAAAACATCCCACAACAGCAAGGCAGTGACTGTATGTCAACCACTGAGCAAACACCACAGCATTTCTCCTTCAACTTCCCATGGTGAAAAATTTGGAATAATCATCTTGCTGCATGTTGCAACTTCTACTTAACTTCCACAGTTTGGTTTTTTTTTAATTCTGTAAGGATCTAAAACACATCAACTCTTCTGCTTGTCCCCAGCTTTAAAAAAACTAATCAAGTGATGAGTAGCACAGAAATATTGTGGAAACTCTAGGCTGATGTTCATTATAATTTTCTCCTGTAGCAATTGTATCAGAAACTAACCTTTAACTAAAACAATATCTAAGATTCCTCCTCTATCGCTTCCAGAACTGGGCATGATGAAGAAAAACAATGGTCCTAAGTCTTGTGATAAAATCAGTAAAATTAGCTCAGCATGGAAATGTAGCATATTAGGAATATCTTATGCATGAAGATGGAAAAATATAGTACAAGAGGTAAAAGTAAATTGACACACAGGACGGCAGTCACTTCAAGACTAAACAATTTTTAGGTCCTGGGAATTCTTGTCAGTACGGATTCATCCACACAATGTATTATGTCCAATTCTTTTTTCCCAATTAAACAGAATGTAATCTTATTATCTGATCATTTTTCTGGCAAAGACACTGTGTTTTCCTTTTGTGCTTCTAAAATAGAGATGCAGATTCTAAACAGCTGGACATTCAACAGAAATGATCTCATTCTTTAAATCTGTAGCGTCAAAACAAGACAGAAATAACCTTTGAGTGCAATGAATATTTTTTACAAGATTAAAGTCTCATGCAGGAAATGGGACACGCAATTGTTCTTAAGATCTTTGATATGTGTCTGTCAGAAGAAATCTAAACCAGCTTTTGGAAAGGAAGGATGAAGTGGACTGGGAACTTTCTTGTGGCTGTACCATAATTAAAGTTATTGTTGCCAGGCTAATTTATAATCACTGAAAGCCTCTGCTTTCCCCTTTGACTTCATGAGGAATTTGACTGCAGGATGGAGTAAGTTTTTCCAGTAGCCTGGGTAATCCCTGTTTTTCCCACCCATCACTAAAACCAATCTTTGCATTAGTGTGGTTTTCAGTGCCACTTCACATCTGAAAGCAGAATTCTTATCAGTTAATGAAAAAAAATCCAAAATATTGTGACTAATGCTACTGACAGAGCTATAAAGCCTCATGCCAGTAAAGGGTAGGGTCTAAAAAAAAATCTTTATATTCCTAAGACACCGGGATTTAATATAAACCCTGAAGTACCAGTGCTTTTCGGGGTTTGTTGTGGTTCCATGAGTGCTGGAGTCCTCAGGAAGCAAAAGAAAGAGAGACAAGGTATGTGTGCAACTTCCTAAAAGATCCTCAGCTCCTGCTTCCCACACACCACTGCTTAGTGCCAAAGCACTAGGTGATTTTTGGAAGCAGAATTTTGGAAGTTTGCATCCCTTGGGAGTTTTGTACGAGTGGGGTTTTGTTTTGGTTGGGTTTTGTTGTTCAATTTTTTAAATGGGTCAGGAGTTTGAATAAATTTTCTGGGTAAACTGGAACAGATTAAATCTCCAAGATGAAGGACAGCTGTCAATGGAAGAAAAGTTCCTGCTCACAAAGGCCTGTCTTTCTCACATTTACTTGAAAAGTTGTTCCACTTCTACACATGTGCCTATGTACTTTAGGATATAATTTATTGTTATAACAAACAGGATACTCTGGTCTCTGGGAACAGCTGCAAGGGGCTTTGGAGCAGTGGTGTGGAAAGAGCTACATCCTTCCTGCAGCAACCAGCAAGAACAGCAGCCAGCCCAGCACAGAGCCAGGCTACAGCCAGCAGTCTAGGTTAATCTAAATCTAAATCCCCCCAGAATCCCTGTAGCAAACAGTGTCTGACAAATTCCTCTGATGAATCTGCCGCAAAGGCCACTTATTACCTGAATTTCTGCCCAAAGTTCCATCTCTTCCCATCATCCTGGCAGTTACCCAGGCTGTGAAATGGGGACTAAGTGCACTTTCCTTTTCAGGGGAGAGGGACTTTAGGAGGAGGCGGGAACTTCAAGCCCAGGAGCTGTGTGAAGAGGAGCACTGCTGTGGGGAGGCTCATGGGAAACCATAACCAGTGAACTTCTGATGTCCCATGATCTCAAGTGTCAGAACAGGGTGGTGCAGATGGACAGCAACCCAGCTGTCCTGCAGTTCAGGGCCAGGCTGTCCCATGCACTGCTGTCACAGGCTTGGAATTTATGCACACCTCATTCATTTTGCAATTTCCTCAAAGATCTGACAAAATTGCTTGAAAATAAAAAGTTTTGCCCATAGGTTGGTGCAGAAAATGTCATGAATAATTAGAGCTGATCAGAAACAAAATCACTGAGACCTTTTAACATTGTACTCTAAATCAGGACATTTCTAAAATCCCAGGATCATAGAATCATAGAATGGTTTGGGTTGGAAGTGACTCTAAAGACCACGTAGTTCTAACCCCCTTGCCATGGGCAGGAACACCTTCCACTAGATCAGGTTGCTCAGAGCTCCCTCCAGCCTGGCCTTGAACACTTCCAGGGATGGGATATCTGCAGCCTCCCTGGGCAACCTGTTCCAGTGCCTCATCACCATCACAGCAAAGAACTTCCTTCTAATATCTAATCTAAACCTACTTTGTTTTACTTTGAGTCCATTCCCCCTTGCCCTGTCACTACAAGTGTTTGTAAAAATGAGAAAGTCTCAAATGTTTGAATTAGAAATATAAGAATTATAAACAGGCATTTTACGTAGAAGTGAAATGCTTCCTTCCTTAACATATTAACCTTTCAAAGAGGCAGAAAAAAATCCCACTATTCACTTGATTTTTTTTAAATTTTTCCACTTATAAATATTCTTTTTAACCTGACATTTTGCCATTTTGGAGAGAGGGTATTGAAACAAAGCAATCTGTTTCAAACATCATCACCATGCAGCTACCAGGCTGGGGTCTGATCAGGCATCTTGTGTTCTACACCTGCACAAATAGACATGTCCCGGGTTGGGTTTCCATGATGGGAAATCACACCCTTTCAGCTGATCAAGAATGGGTCATGGAGATATTAAATGGGCAGAGCTATGACCAAAAGCTGAAAGCGCCTTGCCAGACTTGTTTTGGCAGCTCACACTCTCACACAAAGTGCTCTACGAGTGGAGATTCATCAAATCTCTTGTAATGGGAAAAGCTATGCAGATGATTTGTGTATTCCAATTTTTTATGCTTTTCTATGAACCAGTGCCTTGGAAAACAGACCATTTTTCATGTAACTTCTTCAGTAAAGAACTCTCTGATGAAGAAAATCTAAATGTGATAAACCCCCAAGGGCTGTAGGATGCTGCCTCAAGTCCAGTCATTTCCACCTTTTTTATGGTTTTCAGAATTGTTCTTCCTCAGCATGGGACCCTAAGCCACTACTTCTTAACATATTCCACATATCATGGGAAATGCTGACTGGCTTAATGAGCATCTTCTCACTGACCCAAACCCCCTACAGGAACATCTCTGGTAGACTGCAAATACCACACAAAATTACCAAGGCTACAATCAGAAGTTTCTGCTGCAGCACAGAAAAGTGTTTTTACAAGCCAGCACTTGAACATATTCTTAGATTTTAGAGACGGAAAGACTTCATGTCTGCTTTTGTGACTACTCATCCATCACATGCCTTTAAACAGAAAAGAAAAGTTTACATATTTTGTGAGAGCCCATTTTGCTCAAGTTTTGAGAATTCAAGCCCCTTCTGCAAGACATTCAGCCTGGTCCTTGTTCCAAACTCCCGTTTCAAATTTAAAGATGAATATGAATACATTTGAAATAACTCCCAACCACTGTCCTGGGCTTAGGAGAAGATGAAGAAGGAAGGAGAAAATTCTTGCCCAAGCAATTATGAAAAGGGACATCTTGGCTGTTGTTCTCTTCCGTGTTTTCAAAGTAAATCTTCTTGTCTCTTGGACTGTCTGTTCATGCAGTGGCAGTTCTACCTGGCTGACACCATCTGTCATTCCCATGCTTGGGGAGAGAAATTAGTCTCTTCCATCTCTGTAAGAAACCATGTAAAAACAAATGCTAAAAACGTAGTGGCTGTCTCTAATAAACTGCAATGGCTTAAACCAGTGATATTTACATCTTGAGCCACATTAAATTTAGACTGTGGGCAAATGACCAAATCTTTTTGCAAGGTCTTGCAAATATTTGTTGACAATAAATATGTTACATAAGTACCCAGAGTGTCTATGAGGAAGTGGTATTAAAACAACATTTCTGCAGATCACTATTCATAAGAAAGCCCTGGAAACTTGCAGCTGAAGTATGTTTGCTACCTTGATGTAATTTGTAGATTTATCTTAAAGCCTGAGATTTAGGGGGAAAAAAGTATTTAGAAAAACCAAAAGCAAACAACAAACCAAGGTATTCAAATTTTAAGCCAACAGAATAAATGTTGGTTGTGGAGAGTAACTATGAAAATTAACCACACCCCCTCTTACAGGATTCCTTCTCTGCACTTCATCTTATCATCTGGGATGCATCATTGCTGTATTGTGTTGCTTTGGGTCAAACAGATTTTTAACTAAACTGATAAAGAGTAAATCCTTAAGGCAAACCTCCCAATATTAGTCAATTTTATCAGAATTAGCCAGCTAGATTTAATGAACTTGCTGAGAATCTTCAAAGAGTTTTTAATAAAATGGATACTGTAGTTACTGGGAGCTAGAAAAATTAATGAGTGCTTAAAGTTTGAAATCTTAGGTCTTATTAATAGAAAGTCTGGAGGGTGGCAACCTACAACAGCACTTACTGATATTTCTACTTCCTCTGCTTTAAGAAGAAATATCTTGATATCTGTGAAATAATCAGCTTAGAAAACTCTAAAATTACATCCTAGGTAGCTTTATTGGGTGCTTCATTCTAGCAAGAGTAGGCTGACACTACAATAGAAATGTCATTTGTTGTTTGCTTAATAAAATGCCTCTCTGACTAGACTGTGGGCAGATATCTTGGCATTAAAACTATTAGACTGTGGTGGATTTCACTTAATTTAGGAATAAATTTCTCATAAGTGTTTTATTTCTTCTTTCAGGCAGTAAAATCAGAATTAAACATATACTCATTTTTCTATAATCAAGGCACATTGTAAAGGACCTCCCACACAGCCCTCACTGTGGCTCTGATCTTTTTCTTGCTTGCAGGGAACAATAACCTAATGCTTTTCCAGGAGACATCCCCTTAAAGAGACCTTGAACATTTTACTGAAAAATCTGTTCCTATTCAGAGCTGTCAGATTAAATTTCTCTGTTTCAAGACAGTGGTCTTCTGTTGGTGACTGGGGCTTTCATGTTATTTTTTTCCTACTACTTCCAAATAGTGGGGTAGTATCAACATCTTTCTGGAAGTTCTCTGGCAGTTTCCAAAATTCTACATCACAATTACACATGCAGTATCACACCCCGTGGATTTTCTGCCACAGGGGAAGATAAAGACTTTAAGTCCTTTTCCCTGAAGATGTTTTTCACCTCTTCCTGGTGAGGTACTAATTTATATCCCAGAAACTGTCTATAAAACATTAAATATCAGAGTTGCATCATATTTACCTTGATTTTATAGCAACATGTGTTACCTAGCAAGGTGCAGGGCAAAGGGGATTCTTGTCCCTGTACTACACTGAGGTAGTATCAGTGTGCTAAGTGATTACCAGATGTGACATCTAAGTGTAACACAATTTGAAGGTCATTATCATGGTCTGTTACAACAGTGCCACGCAGGCTTCAAAAATACAGAAGTTATAAACAGACACTACGTTATCATTAGCAAGCAGTTTGGCTAAGAGATTTCTGTGAAGACTAAAAGGGGTAAGTCCAGTCATAATTAACTCCAGTACTGCAGACAGTAAAGGTCAAAACTGAAATATCTGGCAGACTTACAGACTGACTACATGTTGTTGTGACATAATTCTGTCCATCTTACTACAGAGACTTCTTTATCACCACCAACAAAATAATTCAGTTAAAAAGGGAAAAAATCTGGTGATTTCTACAATTTCTCTTGTATAAGAAGTGAGAAAATAACTTCTCTGAGCTTAATACCATCACCACAGTGAACTTCTATCACCATACAAATGCTATCTGGTGACAGCAAACCTAAATTAAGTGTTTTATACAAAGTTAGAGGCTTCCCTGTTTATGTGTACAGGAGATTTTGTGCCTTCAAGATTGGTGGCATACATGTGCACACTTCAAATCACACCTTCTCACTAAGCACTGCAAGCACTGGCCAGTGACAAAAGCAGAGATGGCAACTGGTTCATGTATGGAATTGAATTGGTCTTGAGCCTGCAGTTAAGCTTTCCTCAGAATACTGTGGAAGGAAAGACAGAGTGGCCTTTTCTCTTCCTTTAGCTATTATTACTTGACATTGTTTCTACAGTTCCACTGCCATGCACCTTTTTCTTTGGATTTCAGTTTACCAATGAAAGTAATGTCTAAACAGAGAGCACACATGAGGCAGGGGTTACCTGCCAGCTCCTTCCCTTTAGTGCCAATTACCTACAGAAAGTAGGGAATTATAAAACAGTGAGATAAAAGAACAGAGTATTTCAAAGAACAGCACTGAAGACACTATATCATAGCATTAAGATATAAAGGCTTATTGTGGGAGCAGCTGGGTTTGCAACCTCCACTGGTTATCAAAATGCGCAAGGAGCTATTGTTTTAAACAATGTGTGTGCTCTTTTGCCATGGGGATGCCACTTACATGTCCCACTTGCACAAATAAAAGCATAAACAGTCTTGCTGGCTGCAAAACTATGGAGTGCAGCCACCACTAATGAGGCTCTGCTTCTTTTGCTTTTCTGTGGAAAAAAGTCAGCAGGTATTTTCATTCACAGGCATGAAAGAAGGGGATGAGGAAGATGCTGACTTCCAACCTCTGCAAATGCTCACAGAAATTGCAGACCAGTGACAGGTAATTTATTTATTGTCACTCTGTTGTGAAATCACCATATTAATTTCCCACCATTGTGGGAAGATTAGCTACTATGTATTCAGGTGGCCTTAAGTGTAGAAATAAGCTGCCTTTAGAGGTGAAATAAACTGTCCCTGGAAATGCTTATCATCTTGGTATATGAGAATCCATTAATACAGTGAAGGTGGGTTGCAGCTGGGAGGGATGAATTTCAGAAGACATTTAGTTGAAAGTAATGGAAGTTAGGTACAAAATCTAACTGGACACCAATATGCTAAGAGTAGTTATTAATGGACCCACTGTTTAAATTAAGGGATTGATCAGGAAGCCTATTTCTATCAAGCTTGGGGCTACAGAAATCTGGCCCAGGTCCATTTTCATTCAAAGTTTCATTTGTAACCTGGATGATGGACTAGGCAATATTTCTATTAAATTTGCAGACAACATGAAACTGCAGAAAACTGAAAGGATATTGGCTGACAGGATCAGAATTCAAAATGGACTTGTAGGAAAAAATTCAGAAGAAGACATGAGAGGGGATTCAGAGCAAGCAATGGAAACCTATATACTTAGGCCATGTTTCCACAGTCATGTGAGATCTGTGCATTGCTCAATCACCCACCTTTACGACCTCACTTAGTTGCAGATACAATGTTTATCATCATAACTTCCAACTTATTGCCACATGAGCAACACGCCATGTTCACCTCTACCTTAAGCAGCAGTAGTAGGCTGGATATCTACCTGGAAGTGGTCAGAGAACTGTGTGAAGAGGAATGGACCCATTCAAAGCTCATCACACACATCACAAAGGGACAGTGCAATTTTATGGCTCAGCGGTACTTAATCTGTGCTGCTGTAGTTCTGCCATCTGCAGGACTTCCCAGCTACATTCCCATTCTTTTCTTTTTTTGCTACCACTGCTTCTAATTCAACCACATGCTGAGACAGTTCAGGGGGCTGACAGCTGGCTGTGCCAAGAAAGTGATTATTTTTTTGTCAGAGCAGCTCTCAGAGTCAGCTCACCACATAATTCTATGAGCTTGTGCAATGTGAGGGATGGGAACGTGTCTGGGGCTGAGTGGGGCAGCAGGAGCTCAGCAGCTCGGATGTGACCAGCTCCAGGTGCCATAGCACTGTAAACAGAGAGAGGCCTCAGCTAAGACTTTAGGAAGTCACTGTAGCCATATGAATAAAGGGACTCCCCTTCTGAAATCATCCCATGAGAAAAGACGTGCCTCATAGCTGTGGGATGAGCATCTGTGGGTGGCTGGAGAAAATGCGCTTGATCACCTGAAGCCCAGAGGAATATTCCTTAAAGGGAAGAAAAATCTCAGACTAACTTGAAAAGGATTCTGCTTCTCTGCTGTCTCCTGCATGGCATTTGCAGCAGCAAAGAGGAGCAGATGGCACCAGACAGAGAGCAAGAAACCCAAAAGGAGCCCCGGTCACCACCTGTGCCTGCCACAGCTTGTTCACTCACCCGGGACAAATGGGAGGGACAAATTGTGGAGAATGCCCTGACTGACTGTGCTGTGCACAATCCCTGACCACTGCTTGCTGTGCTGTGAAATTATGCATGTGCTGGAGGGAAAGCAGTAAACAATTGTGCTCTGCAAGTCTTGCTCCTAGTCTTTTTTAAGGTGTTATTCCTACACCCACCCTGGACCCCAGCCTCTGCCAGACCTGGCATAGATCCCCTAGGCTGCTGGTTCACTGATTATTCCCAACACCATGTTAATAATCCTCCAATTTACTCTCGCAATTTTTATGCTTGGCAAAAGTGCAGACGTCCCAGAGCTGTTAAAATGTAACAGAATTTGTTAAATTGTAACAAAGGCTGAGCTATGCAAAGACAAGGGCAGGTCTGAAAGACAGAAGGACTGTGGAGAACTGGAAAGGTCAGAATCCCATCATGTGTCCTTCTGTGTCCATCCCGTCCAGTGACTCTTACAATCCACTGCTCCTCGATCAGAAAGATTTTTCAGTGCTAGAAGGAATCTTGTTGTCCTGGGAAATACAACAACTGCCACACGTAGGGCACAAATGCCATGGTGTGGCGGTGGAAGAAGATGCAGGAGAGAAGAACGTGGCACTAAGTGCAGAGATCCCTTGGCCACTGGCACTACCACTCCATCACCTGCTCTCTCTCCAAAAAAATTGCAGAAGATATCATCACCTGGACAGAAACCATGAGGGAACAATAAAAGCAATTGGAGGTCTAGAAACACAAGGAAGGAATTGAAGAATAAAGGATATTTATCCTGTGGACGAAAAACAAAGGGAAGCCTCATAATAGCCTTCAGAACTTTTTAGTGGCGAGAAGTAGAGCAGTGGAATGACACTGTTTGCAGCAATCACACTCACTAAGTTTTTAGGATCTGGTTAGAAAAGGCCTATGAGGAAGCTGGTGCTAAAATCTTGGGATGAGTTGATGAACTGTGCTACCTCTGACTAAATTTTTAGGATTTTACAATTAATACACATCATTGCATTTGCATCCTAGAGCAAACAAAGCAATAAAGATTCATTAGATATTACAGAGAATTACAGGGATTTGGTTTGCTGCAATCAGAGTCTCCTCTTAGCACACTGAAAGGATTCTGCTCAGAAATCAGAGGCCCAGATAACTCTGCAATCCATACTTCCATCACCATTCTTCTTCAGTCTTCAAGATATTGTTCAATTGCTCTTTTAATTGCCTTTATTATAATTTGCTTGAACAAATTTAACTCAAATAAAAAATAATTACTCATATTTACCAAAATTAGAAGGATTTCAGAAGTTGTACTTTTTTACATATTATATATTGTCACCTATTCTGTGGATTTAGGACTGCTAAATAACATTAAATTATTTATCCAGTTCTCCTTGAGTCCTTCACTGTGTTGCATTAACAAGTACACTCTGGGAAAATGCTTCTGGAATCACCTTCTGTCTTTTAAGATAGCATCAGAATGGTTATAGCAATTATTTTGTCAACCAAACCCATTTTATTGACCTACGTGCATGATCTGATTTGAAAGTAATAATAATGAAATAGAGGATCAGCACAGGAATTCTTTCAACAATTTTTACTCCTCAGTTAAATTCCTCTATGAAAATAGTAATTTTGCAGAGCTTTTCCACTTTTTACTGTCCTTTAGCAGCTAGCTTGTCCTTTTATTCATGCATTTGTGTGGCTGAATCTCACTGTGTCATTTCAGCTGCCTGGATGTGCTCATGCAGTGCTACAAGGAGAGGAAGCCTGGGAGCGGTGCCTGTCGCGTCCCAAAGGACGGGCTGAAATGTCATTTAGAGCTTTGCTATTGCTTACACTCCAGTGCTGAATGACAATGTAGAATACCAGCTGTGATCATCTGATTCTAGATTTTCTGGTGGCAAAATGAATCCTGGAAGAACAGACATCCTGGGACACTGCAGGTTTATTCTGGATCCTCTTAATATTTCTTATCCCCTGTTTCTAAAGACACACACTTATTGCCTTGTGATTCAAAAGGCTGACCAGTTTACTGGATTCTAGGAGGGTTGTGGCAGGGAGAAGGGGAAACTGATTTAAGGGCAATTCCTCTGATTCTTCCCTTTATTTCCAAACAGGTTCTCTTTTTCTAAACACACGAACAATCAAAATAATACTGTATAATTCTACAGCTCCTATCCTCAAATCTTTCCCATTCAAAAGCTGATTAAAAAGCCCTTGTTCTTTCTCATTCTTTTCTCAGATCACAAGTACCAGACTTCTGTGGGTGTGCCCTATCCCTTTTTTTTTTTAATCTAATTGATATTTCTCCCTCCTTTTATAAAGAGAAACCAAAAAGAACGAAACAGTCCCCAACAAATTCCTCTGTATATATATGTGCTTTCTTCTGGATGAAGCCAGCTGGTGCTTCAGCTGCTTTTTTGCCAAGGAATTGTTTAGTAACTTCTTAATCTTAAATGAGGAATCCTATACATAACTGTATACTCATCCTTGATGAATGCCCTGATAAATCCTAATTTTTTACTGCAATATAAGAATTCGGGCCAAGTGGAGAAAAATATCATAAAGCAATCCTTTTATTTTTCATGTGAATTTTGCAGAGGTTTCAAATATGCTTAAAATAGCTTTGTAGACTGTACTTCCCTTGGCCTTTGTCTTCTCTTCTGTTTATTTATGCTATTTTAGCCCCTCCAGCAATATTCAATAAATAATCATTTCCTTTCTGTTAAAAACTGCCATTGAACAATGCTTGTTCTAATGCATATTTCCTATAGTTTTAGCTGAAAATCACCATCACCACCAGACTGAGAAAGCTTAATTCTCTAAGTTGTTAGTGCAGGCTAGTGCTTAAGAACTTAGCTCCCAGAAATCAGGAAAATGAAAGCAAACACATCTAGTTTGGTTATGTTTCTACACAATCCTGCATGAAGCAAAAGTCAAAGGATTTATTGTTTCTATTACATGTTGCATATCAAAATACACCCGATGTCTTAGCAGTTTTGATAAGCATATAACAGAAGGAGCCAACAGAAGTGTATTTCCCATTATTACTGAGTCTGATTCAGTTCAGACTGATTTCCAGTCTCAATAGACATCCAGTGCTAGTGGAAGAAAGGATAACTGCATGCTTTTCCAAGAGAAAACTCTTCAGAAAGGAGAGACATCTCAGGATTTTTGAGATAGAAAAAAATTTATATGTCTTGCCCATTCAAAAGACAGAAGATTTTTTGGTATTCACTGAGCAGAATTCTTTCATTTTCTCAGACTGAAAACAAAAGTGCATTGAGAGATTTTATCCTAGAATGACTGTGGCATGCAATGTCTTGGCCACCTGTGACAAGAGCAGCTTACAAGATGAGCTTCCAGACAGATATTTAGTCTTACTCTGGTACTTTACTATTCCACTCATGCAGGCATCCCTCTGTCACTGCAGTTTTACTGCTGCCTCCCTACAGTCCTACCAGCAAGTTCATGTTCTTCATTTGAAACAACACACTTTGCTGTATGTACTTGTCTCATCTGAAAAGCTTTAAATCATCCTGAGACCTCCTTAACAAGACAGACCCTAAAACATGGTCTTTGTTTAAAGCTTTGTTGGCATGCTCCTCGTGAGACATACAGTAAATTCACTCAAATGAAAAACAGGTCACCGCACTGCACCTTGCCACTGAATCATTGCATACCTCCCTTTCTGGAGCTTCAGATGCAAGTACTGGGTTTTGTCACCCTGTTACATTTTAGCTATTCTCCTTTAATAAAAGGAGTCCAAAGCATCACCAAACCCAAGTTTTCCACTTGTTCTGTTGCTAAGTTTTAAAAAATCTCGGCATAAATGAAAACTTTGTTATAAAATGAGGTCAGTGCAGGATTGCTACATGAGGTCACTGAAGAGCTCATAGAGCATATGTTACACAATGCCAGCAAGTCAAAGTGAGCTACCGGTAACAAACCATGACAATGACAACAGAGGTCATAATGATGTGTAGCTGCCTCAGAGTTGCTAGAAGTTTTCCACAAACTTGCACTTGTCATGCAAATAGCAAGTCAGAACCTGCTAACAATAGTGTATGAAAACAACACATTGTTTTGCAACAAACAGGCATTATGTTAATGCACAAAGCCTAAACACTCTTTAGGACTAGATAATTATCCCCCTTGTACTTCTGGAAAGGCAGAATTGCACAGAGGAGAACAGCATTAGCTCAGACATGGTCGAATAGTGGCCCAACTGAGACCTCAGTGCCTGTGGGTACGTTTTATTATTGCTGTAAAACAATGATAATTTGTGGTAGCTAGAGACAGAACTTTTCATCTGCAAACTCCTATAACACTGCTTTACTTATCTTTTCCAGAGTTTTCAGGACAGTACTTGCAGTCTATAGCAGAGCTGAGCTAGCATCACACAGCACCAGGGAAAAACAGAGCATTAAAGCACGTAATGGACATAGGCAGTCTCAGGGAACTCCAAATGAGGATAGAGAGAGATCAAGCACCAGCAAGAGGTCATTTTATGTAAACAGAAGTGGAGAGCACTAAATTTAGTCAGCTGATTATTTATTTCATATTACATTTTGCTTGAACATTTGGCTGTGGAATAAAAAAATGCTAATGTGACTCCATGGATATTCTTGAGAGCATAATAAATTTGCAGAGTAGATAGATAAGCTCATTGAAATCAATACTTTGGACCATGCTGAAAACAGCACTCAGGACAATACCACTTAGACATTAGAGATATTACAATAATTGGTTTAATGTAAAACAGATAGCTAAAGACATTGGATTAGATCCCAGGAGTGTGCTAGACTACATCATTGAAGATGGGTTCTTTAATTGAATGCATATAGGAATAGATACAGCAGCTTGAGCCATACACAGTATGTCACAAACCTTAAAAATTATGGCTACATTTCATTTTGCACACCATCCAGTCCCCATAAAATAGCTTATTTCAAATTTAAAGGTACAGAATCCAATACATTTGCTTAAGAGGCATTTTATATTCTTTGAGGAAGGAGACACATCCTCCTGCTTTTTACTGAAAAGAATCAAGTACAGTCCTGGAGCAATATAAATAATAAATCTCTCTCTTACACATTTATAAAGGTTCCATCAGTATGATACATAATTAACATACAAACACTTTATATTTCATTATATATGTATGTGAAAATTAACTCCACTTCTAGGTTTCCATAAATTTTTCTGTATAACTGGTTTGAAAATATGAGCTACATATTTTTATTTTCCTTTTTTTGTTGTTTTCTTTTCCATTTTTTGTTTTGCTTACCTTTTTTTTTGTACCTTTATAGAAGCTGAAAAACAGTTTGTAGCTATGCTTATCCTTTTCCTACATCTTCATTTTTTTAAAAGGACCTGCCAATATCTAGACTGTTTTTTTTTTTTTTTGTTTAAGTGCAGGAAACGAAGAATTTTCATTGGTAGGGTGTACCTACACTGTTCTGATTTTGCAGTTGTATACGTGAAAAAGTAAAAACAGAACAACTCAAGCCATAAGGATCTCAGATCAATCTGGACAAATAATCAGACATCCTGCATTAGAGAACTTCCTCAATTATATATATTTTTTTCTTTCTTTTTTTTTTTAACATATGTATTGTAAACCAAATCTCTACCTTTGGCCAAAACCAACTGTGCACTGTAATGGATCTCTTATGAGCATTATCACAAGACAATAGCTTTGGCAACAGAGTGCTGTGTTGTCCATGAGTGTAAAGATAATGAAAATATGTGAATGGAAATCATGTGATTTCCTTGGAATGCTATATTAAACCTCTTGATTGACTCTCATAAATTGCTTTGCAATTACTGCACTCATTCTTTTCCCTGGTTAGAGATGAAACAATGAAGTATTTTCTCAACAAGTTTTCTAACACTTAAAAATGCGTCAGAGGAAGGCTGAGCTGCCTTCATAACAACATATGTACTTTGAAGCATATACTGGAATTTTTTATAAGTTTTTGCAGAATCTATTTTTCTCCTATAGGACAAAACTAGATTGTAAACCCATAAATATCAAATTAGGTTGCTTGCAGTTTACCCAGAGTAACCTCATTTCAGAGGTGCTCAGAAACCACAGGAGAGAGTGGATTGCATCAGCTCTCAGCCCTGTGAAGACACTTTCCATAACTTGCCATTCATGCACGCAGCAATTGTGAAGCAAATCCTCTTCTCAGCTTACTTTGACCCATATGGACAGTCTGTGGAGTCAGATTTTCTTCATGAGCTGCTACTTGGGATACTGATGCAGAGGAATTAAGGGGCTGCCTTAAGGCTCCTTATATGCAGCACAGTAAGCAACTGCACTGCATCCAAGAACTACTGCATTTGAATTCTTCGTGGCAAGTCAGTTACTGGTGTTTATTTTTTGTTTCCTTCATACAACATTGTAAATGTTTACGTTAGCATAAATGAAGGATTAAAAAAAATTTTTTTAATCATCTCCTACACACCAAGCAACACGCTGGCATGTGATTTGTTTCACTTCATTGATAATATGCTCAGTCTTTTGTGCTGAGGCATGAGAAGTTAATTACTTGCAGCACGGGGTATTTATTACATCTCCTTGTATTCTAAGTGTTAGTATTTTCTGGATGGACTATTTAAATGAATTTTTGAGGTAGCAATGTTTTTTGTTGTTGTTATTTTAATGCACATTACGATTATGTACATTTTTCATCCCATCGGGACTTTACCAATGGATTGTTTGCTCTTTTTCCTTTAGGTACTGATGACACATTCTTTTAGTCAGTGAGAACTGTGTGCTCATTACTACTTTCACTATCTTTTAGATATTAGATAGTGACACCAAAAGAAAGACTATTGGATACTTTAAGAGAATGAGTGTAACTCAGTTCAAACACAAATAAAGCTGATGTAAAAGGACTGAGCTTTGTGGCATCCAAATGTCTGTACATTTCTGCTGAAGTTCGTCACTGTCTGCCACTAATCCCACAAAGCTCAGTAGGGATCAGCTGCTGATAACACCAATGAAAGGGGGTCTTTGTTACAGCACTCTGGGTTTTTGTACATATTGAAGACCTTGTGAGCCTCATTCAGATTGTCTGTTACTTAGCAAACATTAACAGTGAGTATAATGCAGTGCTTCAGACAAATCTGTATTTTCTCAGGGTTTTTTGTGTTATTTCCATTTATCACAAATGTTTTATATACAATTCATGCTTATGATTTAATTCTCTATCCAAAATAAATGCTTCATAAATATACTTTTTTTTTTTGGTCTTCTTTTCTGTGGCAAATAATGATTGCATGGATAAAGTTCAAAGCTAGAACATTTTGCCTGTGTTGGATTTATTATTACCATTATAAAAGTTGTCTTCAAAGAGTTAAAGTTGGTTAGTTATCCTAATTCTCCCTGTTTAATGAAATTATTTTGTTTCCTTAAACTGCATTTAATAAGTAATAAGGAAGACTGGAAAATGAATACACATCTTGCTGTATTGATTTAGGTTTAGTTCATTCTGTTTTCTCTCTGAAGTCTACAAGCCTTTAGGTGCTAGCTAATCTATTCATTTCTGACATGCACATCTTTCTACTGCCTAAGCGCCTGTGCTGTTCTTGAAGCAGCCTCAGAGATTATTTAAATCCACATGCTTTGCTTTTTCACCTGCTCACCGTTTCCCACATACTTTTATTGTGTACTTCAAAACATTATAATTGTACTCTAAGAAACTCCACTGTCATATTAGGTCTAACTTAACACAACCACGTTATCCAAGGATAGTCCCTACATCCATTGTCCTGCAACTGCAGGAATACTGCTAAATCTCCTCTTGGGTTCTGAAAGTGCCTGGAAGCAATTCCATACTCAGGACTGCATTTTAAAATGGTTAGCTACTAGTGTTAGGAGGTAATGACTCGGGCTGTGCATATACAGGCAAGATGCAAGCAAAGTTAAGACTGTGGTACTATGGTAAGTGTGATGAGAGCAGACTGCAGATGACAACGCAGGAAATAAAATTATGTGCTTAAAACCCACAAAATGCTAAATTCAAACCTACAAAGTGCAGAGTCATTGTGACTGAAGCAGCCATAATTAGCAAAGTGAGGGACCAAGGCTGGTGAAAAGGCTGGAAGGTATGTCCTGCACAGAGTGGCTGACGACACTGGCTTTGTCTAGTTTGGAGCAAAGGCAGCTGAGGGTGAAGCTTTAAAGCTTCCTGAGGAATGGACATGGGGAGATAGGGAAGTGATGAGCTCTTCTCCCTGGGATGCAGTGACAGGACATTTGGTCCTGCACCAGGGGAGGTTCAGACAAGACATCATTAAGCATTTCTTTACTCTGAGGCTGGTCAAACACTGGAACAGGCCTCCTTGAGAGACAATCAATGCCCTGCGCCTGTCAGTGTTTAAGAGGCATTTGGACACCAACCTTAACAACATTTAATGTTGGTCAGCCCTTGTGGTTGGGCAGCTGGAGAGATGGTCACAGCTGAAACATTCTATTCCAGTCTATCCATACAGTCACAGTACCATGATATACAAACTATGTCTTAGTATAACTTCTCCACTGAATCCTCCTGCCTGAGCCTCCTTAGGCAGGGGTTGGCCCAAGCTGTACAGTCTCTGTAGGGTCTTTCCCTACCACTCAGAGCAGCTGTGAACAGTTCCCACAGGAGGATGCAGGCCTTTTATAAGCCTGGAATGCCAAATAGCTAAATACAAGTGTGAGTAGCTTCCATAGTCCAAAACACCTCTGGACTATGATCTTGTTCAGGTAAAATTGAGGAGCAGAACCACTACTC
Organism: Anomalospiza imberbis; assembly: GCF_031753505.1. Classification (NCBI taxonomy): domain Eukaryota; kingdom Metazoa; phylum Chordata; class Aves; order Passeriformes; family Viduidae; genus Anomalospiza; species Anomalospiza imberbis. Next base: position 15,996,000 of record NC_089683.1, on the reverse strand, counting down.
TGAAGAGAGTTCCTTTCTGTACTGCCTAGGATCTGCCATGTCCCCTACCACAAAAAGTTGTCCCACCAAGTAAACTAATTTCCTACCACTGCTCTGGATTCCAGATCATTATATACAGACAAGCAAAAAATGTAGCAAAGGATAGTCCCTGAAAGGCATCCAAGGCAGCTAGTTTATATAATCATAGAATAGGTTTGGGCTGGAGAAGACCTTAAAGATCATCCAGTTCCAATGTCCCTGACAAGGGCAGAAAAACTTTCCACTAGAGCATGTTGCTTTAAGTTCAGCACTGCCAGACATTCCCATTCAAATCTTGCATATTTTTGAATAAGTGAGGACTTTACCATACAAGGATAGAAGATGCCAGGCTTGTAAGCTTACTTTTGTTTCTAAATGTATTCTTCACTTTAAAGGTCATCATATTTTATTTAGCAGACATTCATGAAGTGCTTGATCTCATATGCTACACTCTTGATTGCAAGCCTGACTCTGGGAAACAAAATAGATTTATGCTTTTATGTTTAAATTCTACTTTGTTTTGAGCCATACCTTATTACAATGGGGAAACTTTGAATTTCTATGCTTGTTTTCCATGTTAAAGCCAGGTGAACATCAGTCGTAGTTCTCTTTTTTAGACAGTCTTTGTCTACTGAATTTCATTTCTTAGAGTTTTGTAGTATTCTAAGTAGCTTATTGAAGATAGACCAATTTCAAAATTCTAAATTCCAGTGGGGCAATGGAGCACTGCTGCCTTCTGAACTGAGTTTCAGGAACTGGTCCTTTACAGCAAATTTATGAGAGGAATAAAGGTGCTTTGTGTTTGACAACAATACAGGCTTTTCTTTCTTTCTAAAAATTCTTGAATCTCAGAACATTCCTCATCTTATCATTTTGTGCCCATGGGAACTAATGTCTCTTCATTCCTAAACACCATCCAGTTGTCTTCCATATAAGTGCTGCCATCTGAAACTTTGCTGATTCAGTCACTGAATTGTAATTCTTCAACTTCTCAGAAGAGAAATCACCTTATCTCAAGCTATACATCAGGGATCTGACACAACAGAGCAGTGTATTGAATATGGTCTGGTGAATGCAAAAGTGGCCCACAGACTGCTGACCTTGGCTATTTTCATTGGTGATCTGGAGCTGTAGGATCAGAATAAGATCAAAAGGCCATGTCCATGTAAGGGTACCTCCATTGTGTAGTCTTTAGACACAGCTGAGCTGCTGACAGGAACGATGTGGTTCAGCATGACCTGAGGCTTGAGAAGTGACCCTTCAGGATGTGCTTCTCGTGAACATTGTGACTGCAGAGGTATTTACAACTGCCTGTGTACTAGAAAGACTGAATTTCCCTCTGCAGATGTTACTCTTTCCCCTTGTATCAACAGGCTGGTTTGTGGCCCAGAGCAGAGACTGAACGGCTGTGGTGGTTGGGGATGGTGACACAGAGTGAGGGAGCAGCCCAGCCAGGGAAACACAAGCTCTGCAGATGAACGCTAGAAGACTCTCTCTGGGACTGTAGCAAGGTAACTTCAGCAGTCGGTATCCCTGAGGGCTTCCCCCCTGGAGATGGCCCAGGGGTCTGAGGCTTGAGCCACACAACACAGCACAGCCCGCGGCTCCGTGAGAGGGGCGGCGCTCGAGGGCATCCTGAAAGATAACATACAGCAGTGCTCACATTCATCCAGGGCATACCTTACAAATACTGTGACCCTAAGATATTAATACTGAATTTAAATTAAAACATGTGGTGTAGCTCTGCCACATCTCATTAAGCAAAATTCTGATTACACTGGAGGATGTTGCAGACTCAGTCCTGTCCGGTTTCATCCTAGGAGTAGCATGCTCCCCCACTGCTGGTTTAAATAGTATCTCTGGGGAGCTTTGAGGGAAATCATAAAAAATGCCCACACTCTACTCCATGTTTTCCTTCTTGCCTTTGTCTACACACTACTATTCCAATTACAGGTGATGTTGTTACTATTAGTACTAGGCAAAATAAAGATTTTAAAATTCTCTGAGAGCAATGCAAAGGTACATGATGTAAAATGTAGTAAGGGTGGGAAAAGCATACAATCACATATGCTTAAACCAGATTTTCAAGTAGGCACTTCCAAAACCAAAAGGACCTGAAAAAACATACTTTTCTGAACTAACTTTTTTAATTTGCAGAATTTGCACTAATGTGTAGAAATAAATCTCTGGAAATAGTCCTATGAGACTAAATAAATTTTCAAATAGGAGTTATTTTCAAGTTAATTCTAAAAAGGAGACACACTTGCTATTCTAGAGCTGCTACATGTTGTAATTGGTATCATTAAAACATGAGTTAAACCTCTAAAATCATAGGAAAGACTTTAAAATAACCAGGTATCTGCTCTCCTGGGGATTAATACATTTAGAAATCATGAGAAATCTTTCTCCTAAAGTGTGGTAACAAATTTTCAAAAGTGGAAGCTGTTTTGAAAGTGTTTCTCTGAACAATCAACACCAGGGATTGATACTTCATGGAAAGAATGTAACAATTGGGATGAAACTACAGAATCCACTAATAAGGCTCACCACACAGTGTTTTACTAATCTGCTATGAATTATATGTACTATAGAAATTTCCTGAGTTTAACATCCACCTGCCTGAAAATTGTCACACAGTAATTAGCAGCTGCCAGACTACATTTATTTGCATGCTTATTTTAAAGTTCAAAGATAAGTGATGACACTAATGAGATTTTCTACGAACCATCTTCTTGTTGTGTTCCCTCAAAACACCCTTAATAGAATTAACAAATATACCTCAGAATAATTGTAAGTGCTGAGTACACACAAAGAAGGCCAAGAAAAAGTATTTCCTCAAACTATCTAAAGCTACCAAAGAAAGAAATTCAGTGAAAAACCATTGACATAACATAAAGATAGAGCAAATAGAAACAATCTGTCATGGAGCTGGTTAGCGGAGGGCAATAATGACATGACTGCTGTGGGTTAAAAAAAAAACAACCTTACTCATTTCGGGTCCTATCCTAGGCAACTGCTTGAGGGATCATCATATTCTAACCAGATCATCATGTTCTTTCCCTGCTATTCTCAAAAGTCCATTAGCATGTCCTCTCATTAAACAGACATTAATTTTTCCTCTGATCCTTGACATTTACCTCCAACTCTGACATGTTAAATTTCAAGGACACAAAGTCTTTTGTGCTTTCTTTCATGTTGACCCTTATTCTTGCAATAATTCCCCCTTAAATACACCAATCTATCACATAATCCTTCTTGAAAATCCTACTTAAAATGTCTAAAGAAACATTTGGGCAGCAGTGTGTGAAGATCATAGACTGTAATACAGACCAATAATGGTCCAGTATTTCCTTATATTAACTCAATTGCCTTTCATTAGCTAATTTTAGATATCAAGATCTCCAGAGGCTGCCTTATTGTTCTGTTTCTATAGCACCTGGTCCTCAGTTTGAGTTCTCACTAGCAGTGATGCAAATAAAGATTTTGACATACAGATAAGTTTTCTAAAGCCTCAAAACCAACCAGACAAATAAACAAAAACATAAGAAAATCAGTTATTTTTAAATGTCTTACTATTTTGAAGATGACATGTTTTTAACAACACTGGCTGGTGTAACCATTAATGCTGTTTCAAAGTCACTGTTGGGGCAAATATTTGTACAAATCAAGTATTCTGACTAATGGAGCTGTAGTTGGTGTATATCCAGTAGATCAGAAGCTTTTCAGCAGTGTGCAGAGCATGAATCTTTGGAAAATATTTTTATTTATTACTCTTTAGTAGAAGATCTCTGAGTGACTGGGTCAAAGAAGACAGTGGCATTTTATCTAGGGAGGGATGAAGGGAGGGTCCAAAACCAGAACAGGAGGAGCCAGGGTGAGGAAGCAAGGAGGAAAACCTAGCGACAAAATAGTAGTACTCCATTCTGCACAAGCAAGCTTTGTTCACAGCTGTCTCATTATCAAGGGCATTCCACTTCAATACTTATTCACAGGTTCAAAGAATGGTTGAAATTAAGTATCACTCATAAATACCTAAAGGCCAGACTGTAGGGTTAGATGAGCCTGAGCATGACATTGGGACCAGAAAGTCTAATAATACTCTTGAATGTAACAATGAAGGAGTAGAGAACCAGGAGAATAATTTATTGAGGTGTTAGAACTGTAAAAATTATGGAAGGGCTGAGAAAACAGCCTTTCAGTGAGAGACACAGGACTTGCACACACTAATAAAGGTGTTACTGCAGAGTAATGAGGTGCCATGTGTCAGCTGACTCACAGTCACCCCCTAAATACTCAGTTTGGGTTTGTGGCCAATGCAAAGCAGTTCAAATTAACTCTGCCCTCTTTAAAAGAGGGGAGTTGTTCAGTTTAGCTTATCAAGAAATAAGCTGGGAAATTATTTCATGCCTGTGTACAAGAATGCTTACAAGTAGAAAAGGCTGATTACCAAATAGTTCCTCAGCTACAGAAAAATTGGAGTAATAGCTGTGGGTGCAATTAGCTGATGTCCTAAAACACAACAGAAGCAGAGAATTCTCCAAACTGTTGAGTCTTGATATCAAGTCTAAACAACTTCTAGAAAGTTTACCCAAGCACAAGTTTTTAGCTTCATAACGAGGAGAGCTAAGGCAAATGCACAGTCTGTCAAGAGAAAGACCTTGCAGTTTCATTGGGATGGCAAATTTTTGAATCTATTTAAGTTAAAGATAGAAGAAGATCTGATATCACTGCAATCATCTAACCTAACCTGCTGTACAAAATAGAATCTGTAGAATTCAGAGACTCATTGCATGATGGTACTGTCTGTCCTGTTTTTAGCTGGGATAGAGTTAATCTCCTTCTTCACAGCTGGCTGTGTTTTTTCCTGCGTTTGGAATTTAGTGTGAAAATAATATTGATACCACAGCAATCTAGTTGTTGCTAAGTAGTGCTTACTCTAAATCAAGGACTTTCCATTTTCCCATGCTCTGCCTGCAAGCAGGTGCATGAGAAGCCAGGAAAGTGAATAAAACTGGGACAGCTGATCTGACCAGGCCAAAGGGATATTCTGGACCCTTGAATGTTATGTTCGGCACATAACCTGGGGTAGGCTGGGGCATCAACCACTGCTTGGTGATGGGACAGGTATTGGCCAGTGGCTGGTGAGCACTGCTCTGTGTATCGCTTGTTCATCTTCAGTTTTAGACCTTTCTCTCTCTTCTTCTCAGTAAAATTACTATAATAATCATTATTATTTTATTTTGATTCCATTATTAAACTGTTCTTAGCTCAACCCACAAGTTTTTTCCTTTATTTTTGATCCTCCTTTCCACTGGGCAGAGCAGCAGTGATGAGTGTCTGTGTGGTACTTTGTTGCTTTGTACTGGACTGGAGTTAAACCATGACACAATCTCAGTTGCATATACTCCAATATCAAACTGTGGATGCAACCACTAGAGGCTGTACTATTATGTTGCAGATTTGCACTATATCTGATAGAAGAGCTGCTGCAGAAAGTCAAAGTCTAGGAGTATTTGCCTTTCAGATCCCAAGTTTTTCATCCCCTTCAAAATATCAAAATATATATGCCACACTGGAAGACATGGTAGGCAGTTTAAGAATGCTAGTGTTGACTAAGTTTGGGTAATAGTGTGCTAAGTGTTGCCTTAAAGGCACCACCATCAGCTAATGCAAAAATGAAGACGTAAGATCACACATTTTCAGCAAGAATGAATATTTATACTCAACTATACTTATTTATTACGTGATGTACAAATAGAGAAAACAAATTAAATGCATTAACAGCAGAACAATGTATACCTTTATATGCTGTAGTAACTGATCATACATAAGTATTAACAAGGAGAGCAACAATGAAGTTAAAAGCAAAACAACAGTGGTGACTTTCATTGGAGAAAATAAGGAATTATTAGCATGGAAAAACTATTAAGAGTTAAAAAACTGAAAGAACATGAAGATAGACCCTGCATTCATTCATCTGATTTACTACAACCAGTAAAATATATATGGTTGACAAGCTTTATTATTTATGCTAAAGAATCTAGCAAGGATTGCAAAGGGCAGTAACATCTAGGCAGGCTTACAGTTATTTATTTGGACATTTTACAAATGGCAGCAAAAGAGTACCTGCTTACTCATCTGAATTCCCTGAAGAGATATAAAACAGAGTAATAAAGAGTCACTTATAGAAAGCTAATAACTATCACCAGAGGGGAGTAAAAGAGCCACAGGAGAGTTTCTGGGCCAAAATACAAACTTCTGAAGCTTTCTGCAGGAATTGGATATAAGTCCTAAGGGCTTTGAGGCCAAAAGAAACCACTGCCATGGATCACATCCCTGTATTCCCAATGCAAGCAACACCATGCTCATTCAGTGACACCCTGCCACTGTCCCTTCTGCTGCATCAGTCACAAACGCTACAGCTCGGTTGAGTTTCACACTTTGTGCCTTGAGTGATCCTTGTGGCTTTATATTGAACAACAAAGCAACTCCTCTGATAGCTCTTATTCTTTGAGTACAGAAAAAGCTTTTTAAGAATTCAGATTTAAACGTTACTTAGCCTCAAAATATTTTTGCACGGACCTCTTGGGAACGACAACATTTATCTTTAGCTCCTTCGAAACTAGACAACGAACTCGTAAAACAGATTAAACTGTTGAACCATAAATTACGAACTGTGAGGGAAGAGACTGTCTCTGCACCTGCAGGCAGTCCCGGAGGGGACAGTGCGGAGACCTGTCCTGTGGGCTTCAACCTGCTCCCCCTCCTACCAGGCAGGCACTGCGCCTCACCTTCCCCTGCCCTTGGGTTTTTGTTGTTAACAGTATCCGAACCGCACGGCTGGATTCGTCCTGCCCGTCGCTGGGATTACCCAGCCGGCGCCTGCCACCTCCTCTCCCCTCGGGGCTCGGGGAGGACGGACTGAGGCAGGGGAAGAGGAGGGGGCCGCCATCTTCTCAGGGCGGGCGCGGGTGGCGAGTGCGCGGCGGCAGGTCCGCTCCGGGGGCCGCCGGGGGGTCGCGCGGCCGCGCCCCCGCCCCGCGAGCGGCTGAGGGAGCGAGGGAGGAGGAGGAAAGCGAGAGGGAGAACGCGAACGGGAGGGCGGGGTGTGGAGGCAGCTCCCGCGGCTGGGCGTGTGCCCGGCCCCCGGTGCTGCGTGACCGCGCGGGAGGAGCAGGAGGAGGAGTGTGGGTGCGGGGAATTTCCTTGTGTGGCGGCGGAGGAACAACACCGCTCCAGACAGCAGGGCTGCGAGGAGGGCGCTGCCGCCGCCGCCGGTTGCCGAGCGATGTGAGGGGGAGCCCCCGCTACGCCCACCCCTCCCTGCCCCTGGAGCCGCCTGCTTTCCCCTTCCCTCCCCTCGCTCATCCCCGCCCCGCCATGCCGGACCAGATCTCCGTGTCGGAATTCGTGTCCGAGACCAATGAGGATTACAAGTCACCCACCGCCTCCAACTTCACCACCCGGATGGCCCAGTGCAGGAACACGGTGGCGGCCATCGAGGAGGTGAGCCCGGGCGGGGGCGCGGGGCGCGCAGCCCTCTCTGGCCTGGCAGCAGAGAACAAGGCGCTACCGGCGCTGGCTCCTGCCGCTCCCTCTCCCGCCCGGCCCCGAGCAGCGCCCTCGGCTGCCGCTCGGAGGAAATGGAAATGGGGCTCGCCCGAGTGGAGAGGGGAAAGAAAAGGAGGGGGGAAGGGCCGGGGCGCCGCTCCCCCGGCCCGCGGGGCTCACGCTCCACCCGCCCCTCAGCGCACGGCGGGGCAGGGTCGTCCGCCGCCCTCAGCTGGGGGAGCCCGAGCCGTCGCTTCTCGCTCCTCCTGACGTTCGAGGAGCCCCGATCCGGGCGGTTCCGCCCGCTTTCCCCGTAAATGTGGGGGGGAACTTGAACTCTGCAGTCTCCTCCGTCAGCCCCTTCCTTCACGTCGACACCTGAACCGCCTTGGCCTCGCTAGCTGCCGTGTGGGGCTTCGGCTTTCCTTGTTTGTCCTTTCCCTCAATGTGTGTCTGCCTGTCTCCGGGCACAGGTGGGATTTAATCCGTTTTCCAGTTCCCGCAAACAGAAATTTAAACGCAGTTCCCCCGGCCATACGGTTTAAGGCAGTCTTCCCTGGGATCCGCTCCCTCAGGGCCATGCCCGCTCTTCGGTGTGCGGGATCCCTCTTCCCTGCCTCCTCCGGGACAGCCGGGCCGTGGGTGCCTGGCGTGAGCCGCTTTTGTCTCGCCGAGAGCCGAGTGTTTCTCTGTCTTTAAAGATACTCGGAACGTGCCGTTGAACCTGATGGTGAGAGCCCACCCTCTCTCCCACGGGGGATGTCTGCCAGCACTCGGGAGAGGGAGGCTCTTTTCCCTCCTGTTTCAAATCAGAGGGAAATCTGGGACAGGTCTGAACACAGTGAGAGTACATTCCTCATCCCAGTCATACACGCACAATGAAATGAGAAGCGTCTGTGTATCTTGACTCCCCTAGCAGCTTCTCTGAAGTAACTTGTAGGAGGGGGGAATCCAACTTGTGCTGCAGATTAATTTGCTCCATCTACCTGTTACATCAGTTCTTACAATGTGTGTTTAGTTGATTTGTTTTGCAGTAAGCATATATTTTAAAAAGAGCCTCTTCAGCAAAAAGAATCTTGTCAGGTGTTGATGTCCCTTCTTTCAAAAGAACTGCCACTAGCAATGGATTATTAACGTGTCTTAAGTGAACAAAACCCAGGTTAGGTGTTTAAACACCCTTTTCAGGATTTTCCTGTTTTGCCAGTTCCCAAAACCACTAAAGCAAGGAGTTGAATTCAAAATAATCTTATTCCTGAGGTAATTTTCTGCCCTGCAAGCTTGCATTTAAATGACTGGATTTAATTATGCTTTATTAACCCGATAGTCTTAAGACCAACCATTCTGTAACAAAGACAACCTCTTCCTGAATATTTATAGTAATGAATAATCTTAATTGCATGGTGAAAGTGCTTAATAATTGATTAATACAAGATCTAAGTTGGTATAAGCATTTGTGTCAAAAGCAGTTTTGTGAGATTTAGAGATTTTTATTGCTGAAAAACATTGTTTTTCTCTAAGTCTAATTTAGTGGATTGGTGTTTGATTTTTAATAGAACTCAATCAGAACATTAAGTCTTTCTTTGTATCTGCATATTTCTGGTATTAGATGCTGTCTGCTAGCTTAGTACAAAATTGTCTTTAGTAATAATGATGATAAACAATGAGCCTAGTAAAGTTTGCAAGGCAGGAGGTGAGAGATTGCAGAGACTGACAGTAGTTGTTAATAGTATTGATCTATCTGGCACTTCTGGCAAAATATCAGCAGTTCCTGCCTGTTTGTGCTGCTGTCTGAAAGCATGTGTGGAAATGACTGCTGAGCCTTTTTCTCTGTGATTTGTCAAGGTCAACAAATATATTTTCTTAGTTTCAAAATGGTGAAATTTTTTTTCAGGCTTAGACTTTTTTGGTTTAGAAATACTCAGGTCCTTTGGTTTGGAAAACTCAGGCATCATGAGGTGCCTGGTTTTTCAGGTTAAATGTGATTCTTGGATAAAAAGCTGTCTGTAAGTTGTGTAATAGAGAAGTCAGGTCTCAGCACCTTTTTTCTGGGAGGCTGGGCAAGAAGTAGTTCATCAGCTTGTTATGAACTAAAGCTTATTAAAGAATGCAACTAAAAATGTTCAGGGAATACAAAGAACCTGTGCATTTCCAGGTAGTGGTAGTGTGAAGCACTGATTTGCAGAGCACACTGCTCTCTTGCAGCAGGCAGTGTAGTTCTGGGATCTGGAAGCTCTGGCTGTGTGTGATTGAGGGAATGTGTTACTTTAGAGCAGTTAATAGGTAAGTTGAAACTGGCTTACTGCTGACTTTGTGTACGCACTGGTTTGAACAAGCAACTGTAAGAGCTAGTTTATTTACTGAAGACACATTTTTGCTTCCCAGGATATTGTATACATTTTTTAAATCAACAAATTAAGTGGTTAATACTGTTACTTAGAGGATGTCTCTTTACTGCTACTCCCAGAAAACGGAGGAATGGAGTATTCAAGTGCCTGCATGAAGCCAGCTCTAGGCTCCCAAGTCTGGTGCTCCCTTGGGAGCTGGGCAGGCACTGCAGAAGCACAGGAGGGGGAGGCTGCTGTGACTTGTTAGCCTGAGCTCAACCGTCCACAAACACAGATATGTTTTCACATCCCATTGGGATGTCTTTTGCACTTAACATTTCTGGCTACTAGTTTTGTAATTCTGTCTTTGTTAATTAGTAGGTATCTAATAGTGTCTTAAAAGTTTAGTTAATGAAGCTTTCCATGGTGGACTGGAAGAGGCTTGTTAAGTGAGGAAGTTAAAAAGATATTGGACATCTAAGAGTGTATAATTTATCTGTATATCTTTGTGGGCAGTGGTATTCCCTTAAATCTGAACTCGGATTAACTGACCTCTGTCAGTTTCACAGTATGGTTGATTCTTAGTATCAGTTGAAAATACTTTCAGTTTTACCGTTTTATATAATTATATACACTGATTACAGACATGGATTATGGCTTCTGAGATCACCAGAAACACCTGCATTGCAGTTTGGGAGCTGGTACCTGTTCAAACACTTGCAGAAAGAGCATCTAATTCTTTGCTGAATCTGTTTATTTGCTCTCGGTAGTGGAAAAGGGATTAGGGACAGCATGCTTGTGGAACACAAAGTGATTTCAAAGGAAAAGGAATCATATAGTTTTTTCATTGTTCTCAGATTAGGATATTGCTTAGCAAAATGTTGGGAATATTTTGCTTCTTCTGAAACAAAATTATTATTGAGCAATATGTCATAGGCCCTTACAGGTTACTGTTTAATCTTTACATGTGTGATAGTGACTAAGATGAAATAAGTTTTAATTGATAGAGTGCAGAGCAGGGTCACATGACTGGGGGAGGGGTTGTTTGAAATCAGTAATCTGGTCTGAGAACTGCAGCCTTTTTAATTGTCTGTTTCTACTAAAGGTCACAGGATCTAAAAAATTGTGGTGACCATTCTTAAACTATGAATGCTTAAAAATCTGATTTCAGTACTGCTGTTACTTAGAACACATGCTTCTCTCTTTTATATGCTGTAAGTTAAATAAAATAGTCCCTAAATTGTAATGAAACCTGCAAAGTGGTTCTAGTCACTGTGATAATTTTAAATATTTTTAAAAATTAGTTTAAGGAGTAATTGAATGACTAGAATCTAATTGTGCCACTTTTTTTTTTTTTTGAAGCATGAGTTAAATTTTACAATAAAGAGTGGAAGTGAAGCCCATATTTCTGTTCTGTTTATTGGGGTCCAGTGCTGGACCAAGTAATTAGGATAGGGAGCAGTTTTGAAGACTAAAATGTAAACAGAGAGTAGCAGACCATCCCTGTGCTTAAGACATTTCCATCTAAGTCAGGATTGAGGTACAAAATTTACCCACCTACTTAAACTTCACTGCATGCACAGATTTCCCTATGAAGGGAGGAGAATGGAAACACTGAGATAAGTTTAATAGGTTACTGGAACACCTCCACATCACAGTGGCACTTGCCACTAGAGTAAATGTGCTCTAAAAAGTAGAGAGGACAAACATGGGGGAAATATGTAAAGTGTACAACCAAAAGAAACCGTATAGTGGTACCAAAGATGGTTTTAGTTCTCTGAATAGAAATAGATTTCAATTGCTTACAGTCTATTTAAAAACCACTCTCAAGGAATTTTTGTAAAAGCTGAGGAATTAATGTTAAAGGCATAACTTGTAATTTCAGGTCTCTACTTGCCTTTGTTTTGTAGGTCCCATTCCATGATGATTAGACCTCAATAATTCTATTATTTTACACTTTCAAAGATTTTTTTTTTTCAATTACCACTCCTACAAATGCAGCATGTCATTTCTGTATCAAATCCTTTTCTTCCTCGCTGTCATTTATGATGCAATTTTCTATCAGAAATGGCAAATCTTCTTGCCACCTAAGGCAATCCACAGTTTTCAGCTGGCTTGGAGTGGTGTAAGGGATCAATGTTTATTGAATTTGAGTCCCTCTTGTATGGTACAATTCTGTAGCATCCTCTTCTGCATTTTGGTTCTGCAAAGCTACCGAGGGGGAGATGTAATAACAGCTTGGTAGGGTGGGGGTGTGTGAGTCTGGATACATGAATACACCTGTATATTCACTTTTTGCTTGCTACATTTATAGGACTGGATTCTGTTTTCCTATAGTTGATGATTGTGCCTTGCATTTCAAAGTTACATGAAGAGGGTGATTCTGTATAGTTTGGGAAGCAGTAGGAAGTGTCAATGCACTGTAGTGCATTTTGAGAAATTAACTATAGTTTCTTGTATATTTCTTTTTAATAAAATTTATCTTTATGCCCACTACAGCATGCCCTTTAGTAGAATATATTTGCACATTTTTCTTACCTCGTTACTAAATACACTTCCACAAATACATGTTGTTTAAAATGTTTTTTGTGTTCCTTTCTGGAATCATGATTCTCTGTCATGAGCATCCAGAGGTTTCTGGAAAAGTCATTATAACACAAAAGGCATGATGATTTCAAAAGGAGTGTGGGAATTGTTTTCCTTTTGAGAGGAATATAGTGGATGAAAATTGCAGAAATACAGGAGCTAAACTGTACGGCTTCAGCTGGAGCTCTGTGCGTATTTTCAAATAGACAATTTCAACTTTAAACCTTTAATGTCAACATGCAGTCAGTTAAAACAATGTCAAACCACAAAAAAAGATTTCTGTGCACCTTACTTTAGGGCATTTGATGATGAATCTGCTTCACATTACTAAATGCTCCCATTCCTCCTAGAAGCATGAATGAAAAATATAGATTTATAAAGAAAGATATATATATTTCTGAAGTATTTTACTAATTGGGAGTATTGTGTTTTGAGTTTTCCATACTGTTGGTGTATTTTTCAGAACCATCTTATCTGAATCTAGTGTACTTCATGCTGATGCTAGAACATGGTAATGCAGAAAGTGGATACTTCTGCTTAGGTTTAACCCACCTTCACTTTCTCTTCATGTTGTTCTCTGTATACCATAATATGCAGCAATGTTAGGTAAAGGTGAATAAAGGTGAAGCCTTTATTCTGAAAGGCATTGCAAAGTCACAGGACAAAAGCCTAATCCCTGCTCCAGAGTTCTCACAGTCCACATGTCAACTGGATCTGGCTGATGATTACAGGTGGAGAAATGCAAGAAAACTTGATGCACCTGACTAGTGTAGTGTGTTAGTAGCTGAACCACTGTGAAGTGCTTTCTTTTTGTTCCTATGCATTGGAGTAGTGGTTATTAAACACTTAGTTCAACTCTTAAATCTATGATTGTTTTATAATTTCCACCTTCTGTGTCTGAGTACGTGTATGTATTACATACAGCCATTCCCTGTGTAAGCTCCAGCACTGCACCTTCTGAGCCTCACTCTTGAGACCCCACATGATCTGTCTGCTCCAGTTTCCCAGAAACAACCTTTCCACTTAAAGCTCCACAGAAGTCGGGTCTGGCCTTGTTTAGGCTGACTCTTCCCTCTCTTGTCTTGGGTATCAAGCTTCTCTGTGCTTTCAAAATGTCTCCTTATCTTTCTTAATTCCCTGAAACTTCTTTGCTACAGCAATTATTGGTGCTTTGTCCTATCCCCGTGGAGGTCCCTGCCTTGGCCCAGCCCTGTCCAAGGTACTGGAGCAATGGCTGGAGCTCAGGTGGGCTTCATGCTAAGATGAAATGCCTCTCATAGTTGGGCCAGTGGCAAGAGCCTTCACTTGTTCTCAGCCCTTGCTGTCTCCAAATAAATCTTACATTCTTTGTGAAGTTGCTAGAGAGGGAAGAAGTCGTGTTATAGTCAGGCATTTGTGATGGCAAGCCAAGATGCTGACTTTTATACAAGGAAACAGAAGCTGGAGGGGCTAATGTGAGCATTGCTGGTTTAAAGGAAGGAATAAAGTTGTGGAAACAAGTGAAGTGTTTATTGAATAGTAGGGGCTGAATTAATTATGTACTAAAAGCAAAACAAAGAAATTAAAAGCAAAGCATACACATATACATATATATATGGAAAAAAAATCATTAAACTGAGGCTGGTAAGGTCGATAGAACTGAAGAGTGCATGTACTAAAGCCTGAAAAATGTTCATTAAATATTCCAGGAAAGGGGAACATTATGGGAAAATCTACAGACTTGAAAACACCCCAGGAAGAATGTCACAAATTATCTGAGCCTGTCAGACATGTGAAGAAAAAGCCAGATATTCAGAGGAAGGTTTTGTTTTAAAGAATATGTGTAAAGATAACAGACAAATTTGCAAAGGTCAAGTTTCTTTAGGAGTGACAGGAGGCAGTAAAGAAAACAAAAACACTTTTAAGCACATAGAATTGTGAGGAGAAAAAGAAGACATAATATGCAATTAGAATGTAGTAGTATTAAAGATAATGTAGGTATTGCCAAATCTAAACAAGTGCTATGCTGCAGTTTTTGAGCTCAAAGTGTGGGAGAAGGTAGAATGGATGGCAGGAATAGAGATGCAAGTAAGCAAGACAATAAACAAAATGGTGAGCTTAAAGCACTCCGTTTGTTGGGGCTGGTTGACTTATTTCCCAGGATCCTGAAAGAGCTAAGATGGTAACTAGCAAATATTTCTGACAAATCCTCTGAAGACTAGCTTGATATGTGTAGCACAGAGGGTTAAAAAGGTAGGGATAGAAAGCAGAAATATTTACATCTTAAAAGAAATATTGCAATGAATGCAGAAATGCAGACCATGACCATTAAATTGAGGAGAGGTGTTCTTATTCAAAGATTATAAGTGTTCCTGGATGAGTGGCAAGCAAGTAGTGGTTCCCCTCCTGCTTCCAGAAATGCTTGAAAAACACTCTAAACATGCATTTACAGCAATTACCACTGCTATTCAAGAAGACAGTGCTTTCACATTTGGAGCATAGTCAAATGTGCAAGAGGTTCACAATAGAAGAAATTGTGTGTCTCCTTATTTACACTTTCAGCAGTGCTGGAAGCTGCTAATGGGATATCAGAATTACTGAGAATCATACCTGTAAAGCTGTACAAAGTGGTTATACCCAGGTCTCATATAGCATTAAAATCTCTCCTTTGGTCCATTTTAACTGAGACAGATATTTTTTTTCTTTAACCCAGCTGGAAAATGTTGTTCTAGTTATGGGACAAGCAGAAGTTTGAAGTTTGTATCTATTAACTTTATTACAAATTGAGGGCAGGACTTCTCTTTTTTCTGGTAGCCTTTTCCCCACACAGTATCATGTTTGTTAGCACGAAGCTTAAGCTGTTCTGTATGCCAAATGCTTACTGTGTAGCTGCTCTTGGTGGGGACAGAGACATCAGCTCAAAGGGTTTTAGTGTTAGAGATGAGATTTTCTGTGATTAAGGTGACCACAAGCTTCTTTTGTTTCAACTAAATCTAGACTTCTTTTCTGAAGTTTACATCAATCTAAGGATTAAGTGGTCAAGTAAATTTGGCTGGGAAGCAACAAAAAAATGGTAACACAACAAACGGAAGACTCACAAAGTAATGGGCACCTGAAATGTTTAAGAGCAAACATGGAGATCAGTCAAATGTGAAGAACAAGAAAAGGAAATTTGAATTAAAAACTTACTGAGAGACTGAGAGAGTTATTCAGAAACAGAAGTACTGTGATGGCATATGAGGAATTGAAGGGTCAGGAGTTGCCACTTGGGGAGAAGAAGCATTAAGGAGGGGATAAGGAAATGTATAAGAAGTCTGAGCAAGTTCAGAGAAATTGGAATTGACAGGAACTGCAAAGGAAGAGGGAGTGTGGCAGTGTTCACACAGGAAGTAGGATGAAAACACAGGCCTGAGAACGTGGGGGCAGGGCTAATGTGAAAAGGATCCGTGTAGCAAGGAGGCAGGCAGGAATATAGGGAAGGGGTAGTGGTGCAGGACAGGGAATAATGGTGACCTCTTCGCTATATCCTACTGTGTCGTTTAGGACTGGAAGAAGAGTTCTGTACGTTCCTCAGAAAATGGGATGTAATTAAGAATTATGCAGACTTTATGAGATATTATACATATCTCAATTTTATTTGGAAAGAGAAAATAATTTACCTTACAGGGGAGAATTTATTGATGGAGGAACCGAGATACAGTATTGCAACTGAATAGGCTTTTTCTTATGAGCGATGGTGCTTTGCAGGAAATTAGCTTGGGTGGTGTGATTCAATACTTTTCATCTCAAGTAGTAGGCTTTGTTTTCAAGTGAGTAGGTGTTGGACAGAATTTGAAAAATGTGCTTCTTTGTGTGTGTGAACTCTGCTCCACAAAAATATTTACTATGTAAGTGACATACTGTGCAGTGAAGTGTATTTCTTTGGAATATATTCTTTAAGAGGTGGCTGTAAAAGAAGCTATAGTATAAATTCTAGCATCTGATTTGTTAAACCAAGAAGAAATAGAGAACTGGGAGAGAAGGCTGAAACTCTGCTCCTTGTTGTCTTGGAGCAGTGTGGTGTTCAGAACCATCTGCTGTTTGTGGACCCCTCAGCTAGCCCTGATTAAATATCAGATTATCAATGTAGTTGTAGCCTGAAATCTATAATTCTGTCTAGGCATTATGCTAAGTATGTGTGTAGATATATCAAAACAGCTGAAGTGATTAGAGCTGAACAAACTGCTTCCACATTTCTGAAAGCTTTGTACTACATTTAAAAAGCACATAGGAAGGGAAAATGGTAGTGAAGGGGTATGGATGTTCTTATGGATTATTTTCTTATGTTTTATGATCTCTGTTCATTGTTAATGAAAGATTTCTTTCCTGGAATATGCAATTTCAAGGAATTTTAGGCTGTATTCTAGGGAAGTCAGCTCAGAAACAAATGCATGAAGTAATCATTTTAAGCCCCTTCAATCAACCAGGATTACTGTTTGGCTATTGCAATAAGAGTAGAAATTTCCTTAGCATTTGCAAACACAGAACCCCTGCTCCGTAGTCACATGCCAAATGTGCAGTATGGAGTTTTGCAAAGCACGTGTTTTTAATTATTTGTTTATTTTCCAGCACTGTAGGTGTTTGTTACACAACAATAGAAAAAAATGCCAGCAGAGTTCTGAGCTCCATGTAGACTAGATGCTAATTGTGCTGATGAGAATAGCATTGAAGAAGCAAGTAGTAAATCTTTTCTAAGCTGCTTTTTGTTTGGTTTCATTCATTCTTCTGCTTAGTTCACTCTCTTCTGTTGCTTAAATGGTCTGGATATAGATGATAAGCTGTTCATATAAGTATTTCCAGCCCAGTCTGTTCTAGGGATGGAGTGGTCATGTTTGCCACTGCCTTCTCTGTCTCCCAGGCCATACAGATGTGGCACTGGTGCAAGGGCACACTGTATCTATATCTACATATAGATTCAGGCATTTGTCTCTTTTGCTTTAATCAGTTGATTCAGTAGCTCTTTTCTGTTTCATTTAAGAACAACAGAAGTTCTGATAGGCCTGGACATGCTTCTCTTTTCTAAATTGCTTCAATTTTAAATGCAGAAGTTCTTTGTCTTAGGTAGTGTTTTGTCTTAGGTAACAGGTATGTATGAATTTACCTTCCTAATCTAAATTGATGATACAGGGAAATACCATCTGTTCCATTCTATAGATACCTTCCATGACATGAACTCTCTCATTATTTTGGCAAAGTCCACTCTAAGGATAAAGTTTTTATTTTTGTATCAATATTATGTAAATGAGTATTGTATCTCTGCTGTTTGGTGCACTAATAATTGCATCACTTAAGATTCACTTACACTTTGAGGCAGCTGTGTCTAGTGACAGGAATGTCTGAACTGTTAATTTTTGTTATACTTAAAGCTGCTGAAATTCCAGTAGAGTTTAAGATCATCGCTTTCAAGATTGTAATAGTGTCCTGTGATTTCTGTGTTGAAATCTGAAATGAATGGCAGTTCAGATGCATTCTTTCATTTAAATGTATTGATACTGAGACCGTGCAAGGATTTTCAAATGTATAGTGAATTACAGAGAAGTTGGAGTGCAAATCACAGGCTGAAGTCTGAAAGCCACTATAGAATAGAAATAATTTTATAATGTTTCAAGAGAAAATAAGTTATATCATTTGACACTGGCTTTTATGTGTAATTATTATATACCATTAGTATTATAGGTAGATGCTCTTAATAAATTTCTACCCTGATAATAGAGAGATAATGTCCAATGTGCTGCTTTACCTCTGATGAACCTTATTTTGACAGCTGGTTCTGTATGTCCCTGGGAATGGTTGGTTCATTTGAGGTGATTTGTCTTACTCACCTGAAGTCCCCTCTAGATACCTCTGCCATTCTTTGTTGTGGGAATATGGCATCCTAAGAGTTTCAGGTGTATCATAAACTAGATAGAGTTTGTGTGCCTTCTATTCCCTTTCAGAATGGACACCTTGTACGTGTCTGCCAGAGATGTTTGTGACACTGAGTTATTATTTATTGATGATAAGAAACTCTCAGAGGCCTGTTAAGACTGAAGTTCAATTTTGCTGTGTTGCTGTAGACTCTTTTCTAGGCTAGTTTCTTGTCCCTAGAATTACTGGATACCTCAAGAAATAAAAGTCAAAGGAGTGTTGGGTGTGGAGAGATAGATCAGTTTATGGCATCCAACAGATCTGTGCACATACTGCAAAGGTTCTCATTTTTAGCATAGAGTAAGTAAATCATACATAGGGGGCAACATAACTGTTTAGTTTTTCATTGTTTTATAGAGATTGTATAGAGATTGTAACAGGAATGGTTTAAGTAGAGGTTTGGAAGACTACAAATACCAAATTAGACCACTAATATGGGAACTTTTGAGTATCTGGAGTAAGTATCTCCCATACTTGGGGAAAGTATCTCCCATAAATAACTAAAATTTATTTTTTCAGAAAGCTTATCACATGCAGAAAAAAAGGGCATTATGTTCTGCAAAGATTAATTCTTGTTGCCTCTGATGGTGTCTAAAAAGATTTAATACTGGGGAAAAGAGTTACTGATTTAAAAAATCTGCAAAAGGAAAATCCCATCAGCCAGCTCGTCATAATGCTGTTGAATGATACGGTGTGAGGACCAGCCTCTTCCAACAGCTGGACTCCGAACCAGGAATGGCTTTGATGGATGCTGACAGCAGACAGAAATGCAAAAACATGAAGCTAGAAAAAAGTCTCTTGCAGCGTGAGGACCGGAGAATTTTGACATGGGTAAAGGGTTGGTAAATCTTACTGGTCCATTTAAGATAATCATCGCTGGAACTTTAATCCTGTTGCCTATGTTACTTTATTTTACATGGTGATATATCTTAGGATGTTGAAGCATGCAATAGTAAATAAAGGGAGATAGATATCAGGAATTGGCTACTGCAACTGAAAAAATAAACAACAATTAAATATTAAATAAGGGAGTTTATTTTACACCGCCTCTGTTTATAAATGAGCAACTGTAAAGATTAAGTGCATCATCTATTACATTGCTTATGAGATCTGTATTTAAAGTCCAGTCATCTTGTCTTTGAAATCAGATAGCTGCAGATGTTGGAGAAGTAAAACATATTTCTCAGTGTAAAAATTGGTTAATGCAGGAGGTGGATGTATTCTGGAGAAATAGTTGGCATAAGCAGCTTCCATTCTTTCTCTAAGCATGAGATTTTATTTCACAAGAATGCTTGTCTGTTTCCTAGTTAAGTATATGTTGCATTTTTAACTTTTTGTAGTGAGGAAAGCCTCACTACACAGATTGTGGATATCAATTAATACACAGATACAGCACCTGTTTAGTGTGAAGCAGTCTCATTTTGTGACTTGTATTAATGATGTAACATTTTCTATCTCTGAACCTCTGATTTGGGATTTCTCTTCTGATAGAAGTGGTCTGTTAGAGTATTCTGGTTTTTAGGCATGCCTTCTTTGTTTTAATAAATGCATTGTACAAAGTCATCATGCTCAGGTCTTTGCAGCAGAATTACCTTGCACTTTCACATATTAATTTCCCAAAGCACATTAGTGTTACTTTCTTCCACTGTGCATATCCTTAGCTCAAGAGTTTACTACATTCTTCTGCCAAATACACCAGTGCTTGTTTAAACAGATTGCCTTGCCATTGGACCCTCAAGAACCACGAACCCAGATGCTGGAGAAATAATGCTGTTGTGGAAAGGGACCTTTCAGAGATGATTCTGCCATAAACTCAGTCCTGTTTTTGCAGGTTTGTCTCTGAACCTTCAGTCTCTTTAGCTGACAGATCTCATAGCAAAGAGCTCATTTATACAAGTTAACTGTCATAGCTACTGCAGTTTTTCACATGCCTGCTCCAAGTAAAGTAATTGCCTCAAATTGAAGTGTTTTTAAATTACTGTTGTTCTAGGATAGATTCAGAAGCTATAATGCCTTGCCCCAGACTATGCCTGTAAGGGTGTTTTTCCACGCTTTGTATCAGTCCCTCTGTGAATGTGCAAGGTGATCAGTGGAAGGAAACTGGAGAGGGTTTAGGGAAGAAACTAATACATTGAAAGAGGAAATGACATAAGAGTAGGAGAATGGAAAGAGGATTCTGGAGAGAGATAACATAATTTAGGAAGTTTTTTTACCACCCTCTGTAACAGAAAAGTGGATTGAAGCCAGCGGTGTTGACAGTTCATTTCTAGTAGAAAAATAACAAGCTGAGACAGAATGTCTGTGGATATCTCTGATCTCTTGAGTCAACAAGGATTAATTACAGCAAATATCATATTGCCTGTAAAGATACACCAGAAAAGCCAAACTATTGTGGTTCCTGGATACAAGTATAAAATATTTGCTGCTGTTAATTTTTAAATGAGACCAGTCCAGTGAGGCACAAGAACCTTGTCTTCTTCTGCTATCTCTACAATAACTACTTGATTGCCTCTCTTTTCCTTAACTGACAAGTTTCTTCCTGTGCCCTTTTGTTTTTGGGAAGGATGTTCCTATATGTGTTCAGCATCTGCAGCAGCCTCTGGCATTATAACTTATCCTGAAATACTGGAATGGATGAAGTGCAGGATTTATGACTGTTGAGTAGCTCAATGTTTTAAAGCAAATTGCTAAAATTAAGAGTGAGATCTGATTTTGTTTTAAATAAATAGTGTTAAGATAACTGTGTATAATAGATCAAATATCAGTGTGTTAATATTTTTTTGTATATTTGTCAGTTAGATGTTCAGTATAGGGAAGAACAAGTAGGTTCCTGACTCCAGGATAATCTTTCAAATGACACAAGATTTATTTCCCAAAATTTTATTACTGGTTTAGCAGTACTTCCAAGCATTTGTTGTTGTTGCTCCAACGGACTCTTTATTTTACAAAATGATAATCTTGAGACTTTCCTCAAATTCAGATCCAGTTCTATGAATACTTTCAGCAAAACCCCATCCAAATAGCTGAAAATGTGAAATAGTTACTTTTACACTTTGCAAAAGGAAGCTGCTGTGGGTAAGAAGGAAGGAATGTGTTAGAGATTTTGAACTGTTTTAAATGCAAAATAAAGTAAAGGTAATGGCCAGCTCCTCTCTCTTCCTCTGTCCCTACTTCCCATGGTATGCGGTCAGGTTTAGTTTTTTTCTTTCTGGAATAAGAAAATTTGGCTTGTCTGGAATAAGAAAATTTGGGCTTGTTTCTCTTGAGAATAGCCTGTTGGGCTATGTAGTGTTTATGGTTGAGGGTATCTCAGTCTTTTGTTTTTAAACTCATTACTGGAAACTGGGAGATTATCCTGGGGAAGGATGTGTACGTGCTTTTCCTTGCTTGCTGCCCTGAACATCTGCTGTTGGCTGCTCCTGATAGAGGATATCAGGTTAAATGCAGTGTTCATCTGATCCAGTATGGCTGTTTTTCTATTCCTTCACAGACAATTAATTATTTTCTGGGCCACAAAGAAAAAAGACACTGGTGTGAGGAGATTTGTATAAGATAAAGACTCAGACTTCTGCTGTAAGTTTGGCACCAAAGATGTTTAATGTATCGCTAGAGCATGGGGACTCTTCACTTATGCTGCTACTGCCCTGGTTTTCCCCGTACCCTTTGGCTCTGTAAAAGGTGCCAAAATCATCTCTGGGATGTTCAGTTTCTGAGTTTCTGTCTTCCTGCTTTTTTTCCTCCCTCAGTTAAATATGCTAATAATAGAACAGTTTGTTTCTCCTCTCTCCACTAAAAAGAGCAAATAATGCATTCCTCTTTTATGCCAACCATCTATATTGCATGGATCTATTTAGACAATATAGATTTGGGGATTGATGCCAATTTTTTTATTATCTAAGGTTTTTTGGGGGGGAAGCATTGCAATTAAATATTTGAAAATTGTAAATCCTGGTGGGCTTAAATCTTTTTAGCAATGTGAAACAGACTTAAGCAGAAATAATATTAATATTATTATTATTATTAATTAGATTGAAGCATACAGGGTAGGATGTAGAATATCATTTCAGGATGTTTCAGTAATCTCAGACTGATTTCTTCCTGGTAAGATGGATTTGGTTCTAATTAGTTGATGCATTTTACTGTTCAAAGTAAAAACCTTTGAAGCAGTGAAAATGGAAATTGGCCTTTGGCAAGTGAAACCGGACCTTGTTCCTACATGTGGAAAAAAGCTTTGTTACTTATCACTGGTAGCTTGAGTCCTCTCTCCTGTGTTCCTTTGAAAATCTACATTTGATTGTGATAGGCTTGTTCCTGTCCCTAGTATACTTCTGACTAAAAAGTAATTTACCTTAAAAGTGGTTTCATCAGATTGCTATCAGAAATCACATGAAAGTAAATGAACAGAAGACATAAATTCTCTATTTGGAAAAAAGATTGCACAGACAAGGACACACTCAAGAAGGTCACTTCTGAGTTTCTGTTTCAGTCCACGTGCATAACACCACTTCCACAATAATGTGACTTCTTGTCTTATGTACTGTAGAGAATTCCCCCCCCCACTTAAGTCAAAGCTATATTTACTGTTTTTAACAATAGAGAAATCTGAGTGCTCATTACTAGAAGCTGAGTGGGACTATGAAAATTATTTATATGGCCTCATAGTCTCAGTTGTGCTGAAACAGATGCTAAAATAAGCAGCCTCACAATAGAGTTTTTTGAGGCAAAACTAGAAACATTACCTGAGAGGACAAACTGGTCCCACCATGTGAAATACATGGTTACTTTTTTTCTTGTTCAGGAGTTCACTGGGCATTTTTAAGTGAATAAAAAGAAGTGCTAGTATATGCAACATCCAAAGCCATTTTAAAATTTCCTGCTTCTGAAACGATCGAGAATGCACCAAGAAGTTGAATTAGGGTGCATTTTGGTGCATGTATGTGCATTGGTATAGTATGTGTATGTTTATGAAACAAGCAGAAGCTTAGAAATGTGAACTGTAGTGAAGCTACAGCTGGATTTGAGCTGATTTCCCAGTGCTAAGATGTGGACAAAGAAAAGGACAAGGAAATATGAAGAACAGCACTAAAGACAAGGAGCTGACATTTTCAGGTTTTATCCTGAAATGACTCCTTTGGAACACTAGATGTGAATAAACACCAGTGCTGTTCAATGAAACAAAGGCAAAGTCTTCCTCTCTGTTTTTTGGTCTGTAAGCAAGAGTGAAATACAGTATTAAAGATGCAAAGCTTTTCACTATTTTGCCCATTAGTTGTAGGCACAACATAGGCACTCTTAAATGTCACACAGTATGAGAAGGTTGCACCAAGGAAGGGAGGAATAGACAAAACTTCCCACAACAGCAAGTGTAGTTTTATTACCATAGTTGGAAACATAGTAATTTATTTCATAAATATATCCAGGTCCCACTTCAAATGGCTAGATATTTGTTATCCTTTGTTTTCTATTTGGAAAGCTTTCCAGAACTGATTTTTTCCCCCCAATTTCTAGTCACAGTTTGTTAAGGTTCAAGTACAGCTTTGCACAGACACAGCTGAAAAGACAGGCAGAGGATGAAGAGAAGGACCCAAGAAAGCCTGACCTGTACAGTTTCAACACATTAAGGTTTTAGGTTTTGCTTGTTGTATTGTCCTTGGTACTCTCAGTGGGGTATTTTCCCCCTTATCCTTTCTTTTGAATTTTTATGTGGACCAGCTGTTTGAAATGGATTGATGCTTGAGTTGTCAGTGGTGTGTTAGGGGCGTTAGCTGCCATTCCTGTTGGACTCTGGTTGTGCTGTGCCTTGTGGGTTTGTTCCTCTGCTGCCTGATCCTGGTGAAAGTGGAAGTTGGTTGAGAGACGTTTCAAACCAAAATGATGACTTTAGTTGAGGAAGAGGATTTGAGGTTTTTTCCTTACTGGGAGTTTGTGCTTTCTGACTGAGGCAGTCTTGGGCCAGAGGATTTTATGAATCCATAGATCTGTCTGGATCCCTGACCATGTTAATACATGGTTAATCCCATGCATTTATCCTTCTGACATTTCCTTAAGAATGATCTCCCTCAAACTAAGGTGCAGAGATTTAAATTTTCTCAGCTGCACACACAAATACAAGACTTGGCTGAGAATTTAATTTGTTAGTTTTAAGTCTCTGGCTGTCAGCCTTCTCTTTGGACTATTGCTCGTATTGCTTGTAGTTGGAGACATTCCTTTCACTTGTACTCCAAGAGGGTGATTGCAGTCATCGATGAAATAATTCCTCTGTAGTCAGCTGATCAGAAGGTCCTTTTCTGAGGTTATTTTTAGAAATCACCAAATATACAATGAGGGAATTCATTTCATGTACTCCCATCCAAACAGGTGACTGATCTAACCTTGGAGATCACTTGTTGTACTAGATGGAATTCAAATTGCTGAAGAGGGTGAACAGATCTGGGTTTTATGAGCTTGCTTAGATTGTTTTATTTTCCCCTTCCTCTGTACTTCAAAATTCCAGGTGAAAAGACCTCTGCGCCTCTCCTGCTGATATGTTTCAGATGTGAACTATAAAGATGCTGGAGGTTAAACCTCCAATGGGCGTAGCAGTACCATGACACTGTAACCGTTAAGGCATTGTCAAAATTGCTTGGTTTCCACGGAATGCTGTGAAGATTTTGTTCACCTATTTGAGGTCTAAATAGATTCAGTTTTAGAATACTCCCAGAATCAGGGGCCTAATATTTCTTTTTGCATTCACTGTGTTAAAATAATTATATAGACTCCTAGGGGCTGACTTTTCAGCATAAAACAATGGTAGATCAGGTGTGTAGCTGCTGCAGTTCATTGAAATGTTTTGGATGAAAATGGGAATTTATTTGGTGGGTTTTCTTTGCTTTATCATGTATCATGCTAAACAGCTCTTGGCATAATACAATTTGTAGTGTTCAGTATTGTTTTTCAGTGAGGTCTAAAGATACCCCATCTCTGGAACATATATTTTCTTCAAGTGTCACAACTTTTTTTAAAAAATTAATTTATATAACCGTAATTCTGCTTCTCCTTTCTGGAATAATTCTACATTTTTGAGTCTGCTCATATTTCACTTCAGTAAGCAAAATTATTACCTGCTTTTACTTCTTTCTTTGAAACAAATTGATTATAAGTGCTTGAGCATTCTAGGCAATATTTAAACTTGAATTTTAAATAGTGTTGGGGAAAGCTTAGCCTAGTATTAAACTGTGTGAAAGATATTTGAGAGATATGCAATTTATTTTGCTCAACATAGCAGTTAGAAAGTTCATACAGCTGAGAAAGCAATTAACTAAATTATCCAGGAAAACTGAAATTAAATTCCATTTTCAATATTCTGCCTAAGGAAGCGGTATTGCTCATTTCTTCAGCAACATCAGAATATACGATGGGTGAAAACTGTTTTAAGGCTCTTTAATAATTTAGCATGGAAAGATGATACTTTGTAAATTGTTTCCTGCTTAGTTTATATGATGTTGGTCCCCAGCCAAAGATGGAGGAGGTGTTTTTTTTGGTTAAGGGGACAGATTAGGTTGTATGGATAGGGATGGAAGCAAATGGCAAGTAATTTATTAATTATGGAAATAAAGTTAACTATGTAATAGTTGTAACCACAGCAGATTTCCAGGGCAGAAATTTGCCGAAAGACAATCTGCTATTATGTTTCTCTCTCTTTTTTTAGGCTCTGGATGTTGACCGAACTGTTCTCTATAAAATGAAGAAATCTGTCAAAGCCATAAACTTATCTGGTCTGGGTACGTACATAATTCCTATTAGTTTATATTGGTGAAATTAGAAGATTTAAACAGTTGGATGTCATACTGAATCAGAAAGAGTTATATGGGTAACTCTGAGAAAAGAAATATGTGCATTTTAAATGGCAATCTTGAACTAGCTGTTTGATCATGACCTCAGTAAGGATGAGGTGCTGTGGGGTAGCTAAACCTCTCTTGCTGCCCTACTGGTACCAAGTGGTAAAGCTGTGCTCTCATCTTTCCACTGGGTGTGGGCTACCTGCTCTCTCTGTCATGCCTGCTGCTTGGCAGATACCTAGATGAGTTTTTAAGCTTGTGTAAAACTGCATATGCAGTGAGATCAACTTAATTGGGATTAAATGAACACCTGAAGTGGTAGGGCTATGTGTATCATCAAGAGATGAGGGTGTGGGGGGGTGAAATTACTCTTTGGCAGCAATAAGAAGCTACATTGGCTCTACTGCTTTGTGAAACCTCAGTCTCCCTGGTGGCTTCCACTTATGTATGTTGGGAACTTCATGACAAGAGGGAGCCGATGAGCTGCAACTTTTTATTGTCATGATGTAAAAAATCAGATATTTTTCATACAATGCTGTATAAAATACAAAGAACTATTGCTGCATGCATTTTTAAATTTGTGCCAATTTCTTAGAATTTTGTATGTTTATCTTCTTTGAAAAAATTTACTGAAGCTTTTGTTTTTGTGGATCAGCAGCATTTTGTGAATAAGAAATAGCATTTGTTTTTGTGGATAAGAAATGGCATTTGGTTGGCTTTTGTTCTCACTGTGCAGTTCATAGCAATTAGAGCTAACAAAACCTATATTAAATGCAAAATAGATAGGCCTGTCAACCTTGGAGAGCCACCAATATCTGACAGAACTTGTGGCCATGTTGGTGTTCAGACAAGGTTAGAAAAAGAACTGCTGTTGTGGTATAATTCATCTCCAGTAATTGAAAGGAAGTTCCTTGTCGAATGTAATAAAGCTTTTATCTTTGGATTGTGGAGGGTTCAGTTTAAGATTCATCAGGAGCTGTTTCATTGGTTTGGCATCCTTTCTTCTCTTCTTTTTCTTGCTTGGCTGGGCTTATTTGGCTGTTGAGTTTTTTTTTTTTTTTTTAAATTTTATTCTAGAGTGCTAGACTATGCCTTCTAATCAGAGTACCTGTTAGAACATTGCAGCAAATCACTAGTCTTTGCATAAAATCAGTACCTTGCCCACATTTTTAATTTGTGCTGCCCACCCAATCTTGACAAGAGAGGTTTGGAGGCTTTTATCTTCCACCAGCATAAACATCACTAAGCCACTTGTCAGCCCCTGGGGTTTCTTTCAAAACAAACCCCATGGTCCTACACTCAGAAGAGCACAGTGACTAGATTTTTAGTATAGGTTCCCTAAATAGTTAATAATGTTATAACAAAATAATGTTTTGTCTTTCTTTTTTTAGTGTGAGAGTTTACAAACCATTATTAAGGATTATATAGTACTCCCTATTTGTACATAGCGTGGGTTCTTACTTAAAGAAAGCATCTAAACCCTCAAAACTGGATCAAGTTTCTTTTTTTGTTTTCATACCTTTTGTTTGTAGAGAAACTTTTAAAATTTGTCAGGAAAACACCATAGGACAGGAAGAGTATTTTGGAGGGTTCCATCAAAAAAGTAGATTTTTGTGCTCTTCAGAAGCACTTGGGGGTACAAGCTCAGTTAATAGTACTCCTGCAATAAACTAGCATCAGCATTCTGGGGAATGTCTCAGAATCCAGAAGAACAGTCCCTAGGATGCTGGGGAATAGAAGACTCCTGGGGATGCCACGTGGAATGGTGCCGAGCTTGTTTCCTAAGGTAAAAAGTCAGCATGGCTCAGCTACTGGTTGCACATCTAACCATTACACTTAATGGTAGCAGCCTTTTCACCTTGCTTTCATGCAGGGACAGCTTTCTCTTTTTGCTGTAGGAATTGTGGCCTTACCTCTTCTCTCACACCTGGGTTCATGTAAGCTAAGCTGGATGCAGGAAGCAGCAAAAATGCAGAAAGCAGTGCGGAAATAATTCACCTTACTGCCTAGATGTGAGAGCTAAAGGAGCTGTGACCTGCCACATCCTCATTTTTTCTGCCTGTGCCAGTTCATTGAAAGCTTGTTTAGGTGTATATATGTCACACAATAGAATTAGTTGAACATCCTTACTTCATCCTACAGCAAAAATTTTGGTAAGTGCTCAGCCCTTGCTGTTGATGCTGAGGAAAATAAGTAACTTTCAGTGCTAGTATTCAGTTTTTAAATTTAATAGCTTTCTGTCACAGGCTGCAAATTCAGTGCTCAAGTTAAAGACTTGCAGAATTAATACTGTTTGTATAATTCCAATTCTGCATGTACATTATGTCAGTCTTTAATTACATAGTGTTATACCACTACTGCACTGGGTTTTCGTTTCATATATTGGAAATTAGAAACAAATTGTAACTATTTGAGAAACAAAGTTACTGAATGGCCAGAATATTGAGTCTAGATAGGACTCATGAATAGACAGGTTTCTTTTTAGTTTGGAGCATGATAAGTTTGAACAGGTTATGTAACTAATTCACTGAAATTTGGGAAAGGACTTTTATCAAAAATCCTTTGGATGTTAAATGTGTTTATGTGTACAAATGGGCTTGAAATGAAACTGAATCATTGCTTTTTAAAACAGATTAATCCTCTCTAAATAACCTTTAGGGTTTATGCTAGTCTCATGTAATGACCAAGACAGTCTTTGTCCTTATTAATGCATAATTTGTTTTCTAGGGTATGGAGTTTGTTTTTTTTCTCCGACTTCCTTTAAAGCTTTAGAAATTGTCTACAGCTAGAATAAGAAATAGGCAATGTTAACTTTCTCAGGTGCCAACTTTCTCAGGTGCCAACTTGTGTTTTGTCCACATACTGAAGCATGACATGTCACTAAACTTGAGTTCAGAAAAACTTTCTGTTTTATTCCGCAGGTCAAATTGACTTATGACAAAGGGACTTTTTATGCCTGTCTATATTGGCAGATAACCTGGTGACCTAGGAGTAAATCACTTGGGCAAAGTAGTTAAGACTCTCAGATTTCCTTTATATTTGAATTTATTTTATGCCTAGATTTCCTCTCATGCCCTGGGCTGAGTAACCCCCCAACATGTGCAGCTCAAAGCTTTCTGAACATTGATGTTAGATGTGTGCTGCATAAATTGTCCTGGTGTAGCCCAGGACCACTGGATGACTTCTAGGGCAGAGCTTCTGGTTTTGTTGTCTCAGAAAGGAATCTGGTTGTCATAAGCCAGATCTGCTTTCAGAACTGAACTGGCCTGTGGTAAATGCAGATTGCTAGGATTTGCTTCAGATCCCCACTGCTGCCCTGAATTGGAGAACTGACATAGATATGGTCCTCTATAATGTGTTTTATAGTCCTTTTTCCTAGGATGACCCAAGAATATTTGTTCTATTGCCTTCTGTTGCAGAGATCCAAGACTCTGCCAGCACACTTTAGCTCCTCTGTTTATTTTTCAGCACACAGTAAAATGTAATAGCACACAGTTAAAATAGTGTTAATAAAACACTAAAATCTGAAAGTTCATTATGGGAGTTGGGGGTTGTTATGAGGTCTCTGCTATGGTGCAGAAATACTGTGGATCTTTGTAGGGTGTCAGATGTTTGTCTTGTCTTGGCACATTATCATTTTTACATGTGGATAGGTACATGCAAACCGGAACTAGTGAGATATGTTGTACTTCTGGCATATCAGTATTAAAGTGTAAATAATGATGGATTTTTGTATCAACTAAACATTTTTAGCAATAACTTTGGAAAGCTTTTTTTTTTTTTTAAACCATAAATTGTGATTTCAATAACCTTTTATCTGATGATGATATCTTCATGTTTTGCTCTTTTCTAAGCTCATGTGGAAAATGAAGAACAGTATACACAAGCACTGGAGAAGTTTGGTGGCAACTGTGTTTGCAGGGATGACCCAGATTTGGGAACAGCGTTTTTAAAATTTTCTGTGTTTACAAAGGAATTAACTGCACTCTTCAAAAATTTGGTAAGAATTGCTTAAGAAAAACATGTTTGGAATTTTAAAGCCAAAGGCAGTATTTTGGAATTATAACAGCTCTTCATATTGAAGACAATTTGTGTTTTAGCAACCACTGTTCTTAAAAAATTCTCAGCTTATGAAAATACCTCATGTCCTAGGTTTTCCCCTTGCAGAAATCAAAACTCAACCCAACCCAAAGAAACCAGAAAAGAAACCGCCACAACATAAAAACACAACAAACCCCCCTCTTCCAACACTTCTCATGCCTAAAAGCTTCCCACAATAAAGTAGTTATAATATACATTATAAAACATCACAATTTGCTTTAAAATGTGAAACCAGCAAAACCCAACTTGATTTACTGTGTGATCACGATGGTTTACTTTACTTTTTCCCACTTTCCATTTGTATTTGTTAAGGGAGATTTTAGTGTCCCTGGAAGAGAGCTTTTTTGCTTCTCAGGGAAGTGACTCAGGGAAACAAAATCAAGCGAAATGCTAAAACAACAGTAGTGTCCATTGGGGACCAATCCTACAGCTGAAGCCAGTAAGTCTTAAAGCCTCTTTGGTGAGCCAAATGGGATGGAGCCAAATGGAAGAACGGGATTTTTAATTATAAATGGAGAATTTTCAGCCTCAATTTCACATTAATCAGAGGGTGCAAAAAGGGTAGATTCTGATTACATCCTACGATCTAGAGCTTTACCCTGTCTTAAGTACTGAATTTACTTGAATTCACAGAACTCTTATACCAGGGGCTAGGAAGGGGAAATGACCCAGATTCCCAGGAGCATTTAAAAGTCTGTGTCTGCTGAAATCAATGGCATGAAGACACATCAAATGCTTTTGTGAGTCTAGACCAAATGTCTGTAGTTTGCAGCCAGCTGGTCATAATCACTTCTTTGGGGAATGTTTCCAGCTGATGGGATTTAGGGCAGTTCCATTCACTCTCTGATGCTGTCCTGTCTTTCTACTCAATCATGATATTGATGAATACAGCCACAAATGTATTTATCAACAATGAGATTTATTTCGTATTGGTTATATTGATTTGAACTTCTCTAGATGTACAAATACTATCTGAGATTACGTATCAGAAGAGGCATCCTGATTCAGCGTGAGACCTGATCCCAGGTCTCTTGTACAGAGGCAGGCAGCTCCTGTAGAAAGGAAAATGGAATGGGTCTTCTAATTGATACCTTCTGTTGACTAAAACCCCCTCTCTATCATATATTAATTAAAATATGATGAATTCATTAGGCAAATGGATCTGGGAAATGTGATGTTTAAGTGGTTTTAAAAAGCTATCTGCTAAAAGCTACACCCCCTCCCCAGAAAAATCTTTCAATGTATTACATTTCAAGAATACTTCTGAAAGCTAGAAGGTGTTGCTCTTTTACCAAAAATCTTAGTTATTTGTTCTCTTAAAACCAGAAACTACTATATTTGCAAAATGTTTCTGACAAGAATAAGTTTTCTTCCACGCTTTGGAAAGGAAACAAACCAAAATAAGTATCTATGGGAAGTTGGAATACATGTTTTTGTTACCTTTTGTTATCTGCCTAAGTGTTTTGTTGTGGTGTTATATTTTAGTTAAATGGTATGCTCTGTCTCACCCCTGGAAAATGTCTGGTTTATTCCAAGCCTGCGATCCTCCCCTGCAGTATCCTGTGTCTGTAATGCCATTGGCCCAATCTGTTCCGTGCCCACTTTGAATCTCCCTGTTCAGTGTGCTGGGGGACGTTTTTCTCTCTCTCTTTGCGCTCTCCTGGCCGGTGCTCTCTCAGCCCCTCTCTCCCCCTTCCCTTTCCCCCCTCACTCCCCTTTCCCCCCTCTCCCTCAGACACCATGCTGCCTCCCGGGGGTAGGACCCCCAATAAACCCTCATCTAATGAGCACCCTCAGAAGCCGTGTGGAGTCTCCTTGCCTGCCTGCTGCCACCAGCCAACTCACAGCCTTGGGGGCCCCCCGGGGACACCCCGAGGGGTTCCCCCAAATGCGCAGCAATATTTTGTGTGTCTTCTCCAAGGAATATTTGTAGTTCTTTTTGCTGGGTACTGGTGTTTTTTTTTTAGTAGCAGCTATGTCCTTTTACTTCAGTTTGTGTGTATAAGAAGAGGATATGTCATAAGAGAGTAGCTAGGTCTGTAATTTCTCTCAGTTTGTGGTTCTTATTTTCTCTATTTTCGAAGGGAAGCGTAATTTTGCACAGGCATGAATGTAATTTCTTTTTTTAATATTGCAGTGGCATAGGCACCTTCTCTCTTTAATACTGTCTGGTGAAGAGCAAGTCTCTGTAAAGCTCCGCTCCTTCCTAATATGCCTCATATTGTTGAGGTTTGAAGCTTTTTGTTTTTCCCTGACTAGCAAAGGAAACCTAATGGTCCTTGTATTTGGTGTCTCAATAGGAAAATAGTTTCCTCCAGAAAGAAATACATATGAAAAAAAGATGTGGACTTCATTATTACTTGTAAATGCCATATTTTTGAAACAGAAATCTAGAACAATGAAAAATTATAATTTTATATAGCCTTGCCTATTAGAAGTTAATGCCAGTAGAATAAATTTTTAGTAACTGGTCACTTTGAAAATCTGTTCATAAATTCAGTGTTTGAGGTCTAGTTTTCTAGAAGGTTAAAAGAGTGTTGACCAGTATAAAAAGTTTTGTACAGTAATTGGAAATAACTTGGGGTGTATTTTATTAAAGTCATAGCCATATGTGCATTCTCACAATGAGGTGATATATCATTATGTTGAAAGCATTCAGAGTTGGATATATGGATCAGGCAGGGCCATGCAACCTGCTACTGTTGAAAAAACATTCTGAAAGGTGCTCTTTAAATAGACCTATCTCTGGAGTTTCACAGAGTGCTGAATTTCCACAGAAGATTTTAACTGAAGTGGATGGGGAATGTGCAAGGAAGTGAGAGGACATGTTCAGACTGGAACAGATGCCAAAGCTATTAACACTGGCAAAGCTTTAGGGCTACTGTCACGTTTTGCTTTGTCATATATTTTACTTTTGTTTCTAGAAGCTGATGTGTTCTGTCAGCTCTTGGCCTGGATGGCATTTAGAGCTGTAGCTCTAAAGTGCTTCTGCACACAGATTTTCCTTAAAGTTGTCCTTAGTAAGGTAGAGGAAAGCCATTATAAAGTTGTTCTGCTTTAACTGGAGTTTCAGGTGCTTGTTTTCCCTAATAATTTTAAAAGTTTTCCAAAAGACTTTGAAGTTTTTAGGGCCTTATCAAGACATCAGTGTTTTAAATTATTTCAATAACAGCTGAAGTGTTTTTGTTTTTAATCCTAAAACCTGTATACTTACTATACAATTTAAGTTTAGGTCTTGAGGTTTTTATAAGTTTGCTATGCTGCTTTTATGTGTGCACTTTCACATACTGAATAAAATTAAAAAAACCCTACCCCAGCCTTTGTAGTTTTTCTTTACTTTTGAAGGGTTTTATAAATGCATCTTCAGGAAATGAATTTATATTTACTGTGTACAAGATCCTTGTAACCACTTACTTTAGCAATTCTACCCCAGTTTGCATTATTTGGATCACTTTGTGATATATACTGTGCAATTATTTTCTCTTGCCAAAGCTCTGATATCAACTTAAATTATTTTTTCAACTTCTGTTTTTTAAGAAGATTGAGTAATCAGTTTGTCTTTTTGGTAGTGAAAGATCTGAAAATACTAGAGGCCATTTTCAGAGATAGCATACTACATTTTGTAGCAAGCACAATATTGCTTGTTGATGACAACCTTGTTACTAATTCCTAATAGAAGTGGACCACCCACTAGAGTAGGCAGTGCTGCCAGGTGGGTTAGGTCTGTATGGTACTTGCTTGTAGTGTTAATTACTATTCCTTCTTAAGTATAGTGCCAAGGGATAAAGGTGTGAGTCTTAACATGAAAAGTGTTAGGACAAGGAAAGGCTCATTGCAATATATTTGCACTTTAAATATTTTCTCCTTTAAATCCTGTTAAATTGCTACACTGAGAAGAAATAAACTCTAGTTGTGCGTCTTTGTCAACACTCCTTGAAAAGGGATTTGATCTGTGAAGTAGCTATTTAACGAATACCATTTTTGTTGTTGTTATACTTACTTTTTTCCTTTATTTTTCATTTATATAAATTTAGAGCTAATGAAACAGGCTGCATTGAGAGGAGTGGATCTGATATTTCCACTCTATGGAAGATAGCTGGAACTAAGAGATTCTATTTTCTATTAATAATCCTTGGATTTTTAGTCAGAAAAAAATGGAAGAACAGCAGTGGTATTTTTCTGACCATATGCTCTTGCTTTACTTACTTTTTTAAATGTAAGAAGAAAGAAAATTTGCTTAACTGTAAAAGGTAACAGCAAAACCGAAGGAATTATCTTTTCTGTATTATGTAATGAACTTAAAAAATTTATGCCCAGAATTTTCTTTGTTTAGACCAAGGTGTTAAAACACAATGTTTGATGCCTGAACCTTTGCAAACAGTTCCACCTGGAATCAAATTTTTATTTTTTTGCCAAAGGGTATTCATCCAACTGGAGCAAATTCAGAGGACAGTGATAAAACACGATTAGGGCTTCAATAGGTTGGTTTATGAAGAAAGTTTAGAAGAATGTTTAATTCACAGATAATTCTGATTGTGGAGGAGGAAAATAATAAATTGCATATAAATGGGATCTCACTCTGAAAATATTTGGTGAAATGTCCCACATAAAGTGATAGAAGCCTACCACTTAGGTCTTTCAACCTAGGTTAGAAAATGTGCCCTCTGGAGTTCTCCACTGGCAAGGAAGAAGGGCTAGAATAACCGCAAGCCTCTTCCATCCTTTGCTTTTGCAGCTCTTAATTTTATGCTTTTCAGATTTCCTGTGAAATACTTCCTAATAGAGAAGTTCACAGTTTGTAGTTTGCATATTGGTGCTAATAGTGAGGCTGATTCTAAGTAGTCCATGGTGGCAGCACTTGGTATCTTGTGTAAAGGCATTTTTCTAGGCAGCTGAGCCAGCAGCTCCATGTAGACACTTAGTGGTGCTCAGCTGCTGTTCTGCTGGAGTCATTTTCCCTGTGCCGTAATGGGTGGTGGGTGATGTCTCAGCTCAGCCACACCTGTGCTGTGGGGGCAGTACTGCCATCAAGGCACACACACAAGCACACTGATGGTTGAGAAGCCCACAGGCAAGAGCAGGGACTGCATCTAAGGTTTAGTAATGGCAACAGAAGACATATTATACTGCTCAACTGCCTGAATTTTAGTTTAAACTGAAAAAGTTTTAAGTTCTGCATATTAAGAAAAGTGTTGAAGTTCTGAAGTATACTGAAAAGGCTTTTTTCCCCCTTTTTGCTTGGATTTAGCAAACAAAACCTACAGAAGTACTGAAGACACCGGTATAGAAAGCTCTTATGGAC
Organism: Anomalospiza imberbis; assembly: GCF_031753505.1. Classification (NCBI taxonomy): domain Eukaryota; kingdom Metazoa; phylum Chordata; class Aves; order Passeriformes; family Viduidae; genus Anomalospiza; species Anomalospiza imberbis. The sequence goes on along the minus strand of NC_089683.1, from coordinate 15,960,376 downwards.
TAGAGCTTTAAGTTAAAGTAATCAGGAGGGCTGGCAAACAGTGAATTTAAATGTTTAACCATAGGCCCTTAAACCACTTGAACATCTTTCCCCTTTACAAATGCTGGCTTGCTTGTTGCCTCTACCAGCACTTCTGGCAGCTATGTGTTTTGTTTATATGTTCTCTCCCCTGCCATTTCTTCTTCTCTGAGCTTTCTCCAGCTTAGGAAGTTTTAATTTTTTACACTGTCATCTTGTTGGAAACTGTCAGAGGAAAACTGCAAGTGCCAAAGCAGCAAAGTTGGAAGTGGAAATGAGGTCAACTATTTATTTTCCTTTCTTTATTTTTAACCATATGGAATTTGCTAGTGTTTCTCTGAGATGGGATGACTTTAATTTCTGTGAAGCTTTCTTGCATCTTTGTGTATTTTTTTTAAAGCACATTTTTAAACATAAATGTAGAATCAAAATGTAGAGTCCATTGCATATGTTCTAGCTCCTTGTGCTCTGCACACAGAGTAGGAGCTGCAGCATATTAGTGCTTCTCTGCATGCCAAAAATGGGTCTATATTTTTAGATAGTTCAGCTTACGCTTCTCAAGAAAGAGGGGAAAAACATGTAAGATCTTTCATCTGTATATTGCTTGCTGACTTATAAATATGAGGGAGTATGATTCATCTAACTGGGTTAATAATGACAAGTTCATGCATTATTTATGTTTACTTTTGTTACAAATAGAATAGGAGCATAGGGAATACAATAGACTGATGGTAATGCACAGGTGATGGCACACAGAAGGAATTATTTTGAATAGGCAAACATTCTCTAAACTTTTAAAAAGAATATAGAGTTTTTCTCCTGTGTGTGGTTTTTTTTTTTTTTTAAGTTTCATTGGACTCCAGACCTCATGGTGTGAAATTCTAGCAAATATCCTTAACTATTTTGGAGTCTGATTGATGTTTACACATGAGTATGTTTGGGATAATACTTCAGATGGTTTATTTTTTTATGACTTAAAGAAAAACCAGTCATCTTGAGTCTGCTGTTGAGAAATGCTTTGTTCTTTATTCCTGTCTACTGAATTTGAAGAATAATTAAATGGAGGCTATGAAAGCATTAATCCTTAAGTTAGACATTTGACTACATCATACTCATAAAATAGAATAAAAAAGGAGAAAACTTTGCGTGGGAAGATACCTTGAAAAAGACCTCTTCTCTTTTCCACCTGAATAACCATTCTGGATGTCCACTTGCAGCTTCTACAAGTTTTGAGAGTCTTTTATGTAGGTGTTGTACAGTTTAAACCTTTGCACTTATCTCCTGTATCTGTGACATACAATTTTATTACCTTTGGGAATGGTTGTGTTGTTATGTGCATGTGATGGTACTGCTGAGGACTTAGGAGGTGGATGGTTTCCAGCACTGCCAGCTAAGCATGTGTACACATTGCTCATTCAATTTTTACAGGAAGTACTTTAAAAAAACAACCCCAATACAGAGCTAAAATACAACTTGTTGATTCTGAAGGGCTGTGGTTGGGTCCTGCAGCTTGTTGGGAAGGAGAAAATGTAGGGTGGAGGAAGGGATATACGATTTGTGTTAAGAGTTTGAAAGACCAGATTTTCTGTATTTCTTTAGCTTTTCCATGCAGAGACAATCTGTGTAACCTTTAAAATTGATGAAGGTTCACTTTGGTGGCTGAAATTTCAAGCAAATGCAATAAGGTAGTTTGTTTGAGGAGGAAAGGTGGGGACAGTGGGGCTTTGCTGGTTTGTTTTAACAACAGCTGTTACATATCATGGATTCTGTTCTAGTGAGGCCACCAGGTAACTACAGGGTGATAATATTTTGTATTTTACAATTCTGGGGAGACTGAAGCATTCATAATTGGAAATATTTTTTCCTTGAAATTTTAGTATTCTTTCATCTCTGGACTCTGGATGGGTTACACTAAAGGAGACGTTGATGTCCCTGACATTATTCCTGAAGAAATAAAAGCATTTGTTCCTACATGATGCAAAGTTTTTTATGTAATTTGAACATTTGAAATCCATCTTCATTTAGGCATTTCAGAGCTTCTTGAAAAAAATTGCATTTTAAAAGAACAGCATAAAATACCAAAAAAATAAGTACCTCATCCAAGGGCAACTTTCGCTGAACTGCTGTAAAAGTTATTCTGATTTTTTTCCCTCTTTGTGTTATTCTAAAGTATTTTGGGTTTTGCTCCTCATAGCAACCAATAATTTTGAATAGTTACAGTTTAAACTCTTTGCCTAGATATTACGATCCATACCTTGAATGTTTTCCCTGAATCATAAAGGAGTTGATATACAATCTTTTCCTAGCTATCTTATTCCTACAGTCTTTCTTTGTTCTTTTAACTTACTAAAATATTATCGTACAGATACTTAACAAAAACCATGATTATTTTACCACTGTCTTAATTGGAAATAATTTTTATCTTCTTGAAGTACTTATTTTCTCTTGAATTACTTACATACTAAAGACCTCATTAAATTCTTGTTTCAAAGTTTACATGAGATAAGGCAGATGTATTGCTTTTAAAAACAAATGGAAAATATTGGAATGGTGGCTATTTTACAGGCCAGCATTGTCTTTATAACTTCTGTCAGAGTAAGATGCTATGTATTGGGAGAGTAGCAAATATGCTTTATGGAATAGGTCTGAAGAGGCTGGAAAGTAAACAAGGTTAATATAAAATATGCTTATGAACTTAAAATAATCAGTGCTAAAAATTGTATGCTTTTTTCCATATAATTTAAATGAGGAAATAAGGCAATGTAAAAATTAGTGATCTTATTTTGCAGACACTGTTAGATGAGATATTTATAATCAGCAATAATTCTGGAGATTTCCTGCTGGTTTGGGTTATACTGTTTCTAGAGTGAGTTTAATTAACTCATGTTGCTTTCATCTTTGATTACTGGCTGTGCTGATAAACATGCCCATAAGGCAGGGATAGGAAAATAATATGTAAGATTTCCTTGTGAAACTTTCTGAAATGTGTGTATTAAGGCAGTTTATGTTCTATGCCTAAATATATTAACTGATTTGGTGTAATTTTCTTGTTACAGATTCAGAATATGAACAACATAATCACTTTTCCATTGGACAGTTTGCTGAAGGGAGACTTGAAAGGAGTTAAAGGGGTATGTCTTTCCTCCTATTAATGTATAGGATTGTTGTTGGTACAGTAGATACCTTTAGCAAGTGTATTAATCTTACATGTTGGAAGGTGTAGGATACTCAAGTAATGTATTAGCTCAGTAAACAAGACTTTGGGGGGTTTTGTTTGGTTTTTGGGGTTTTTTGTGAATGAAGTCATCCCTTCTGTTTGTGGATTCACAAACCTCATGTTCTTGAGTGTGTATACAAAACAACATTTGAGGAGTTTAAAAGCAGGCCTGAGATACAGAAGATAAGCAGAGAAAGTGGTGTAAGATTCAGATATTTACTTAGTTGAATTAAGGGTAGTACTATATTTTAAGGGATTATTAGCATTTAGCATTTTAAACTTACCTGGAACTATTAAGAAACACACATTAGATGACTGTATGAGCATAGGATTTTTCTTAAAGAAGCTGAAATCGATTTGTTTATACCCCAAGGACATTTCCTATTTGAAATAACAGCAACTTAAGACTCAAATGATGATATGTTTATGATAAATTTCAGAGCCTATGGTGAGCGAACTTACTTGGCTTTTACTTTGTTTACTGGTGAGCAAACAGGAAGTGACTGGCAGCTATTGTTCTAGGGCATCGAAGGAAGGAGGAAAATATGTACATAGACTAAAGTTGGTTTCTGTAAATTACTGGAGGATAAATAGATTATTTAATAAAATATTATCTTTGTGTTTGCTTACCACATTTCACTTGTGTTCTTCTCTATGTCATTGTACATTTAGTACAATACACTGTTTCCCCACTGCCTTGAGAATATAATCAAATGCTACTTCAGTTAATTTAATAATTGTCTCAATAATTAATTAACATGTAAAAGTTAGTTCCTAATCTGTAGTTGCAAAGTTTTTCCAGTGTCTTACAGTTGTAGTTGTTCTCTTGAACTTCATCAAAATTTCAGCTCAGATTTTTAGACATCAGTGAAATAACTTTACAACTTGTTAAGATAATTTTATCTAAATCACCTTATTTAGAGGAAAGAAAATAAAGGAATTTGGAATATAAGTAGTTCAGAATTCTCACGGAATTAGTTTTGCTGAGCCATAAGGTCTATACTGTTCCAATTAAGTTAGTAGAAAATTGATTTTTGTTAAACTTTGGTGTGATGAATCAAGTTCCTAGCCAAGGCTATACCGCAGCCTGGGGACAGGGACTTTTTTCCAGTAGAGCCAGAGACAGAATGATGAGAAAGTAGTCACTTTGATTAATTGCATTGTGTGGTCTTGGGATAACATGTTGTTATAACTTTTAAGGAGTAAAATGGAGCTGTAAAAATCATAGTAAAGAGCATCCTATAGATGCTTTTAAAAACATGAGTGTATTAATTCTCTTTAAAAGATTGGCTTTCCTATGTGCAAGATTGCACAACCCTTAGAAGAAGGAGTGAAGTCCCTTATTCTAGTAGGCACTGCAAGTGGCCAAGGTGAGTCTTCATTGTTAGAGCCACAGTATTTTTCATGTAAATAGCTGGATGTTATTTTTTCTCTTTTCTTGACAGGACCTGAAAAAACCCTTTGATAAAGCTTGGAAGGACTACGAAACAAAAGTGTATGTATCTTTTAAACTTTTATCTAAGAGGGAAATGTAACTGAAATCTGTAGAGGTTATTTCTTCATGCTGAGGTTAGATGCTCTCAGCAAGTGCAGCATGTACTAGAAGTGGATGTACACCTATCTGAGCCTTGTGAGTTGTGTTTTATGTTGTGGATCTAACCCTACTTAGCATAAGCCACTTGTTTGAAGTTACCAGATACACTGTTCAAACAAACAGCTATAAAATAAGTTTATAAAAAGCGTAATTTTATATCTAGCTAAATAAATTGAATGAGTCAACAAAGCTCAACACCTAATATCAAACACAATTTATTCTGGTTCCTAGTAAATCTTAAGTGATTCAGTGTCCTACATCAGGGACAGTTGTTTCTAGGGTTGGCCAGATCATTTGTATCAGTACAGGTGACAGTCTCTGAAGTAGAATTTTGTAGTGAGTTTTATTCCACATTACAGTATTACTTGGATTGACTATCAGTTTTTTGTCACATGTACAGTATCTTTGTTCTTCTGAAATAATGCTGCCTTGCATCAGACCATCTCTGATGATACAGGTACAGAAGAATCACATATGATGACACTATTTAACATAACTTGCAGATCCACAGCCAGCTAGACTGGCTGAAAATCAAGCACCATTTATGTATTCCTTTTTAATTGCACAAAGTTATAATGGTTCTCTGGTGCCCACTTAGTTAGTCTGTCTGAAGTCTTCAGAAATTATTCCTGTAGCTGGTTTACCCACAAAAGGAACCAGTTAGTTAAATTTCATTAATTCCTTTTGTGAATAACAATGAGAATGGGCTAGTTATTGCTTTCTAGCATCAAATTGTGAGGAAGACCTGTGTGGCTTTTCATTTTTGAAGTTGCCTAGCTATAGCTGGATTTTCATAAAAAGACATTCTGAAATACTGAGATAAACCTCTGGTCTGACACTCTAAATCCATAGAAGATTGTGTTGGTTCCAGTGTTTTATGTTCCTGACACCAGTGAACAGTCTCATTTGGTGCCATACCAGTTAATGACTATTGAAGTAATTAAGATTTCTAATCATTGCCTGTGGCATAGTTGATCTCTGAAGACAGGCCTTAAAGAATAGTCCTATAATTTAGTCTGCTGTTGTCTAGCACTGCTTGATTGCTGGATCTGAAAGCATGTTTACTTGTGTGTGACTATTCATACTGACAACCCACGATATGCAGAATTTAAAATAAATTTGTGCACTTCTGGGACATACACCAAGAGGAATGTAGTACTGGACCAAGACCTCTAGTGCTTTTAGGATTAATATTCACTAGGATGAGTGTGTTGAAGTGATGTAAAGATTTGTACTTGATCATCAGTTTATTCAGAGCTGGCATTTCAGAGTCAGATATACCAGAAATATTTTCAGTTGTTATTTAATTTAGTTAAGTACTTGAGAAGTAAGAATTCCCCTTAGAAAATGTATTTGTATATTTGGGGATTTTCATTTGAGGTTTTGGACATGTTGGAAATGTTATTTTGTGTGCTGTGTCATTCAGGACCTGAAAATGTGATGCTGACTGTTTTCTGTCTGTGGCATTGAATCCATTGCTGCTTGTATGATATAATGAGATTTTTTTCTTTTTCTTTCAACTGGCAATCCTTTAGAAAACCTTTTTTATGACTTTGCTTTCAAGTAAGACACTTTGGTTTTGATCTGAAATGGGTTTCCTTTTTTAACTTGCAGTTATCTCTACTTTCTGCAAGATTTTTTAACAAATGAAGCAGAACTACTTGACAATGCTCATTTCTAAGATATTTATGTGTCAGGTTATTCAACATGCAAAAGTTGAAGGTAGCACACATTCATCAGGAAATTTTTTCAGATCCATGAACCATTTTTTTGGTATTTCTAAGTGGTGGGCTGATACAATTACTGAGTGCTGTATTTTTTTTTAAGTGGTTAGATGAAAGCTCTACATCAATATTTTGAAGTTTTAAGCTCTTAGTCAAGTCTGTTGGACTCCTTGACTTTGATGAAGACCAAAGGATCATTTGCTTGAGGCTCCAAATACAGAGCCTGGGAATTCTGTGAACAAGACAATTCTTTCAAATAATGGGCTGTCCTTGTTTTGCTTTTTTTTTTTTTTTTGTAGGCTGTTCTACAACAGCAGAAGTTGCTTTTCATGGCATAAGGTTGGCAGTCAGGGAGTATTGTTTTTCGGTGCAAGCTGTGTTGCTTATACCAAGGAGAAGACCAGTTTTCCATGGTTTTGTTGAGTTAAATTCAGTCTTGGAACTTCCTTGAGACCCCTGCCCCTGCAGTTGGACTGTGGGATTTGTCAGACCTCTTGTACATAAGATCAGTTCCCAGATAAATTGAGATGTTACGACATCTCATTATGGAGCATTTGTCTTTAAAAACCAGAGATAGGAATTTTAATGATGCAATTTTCAGTTTAGGGTGAGAATATTAATTTGAGCTTGAATTTGTTCAGGTCAGTTTTTTTCTCATACTAATTTTATGACATAGGAAAACAGTGAGGTTTCTCTGGGTTGCTATTACATATACATGCTACTGAGGTTTCTTAAGAAAATAACTCTTTTCATTCTGTGGCTGTCCCGAATGGATCTAAACTTCCTTATAACTGTGTGTTTTGATCATCTGTAGCAGTGGGTGGGTGCAGAATCACCTCAAGAAGTCTTAATTGCAAATTTTGGGGGGTTTGTTGTGGTATCTTCATTCTCTCTGCTTTAATAAAAAGGACAAAGGAATCTGGAGAGGTAACCCACCTGCAGCTTGTGTTGCCAGAGTAGAATGGTGGATGTAGATGCTGATAGCCAGAGGTTTTGCTCAGCCTTATTCAGTCTGTTACTTTAGATAACTCCTTGTTTGGATTGTGCCTAAAATTAATTCTAGGTATGTGCTTAGTGAGCTATCTTTTCCTGTGATATTTCTTCTTACATATGAATAACTCCTTTTAAAATTCTTCCCCCTTGTTTTTTCTTATTTTCTTTTTCCATTTTGGTTAACAAACTACTCAAGGCTGCTAGGCTGCTCTTTTTCTGCACATGCCTCTATATCATATGCTTAACATCATATTGTTCATCTGCATTTCCTAGTCACAAGTACAGACCTGTGAAGCTATGTGCCAGATAATGAAGTGGTTTTTTTGTAGTCTGTTGGGAAGTGACAGTTTTCATATTGATTGCTGTCTTTATAAGGAGAAATTTTAAGCTTATTTATCATGCTGTCTCATCTTTGTTCCTTGCACCTTTGTGATAACCTCATGGGTACAAATATACCCAAGTGTGACATGTTTGAAAAGAAAGAAAGTTAATTTAGAAATGGCACCTGCTGTGCTTTATTCCCATAATGATTTTTGAGATTCAACCTCTGTATGTAATTAAGTGTGTTTAAAAATTCCCATGTATCTAGTTCTTGTTTGGGAGAGAGATGTTAAGATCCATTCTGATGCTCTTGGATCACCATCCATCATTGTTGATTATAAAGCACCTCCTTTGCCCTGTAGCCACCTAACTTCTCAGACTATTTTCCTAAGGATCATCTTAGCTAAAATAACTGAGGGAAGCTGGATCCCTATTTCTCTGTACCCTGGTGCTGCTCTTGTGTAAAGTAGTAGGAGGAGCAAGTAACCTATAGCTTCATGCATACCTACTTCAGTCAAAAATTGGGACTATCCTGAGATGATATTCATGAACAATTTATCTTTTCTCACCATCATTCATTTACATGACTCAGTTGGAGCCATAAAGATTTTAAAATGTTTTTAAAGCCTTAAAGCAGTGCATTTCTGATGGGACCTCAGTTACAGTTGTTGTTTCCCACATAAGAGCTGCCAGATGCTGCCAGCCACCAGAGCAGCACAGCAGGACTGGTCTGTATCCTTTGGGAGAGCCGTTTCAGACTGGGCTCTTCTTGTTACGAGGCAGTTGCTTTCCTCTGTGTACTTAAACACTAATGGAAGGCGTGCTGGGGGACCATATGGGGAAGGAGTACACGTGTCATAAGAACTGCTCATTCTCCCAGCAGACAGATCGGATTCAGCAAGGCGCTGAGCCAGATATCACCCACATGCTTCAGTTTGATCGGTCCTGTTGTGGTAGATTCTGAGGTAAAGACTTTGTATCAATTTTACACAGGAAATAGAAGCATAAACTTACTGCAGCATATTATTCACAATATTTTTTTTTATCTGAATATGTCTGTATTCTGGACATAAACCTGATTTTCCTGAAAAGAAAAAAATGTTAATTTTTTAAAATAGAGATGTCTTATTTTGGGGCCTGGTGTTTTGTCTTCAGAAGTCTTCTTTAATATGTGTTGTGCTAGTGCTAGGAAATGTAAAGGTTTAATGGAAACTAATGAACTATTTCTGGGAAGGCTGATTACCTCTCCTTCTTTGCCATTCTTCTTTTAAAAACTGGGCATGAGGTCTCTTTTGCACAAGTGAGTGAAGAGAACAAGTTGTTTGAATGTGCTTATGGCATTTTAAGATCCAGGTGTTAACAATACAGTACTGTGAAGAAATGCAAGCGCTCATATCTAGAAATAACTGTCATTGATTTGTTTCTGAACTATTTGAAGTCAATGGAAAAATGAACAAAGTCAAATACAATAATCTGTTAAGATGTCTGCACAACTGTTTGTTTAAGTGATGCTATTTCCTGTTTAGTAAACTCATGTTTTACACAATATGAAACAATTTTATCTGAATGTTCTGCAAGCGTTTCTCAATTTACTTCCTCAGAGCTCTAACTTGAATCAGAAGACCATTGATATTCATAGCTCCTAGATATTTCTGCCATGTTTCCTTTTAATGCAAGTACGTAAGTCGAAGTGGAGGTTGCAGCTTGTAAATAGTGATATAGAATGAAAGTGCTAAACAAGGTTGCTTAAATATAGAATCATAGAATAGAATAATACAATTATTTAAGTTTGAAAATACATTTAAGATTATCAAGTTCAACCATAAATCTAACGCTGCCAAGTCCACATCTAAAGTACGTCCCTAAGTGTTACATCTACACATCTGAATACCTGCAGGGATAGCGACTCAGCCACTCCCCTGGGCAGCCTGTTCCAATGCTTGGCAACCCTTTCCAGAAGATTTTTTTTTTTTTTCTAATATCCAATCAAAACTTCCCCTGGTGTAATTTGAGGCAGTTTCTTTTTGTGCTATTTCTTGTTTCCTGTGAGAGAAAACTGAAATTCCACTGCTAATTCCTCCTTTCAGGTAGTTATAAAGAGTCATAAGGTCCCCTCGAGCCTCATTTTCAGCAACATAACGAATCCAAGCTCCCTCAGCCACTTCTCATCAGATGTGTGCTCCAGACCTTTCACCAGCTTTGTTGCTCTTCTCTGGACTTGCTGCAACACCTCAATGTCTTTGAAGGGCCCAGAACTGGACATGGCACTTGAGGTGTGGAGTCAGTGGCGCAGAGTACAGGGGGATAATCACTGCCCTGGTCCTGTTGACCACACTGTTACTGATACAGGCCAGAATGCCACTGGCCTTCTTGGCCACCTGGGCACATACTGGCTTGTGCTCAGCTGGCATCTGACCAGGACCTCCAGGCTCTTTTCTGACAGGCAGCTTTCCAGCCACTCTGTCCCCAGCCTGTAGCGCTTCTTGGGGTTGCTGCGATCCAAGCGTGGGACCTGGTGCTTGGCCTTATTGAACTTCATACCATTGGCCTTTCCCTATCAATCCAGCCTGTCCAGATCCCTCAGCTGAGTCTTACTACCCTCCAGCAGATCCACATACCCCCCCAGCTTAGTGTCATCTGAAGACTTACTGGGAATGCACTCAATCCCCTTTTCCAGGTGATTCATAGAGATATTAATCAGGACTGGTCCCAGCACCGAGCCTGGGGAATACCACTAGTGACCAGTCACCAGCTGGAGTAATTCCATTCACCATCATCCTCCGGGCCTGGCTCTTCAGGCAGTTCTTTTGCCCAGTGAACAGTGGGCCTGTTCAAGCCATGAGCAGCCAGTTTCTCCAGGAGAATCCCATGGGAAACAGTGTCAAAGGCTTTACTGAAGGCCAGGTAACCACACCCACAATACACTGTTTCAAGTCTAAGATTTCATATTAAGTATTTTTATTTTGAAAGAGGTTACCTACAAATAAAATGTAAAAGTCTTTGAATGAATCTCCAGTTGTTATGGGTGAAATGATGAAAATATCGGAGCACATTTCACTCCTTCTCTCCTCTTCCCCTTTATGATTCAGAGCAGGATGTATGGAAGGGAAAACCTTTCAAGCATTTCCAAAAGGAAAAGATCACTTCTTCATTGAGGACTTGAGTGTTAAGAGAGACATACTTTACTGTGAGCATTGACAGACAGTAGGGTGAAATGAAATGGAGACTCTTTCACCAAAAAGCTGGAGGGCCCAAGCCTGGAGAGTCAGGCTGAAAAGGAAGACTAGACAAAGAAAGGATATTAGAACTGAAAATGTCTAATATTATTTTGTCAAACAAAATAGCCTTCAGAAGCACTTCTTTTTCCAGAGAGCTATCAATTCAAGTTGTTCCTTCCAGGTGCTATTCTCAGTCTCTTCACCTTTTCATGTATGTACCCAGACTCAGCCTGGCTGACTGCTGTATGGAGGAGAATATGTATGGAGGAGAATGACAGAGTTGCTTGCCAGCCAGTTCACTACTGCTGCATGTACACAGGGTGCTCTGATTTTTTACCCTTATTGACTGGCAGAAAATAAATACAAGTCTTTGGTGCTTATTTATACCACAGTCTGTATGACAAAATGGATTTATTTGAAATGAAAATTGTGATTTATATTGAAAGATGGTTGCTTTTCAAATTGAAGTGGTAAAAATAGTCCTATATTGGAAACTGAATGGGTGAGACCATTCACTTTGTATCTCTTTGACTTTACTGTTGTAATTCTTCACCCTGTATTTCAGCTTTGCTTGTCTGTTGCACACATAAGAGCTCACTGTATATTAGTTATGTGCAGCTGTCTTGTAAATGGACTGACGTGTGCTCACATTTGAATCTTAGTCAGCAAAGTATGTATATGTGATATGTGCTGCATGAGCTCCAAGAATAGCAGCATTACAAAACATTTGCTGCTTTCTTATTGCTTCTAGGGTATTTTTTAGAGTTTTCACGATTTTCTTATTCATTTGGGTTAATTGATCTGCCTGGAAAACCTGAATACCCTGCAACATTTGGAAATCTCTCAGTGTAATGTTACAGGACTGTCTTTGCCAAAAGAATTTGGTTAATGTCACAATAGACTGACATTTGAAGCTGAGTTGATCCTTGCATTTGGATAGGACACTCAGCTAGCCTTTAGCACTCAGAAGTTGTTTTGTGTGCAAAACAGCTGTGAGAGGGGGTTCTTTTTTTCTGTAGAAACAAAGTGTCCTGTAGTATCAGTCAGATAGGAGGTAGCCTATTATTGTGGCAAAACAACAGGGTAAATTCTGAATTACAAAGATGAATACGTAGTTAGATATTAAAAGCAAAAATAATGAGGAAATGCAAATGTGAAATGCATGAGGCATATATCTCTGTTTCTTGTCACTCAGAGGTGATTTGGGGTTTTTGGTAAAGCATCTTTTTGAGTTTTTGAAAACAGGTAGCCTGAAGTTCCACCAAATGGCTTCAAGGATATCTTTCTCTGAATTGCTTGATAGAGGTCAGTACATTTTCATCTTGGTTTCACTATTTTTTTGCCAGTGGAGTATGATTTATCCTTTAAAGAGCAGAAAGCACTCTTTCACCAAAATCTAGTTTTCTTTAGGAGGAATACAATGTATGCTGTGATATTGTGCATAATGTTTGACTGTTTGGCAGTGTTAGCTGTCTTTTGGTTTAACTAACATTGAGAGTGACCTTATGGCATGCTAATAAACTCCTAAGATTTTGGAGATGGTTTCATTTTCTTATGCTTCAGTATTGTTCTCTGTAAAAAATGAAAATACTATACAATGGTAATTGGTAGTTATTAGCCTTCTGACACCTGGTCACATGTTAGTGAGTTCTCTGGCCTCAAGAACTGTTAGGTTAATTTGGAAATTGAGAGAATGGAAACATCCTGCATCTTTCCTCTGAGGTTTGACTGTTTTAGAACTATCAAGTATGATAAAATGTAAACTCTACTAGAGTGTGTGCTAGAAGGGAGCTGCATACTCATAATTTTCTGGGAATTTTTTTTGTAGTGGTTTATCTTTCTTGTTCAGGATTGTCTGGTTAATTCTTGTGTCTGGACTCTTGTTTTCTGTGCTTGCAAAATAGCGTAATTGGCAGTAATTGGGTAAAGAGTGCTGACTTATTCTTCATGAAAACAGAACATTTTGGAATTGAGTTTTAATTCAGGCGACTGGAGGTTTTCAGAACATTTATTTCAAAGGAGAGGAGCTTCCTTCCAAACGTCTGCTTCTGGCAGGATGTGATGGGCTGAGGAGGAGCACAGTGCTGACTGGATGTGCTGGCTGCTGCAATACTGCATAGAGCTGGCTCTGCTGTGCCTGCCCGTGCTAAGAGCACAGTGGGACTTCTTGAATTGTTGCTCAAAATGCTTCCCAGTAGGAATGTTGAAGGGAAGGATTAATGGAATTAATTGTTGTTTTCCCTTGCTGCTTGAGGTGTAATAAGGGGCAGTTCCTCATTTTTGAGAAGTATAAGTACAGAATATTTTGTTGACTGGAAGTCCTTAGACCTTCTAGACATTTTCCCATAATCTGTTAGGGTAATGTTAACATCAAGTTAAGAGAGTACTTGAGACATGTCACCTTTTCAGAGGGAGAGCTAAGAGACACTTGACTACCCAAGGAGGTGGGACAGTTGTGTGTTATTTGTTCCTCTGATCTCCTTCCTGTATACCTTGTTGAAAAGCAACATAGCATTTCCTCAGGAAGCTCTTTTCAGAATTTTGAGGTTCTAAACAGTATGAGTGGCAAACTAAAAGTCTTCAAAAAATAAACACCCTTGTGTATTTTCTTTCCTTTATATATATATATATATATATATATTTATTTATTAGACTTATCTAACTGGGTTGTCAAATTATGCTACTGCATTTAGGGGTAATATGGAGAATAGCTTTAACAAATGCAGAAGTGAGTTTATGGGAATAGGCTAGGCATTGGTTATTCATTTATATTCTGCAGGAGAACCTGTTTTATTCAGAGCTCTTGGAAAATGTTCATGGAAACTTTTAGGGAATTAGGACAGCTGGTCTAGCAGACTTTGAAGTCTGCAACACAGCCGGCTGGTCGGTATTCCCAGTGCCAACTGGCTCAGCAGCAAGTAGAGACAGCAACTGTGATTTTGGCTTAGGAGCCCTGTATATATAGAAGATGACTTGATGACAGGCAAGACTCAATAAATCTGGTGACATAACTGAACTTTGTTAACCAGTGTTTGCTCTGTTGGGATTAAACATCCCCCTATGTTTTCAATTAAAACTCATTATTTTTTCCTGTATTTTCTTTCTTTGGAGTAGGAACTTAGTATGTACTTCTCATTGACTGTCTTTTGGAATATCTGTCAGAACATTACTTTAACAGATGATTAATTAGATTTCAGCTACTGTATGTCATTGCAGATCTTTAGTCATTGTCAAATTTCAAATGAAATGTCATCTGGAAGTAAGTCATATGCAAAGCTACAGGAGTTTGGCTGCGCATCTGTCAGTAGACTTTGTGAAAAATGTGATTTCCTGAGAGGCTGTGGATTTCGCACTTCATTGACTGATTCTTTTTGCCTTATAGTACAAAAATAGAGAAAGAGAAAAAAGAGCATGCTAAGCTTCATGGGATGATTCGTACAGAAATAAGTGGAGCTGAAATTGCAGAAGAGATGGAGAAAGAAAGAAGGTTCTTCCAGTTACAGATGTGTGAGGTAAGATTCAGTGTGAAATAATAATAATAATAATAACAATATTATTATTATTATTATTATTATTATTATGGTGCTGTTTGTAGGAAAATTTTGAAAATTCTTTTAGAATAGCTGTGATATTAAAGGGAAATGCCAAGTTATTTATTGACTCCATTTGTAAAAACATATTTTTCTATTATCATGATGGGCAAACTTTCCAGGGAATTTAGATATTTTCTAATTTCATTAAACAGCTAAATTAATGCAAATAAAATACTAAGAGATTATAAGAGATTATTACACTACTTCTTCACTGTAAGTTATTTTAAGCCCTTGATCATTCTCTGAATTGTTCCCTGTGCTGACAGCTGTTGTGTTATTAGGAGGGGAGGCTCTAGTCTAGCACACTGCTGGGTTGGTACAGGAAAAAAGTGCTGGGGATGGAATCCAGTTGTCTTTCAAGTTGTTTCAGAATGTTTCTACTTCAAAATCTTTGTGATTTTGCAGTATGTTAAATCTGATGTGAATATTTTTGGTCCAATTCATTTAAGGATATGTCTGGTTCTGTGGCTGGAAATTCAAGTTGCTGTGTTCTTTTTTAGTACACATTAGCCCAAAAATACACCATGGGTGTTTCTACTGCCTTTCCTGTGATGATGGTAGCTAATTTGACTCATATGCCAGCATAGCACAACTGCAGTTGTCTTGGATTTACTCTTAGTAACTACGTGCATTCATACATAAGAGAAAAGCTTCACATTCCTATACAGAATCAGACTAAAATGTTCAAAACTGATTAAGGGATTTGAGTAACAAATAAATATATGGATGTTGTCAGCTAATTGCCTATCTGTATCCTTCCTAAGAAAAAACTAGGAGCAGATGCTTCTCTCTTGCTGTGTCACAATAAAGGAAGAGTTCACTTTCGTCAGTTGTGGTGATAATGAAGGGTGAAGTCTATGAAATTGGATCAAATTACCTTAAATGTGGAATAGCTGATGCGTATCCTATATTTCTTCTGATTTTGAGGAAAAGAAGTTTATACTCAGTTACCTCTGAATAATCATGAAAGAGGACTTTGGTTTTGTTTTGATAGTAAGCCAGAAGGGTGACATATTGAAGTTTTATCATAAGTACAGACTAGTTCTCTCTAAATTATGAAAGTGAACGGAATACCAAATGCCTGGAGCTCAATTTTAAATTAACAGGAGCTGGAGAGGTGATTATTGTAACTAAATACTATCCAGTGCACATGTCTACATTTAGGCTCATCATTTGTTTACCTGAACCAGCATAAGAAGCTGCAACATTGAAAGCTGGCACTTGGATGCTGCTTTACTTTAGTTGATTTAAAACATTTAGGTTGTACTGTGAGAAGGGGAAACCTGGATGCATTAGAGCATCATTAAGAACACATTCACTTCTCCGCCTGGAGGTCACTGGTTAAGTTGGTGTTAAAATTTGTTGTCATTTAATGGACAGTTATGGACTGATATTTGATCAATCATACTTCTGCTTGCCTAGCTGACATTTTATGATATTCAGGGGAGGAGCTGCTACTTAATGGGGACTTTGCTTGTGCCTTATGCAAAAGGACAGTAATTACACTTCTTTTGCACTTGACAGTAGATTATTTGAAAAATCTCTTGGTAAACTGTAATTTGCTGTAATTACCATGTATAAGGATTTGATAAAGGAAACTATAAAATCAACAGGAAGATTTTAAAACTTGTTAAAATAAACCTTCACTTCTATTTTAGCAAACTGCTTTCCTCCTTAATGACATCTGTTTAGTAATGAATTTAACAATTAGTGAGATACATTTTTAGGTATGCTGCTGGGTGTTAGAATGGGTTCCTAATTGTACTCCACAAACTCTTTCATGCTTTCTTTAACAGAGACTTTCCTTAAGAGCCCTAAAGGATATTCTAACAATCTGAGCAAATCATAGTGAAATATCCTCACATGGTATCAAAAGTCAGCAGTGACAAAAATCCTTTTTGTGTGATTTAACTCTTGAAGCCACTTCTTGCTGGATTTTCTTGTAGGTTTTGTAAATATGTGACTGTTAAAACTTGTTGAAATATAACTGAAAATAAAATGTAAAAAAAACCCCTGTAGCAGCAATAAATAATTTGTTTTGTGAATTACTGTTTTAACAGTACCTGCTGAAAGTCAATGAAATCAAGATTAAAAAAGGAGTGGACTTGCTTCAGAACTTGATAAAGTATTTTCATGCTCAGTGCAAGTATGTTTTACTTTTCATAATCTCTACACTAACTGGAACAACATTTTGTTTTCAGATTTTGTCATCATCATAACACTTTCCTAGAATTTTCAAAATCTCAAGTTTCAGCTGTTCTTGCTGATGCCTTTTGACAGATTGCTTTTGTCAGATTAGTCATAGCTTTTGTTACTATGTTCTGAAACATGTAATGAGGTTGAGCTTATTACATTGAATATAATTGTATGGTCCAAAGGAATACTGAACAATAATTCGCCGTGTTTATAAACTACTTTTGAAACAGGGCTTTTAGTTTGATCTATTAATTAGTGGTCCATTAGTTTTGATGGGCTTCTTTGAGTGTATCTAACAATGATCTAAATTAATTCTGTGCTTAAGAAAAATAAGTTGCATAAGCAGTGGAATAGAACTATATTGAAAGAATCACTCTTTTTCTAGTTTATTGGAGGAGGACCCAGTAGTAAAACACATAGTTCATATTAGAATTACGTGCTTTTGTTATGATAGTGTTACAAATCTGTCATGTAGCAATGAAGTCACAGCTATAAACTTGAAAGAGCCACTGCTAACCTGTTGAAATCAGTTTTCATCTTAAAACACCAGTCTGCATCTATGTATTTTTTCCTTAAATCTTGTGTTGCTTTTGAAATCAGTTTCACTTGTAGCATGTCATTAATCTGCTCTGTTCCTTTAATAAAATGCTGTGTTGCATTGTCACTTTCATGACTGCTTCCCAGAGTGAAAATATTTTATGTTGCGAACAGTGCAGCAATATTAATCAAATATGCATGTAACTGTGATTTCTTAAAATTTGTTTTTTAAATCTCTTTTTTTTTTTTTATGAACTGCAATACTTGGCATAGACAACATTACTCTGCCAATTCAAAATGCATGTACTACAGAAAGATGTAGCATATTCAGCTTGCTTGTATAGACCGTGATTAATGCTTGGGAAACAAAGGGGTTTTCCTTTAGTAAAAAGATTGCATCAGACATAAAATTATGTGGCTTCAAGAAATCACATTTTATATACCAGAGCTTTTGCTGTTCTGCAAGTGAGTCTTACTTGTTCTGGGCCTTCACAAAGTGTGATGAGAACTTGTATTTGAAGTGAGAATGAGGAAAGTTTATGTGGTAGTGGATTCTGGCAGTTCTGAATCTAACTGGGGATTTTGCATGTTAGAATAAGCTATGATGGAAATAAAGAGGTGGATCAGTCAAAGATTAATTTAAAAAGGTTTGCTATTTTGAAGTTTATGGCATAGCATAATAATATGCATATCTTTGGCAACTTTTTAAGCAGAAAATACAAAGTAAAGTTTCATAACAGCTGGCTTTTTGCTTTTTAAGTTTCTTTCAGGATGGGTTAAAAGCAGTTGAAAGTCTCAAACCTTCAATTGAGACGCTCTCAACAGATCTTTATACAGTGAGTAGCAACATTTCATGTTTGTGTGGTAAGGTAAATTTAGTTTTTTACAGTAGAAGCATGATCATTTTGGTTCAGGTTGCCTGACTGCTTTAATAGTCAGCATTTAAGGCTTAAAGTAGACTGTTGGTAAATCTTGTTTTAATATGGCATTCAGAAATCTTAGTTTCAGTTCAGGACCCCACTGTGTAAAATGTTATGAAAACAGCCCTTGCTCAAAAATGTTTATTAAGTAGAAAATAGCATGTGATTTCAAATGGAACACAAGGAAACAAGAGCATTGTGAGGCCGTATCAAAGCCTTAACTCAGCAATATCCTAACCATTATCAAGTTTTCTGAAGATACAAGAGAAAATAAACTGATCACATTATCTTTTTTTTACTTTCATTCTCACTGAACATTTCTCAAAAAATGAACCAGTTAAGCAGCAAATTTGAAAGACCTGCATTGAAAAGAAATGTTATTTTTAACCTGTGTTTTTCTTCATTCAAGATTAAACAAGCACAAGATGAAGAAAGAAGACAACTAACACAGCTCAGAGATATTTTAAAATCAGCACTCCAAGTTGATCAGAAAGAGGTGAGCATATAAGGTGGTTTAACTTTAGAATACCTATTAATGTACCTTGTAATGTTAATATCCAAATAAAGTTATTTTAACTTTTATCAGACATTTAATTCCTTTTGTTAATTCATTTTTGTTTTGAGGCTGATGTGGAATGTTTCTGACAAAGGCATTTTTTAAAAAGATGAATGCCCACTCAAAATGAGAGACTTACTGAAAAATAATTTCTTTTCATTACCAGTGTTGTAAAATACTTCAGATGGTCCACTGTTGCTCAAACTGAGAATGAAAGAACTTGGGCAGTATCAAGAAGACCCTATTCATAGAGCATTATCTCACAATATTGTTCTAAACTGTATAATGATTATGTGAAATTGAACTTCAAATCCCAAAACACCTCTGTCATCATCTGCAAAAATGACAATCAAGTTTGCTACTCAGCTGCAAAATGCCAGTGTTCAGATGTGCGAGAGCTGGGTCAGTTTGGCAATCCAATAAGTATTTTTTGAGTTCCAATTATGATTGCCATTAGATTTAATGAATTCTGGAGTAGTTTCAAACTCTGATCTGGAAGTAAGCATCTTTTGTATAATGTAATTCTAAATACTGGGTCTACTTTTGTTTCAGATTGCTAGTGCCTCCTCTTCATATAAATAAAGGCCAGCCAGCTTCCTTTGTGTGGCTGCTGGGCCATGAGTAAGTGATGAATGAACCGCCCCCCCACACACACTTTTCAGATTCTCTTTCTGAGAGGGATCACAATGAAATAGTTTAGTCTACAGAGCTCTGACTTCCTTGATCTTTTCCGGTCTTGCTTTGGTCTTCCCATAAAAGTTATGGTGACTCCTAGCTCTTACTGGTGACAGATGATGGTTGTTGAGCAATGTAATCTAGTGAAAGGTATCCTTACCTACAGCCAGGGGCTGGACTTGATGATCTTTAAAGGCCACCCCCAACCCAATCCATGTGATTCTGTGGCTTGCTGACAGGCATTTGGAAGGGTTGCGAACACTCCTCACTTTGTTACCTAGGGGAAGTTGGTGATCATGACCATTGTGTACAAAGTCCCACAAGATCAGCAGGCACTTCCTTAGATTCTGCCTGGCATTCAGGACTCACGGATCTGCCAAAAGCTTCCAAATTTGAGCTTGGTAGAATGAGAGACTAGGGAACCTCGGGGAAATGGTGACTGCTTTGGGTTAGCCATTGACTGCCCACTCCCAAGAAGGAGTCTTTGTTTAGGGTGTGTTAGCAGGTGTCTTCTTTCAGCTGGGTCTTTGCTCAAGAGAGATAGCAGAAGCAGTTGGCTTTCATGGTTGCTGGGAATGTCTATCAGTGATACTGATATTAAATATATATGGAAGATGTGACAAGTACACATTTTTTCACATACTCAAAAATTAATAATATACATACATTGATTATTTCTACTGGGTTTGTGACATTTAAAAATACAAGTATAAAAAGTGCTTTATGCTAGAGTCATTATTTATTAATTATTCAAATTTAGATATAGATGCTTACCTGCAGAGCATGAGAATTACTATAATTATTTTTAAAGCTTTTTGAAAACATAAATTAATCAGTGGGATGCCAAAGAGTTCTTATATAATTTACTGTACAACCCACTAATATTATTCTTGTTGCACTGTAAATTTCTTTACTATAACTGATTTCTTTTTCCTTCCTGAAATGCATTTACATTTTGTGACCGAAGTCTAGGAGAGTAAGTGTTACTATGTTTTAATGAAAATAGTGGCATGATTTCCATTCAGTTTTCAAGAAACTGGATTTTTCCTCTGAGCTTTTGTCTGTTGGCATGAAAAGACTGGTTCTTTCTCCACTTTGGTGTATCTTATTCCAAAAAAAACCAAAACAAAACAAAAATCAAAAACAAAAGAGAAAAACGTTTATCAGATTCTTCGTGGGAAAGAAAATTGTTGTAAGACAATTGGTGATTTCCTTTGTACTTTCTTTTGGAAATTAAATCCAGTTGCTTGATTTGATGTTCTTGCAATATTTTGAAGATATATGTATTTTTAATTAAAATGGACTTCATGTATGAAATGCTAGAATGTTAACATATATTGTTTGTGTTATGTTTCAAAAATTTAGCACACACAAGCACTTTTAGTGAACCTTTTTTTGTTGTGCCTATACTGCACACAACTTTCTCAAACCTGGTTTGTATTGAAACTTTATTTTTAAATGTCATTTTGTGTACATCTTCATAATTTTTCATTTTTAAGCTTTTATTTTTCAAATGTAGAAGTTCTGCAAGTTTCAGAGTCATCCTTAGAGTGGTATTACCTTAACTGTCCTTATTTCCATGACCTTGGGTGAGGTCACCTCCTGTGACTGTAGTATTTAGATTCATTTCTGCCTCTATGTTAGAACCTATAATCTATTTAGACCACTGTAAAACAGGATAAATGTTGTGGTTCTTAACAAAAATTACAGTAGTTTTGCTATAGGAGAGGCTGCCTGCAGGGGGTTCTGATAGATATATCTTTTGGAGACTTTGTGGGGCTGTAATAGGGATAGGGATGCGATAGATAAAGGATGGATCTCTGGAATGTCCTCCTGGTAATGATCCTTCAAATGTCAGAGACGCTCAGGCTCTGGGAGAGCAATAAGAGCTTTTTTTGGCAGCTTTACACACAGGAATGATCTAAACAGTCTAAAAATCCCGCTCCATGGGAGCTGTGGAATGGCTAGCCAAAATTTGTTGTGTATAGGTTGAAGCACCTTGTATGAAAAGTTCCGTTATGTTCACGTAGTGGAGCTGACAAATAGGATCTTAGAATATCTCTTATCAGTAGTCACAGACCATCTTTAGAGAATACCCTCTTTAGAGAATTTGTAGCTCTGCTGTTCAGCTTGACTTAAAAGTCATTATATCTTTATAGACTTTGGAAAAAAGAATTTCAAACCTTTCCATGGTCAGTGAAGTGATTCACTCAGAACATGCTGCAAATTTTAAATTACTCACTTCTTGTTATATGCCTATCTACATTTCAAAGTTGATAAAGTGGTCAAAGCTCAGTTCCTTAGGCTTGTGTACTTCAGCCTATTCTGATTTTGTTAAGTTCAAGGTATACTTAAAATGACAATATTCTGCATTAGGTGTGTGTCCTCTAGCCTGCAGTTATCTATTTTCTCCCATAGGTAATGTACATTGTTTCTGCTCCTCCAATGAGGCTGTTGGGTCTGACCCTGTTATCTGTGATTTCTATCTCTGTTTTGTGCAGTGTGCAAACCAGAAATAAGGGAAGATCCTTGAAGTGCCTGCTTATGGAAAAGGCATGTTGAAAGGAAGGAGGTTAATTGTGGTGGTGATTTGTGGGGTGGTTACTGTCTCTTAGGAGCTGGATCGAAATCATGAACTTCTTGTCAGACAGCTGTGGAAAACCATCATTTGGCAATCATGTTGAACAGTATTGATCTGGACATGACCTGAACTGAGAATTTAAAATGGACAATATGTTTGTCCTTAAGATCTTTTTCATGAAATAGTATTAAATTTTTTAGATACTGTTCACAGTCATGAATGTGTGGAAATACACGTCAGCTGCTGCAGCTTCCTCTCCTGCTGAAATGAGGCAGGAAGCTTGTATTATTGGTTTGCCAGTTCGGCCAAGCACAGCAGCTGAGCATAAACAGATGAAGGGAGGTAGCTGAAATGAGGCAGAAAATAATGCACAAAAAGTAGCAGCACAGACTAATGGGAATGGTACTATGAGCAGGTGTTGGAGGTCACCAGTAATCTTTACATAATTGAGAATGGGGAGAACTGAAATTAATTTCCTGTCAGGCTTCTAATCTTGCAAATGGAGTTCCTTTACTGGCTAATGGGAGGCAGAGATCAAGGCATTGGTAGGGCACAATAGACTGTGTCAGATCAGATTTTCTTCAAAAGTCAGTAAATGTATATGTGCAGAGGTTTTTAATGAGTGACAGGATTATTTTTAAAATGTTGTTTTGGCTTTATGTTGTGCAGAGTGCAAAACCAAACAGCTCTATGTAAACAAACTAGAAAGGAATGATAAACAGACTGGTTTAAATCTAAAGAGATGCTTTGTCAGGCACAGACAGCTAAGTGGTAGCTCTTTAGGGCCTTTAAAAGGCTCAAATGATGTTGTAGCTGCCTGGTATGGCTTCCTGGATCACTTGAGAGGCAGGGAGAGGGCACAGGTTGCTTCTCTTGAAAAGGAGCACCAAGGAGTGCTGCATCCTGTGTGGAGCTCAGGTCATGGCTGTCAGGACCACTGAGCTCTGGCAGTGTATTCAGGATGAGCCTAAAATCCTGAAGCTTGGACGTGTGGAGTGCTAAGTCCTCTGAACAGAGGTGTAAGTGGGAGCTCTGTCCCTACCATCGTGTTTAGATAGCTCATAGTCATATAAGTGAGCTGCTTTGTGTCTTTTTCCCTTATTATACTTGTATTATATGCCATATATAGCACAAAAGTAATTATGTCCATAGAGCAATGACAGTTGAAAGGAAAAAAGTGAAAATTTTAATAATAGTCACTGTTACTGTGTGCATCTGAAAGTCCATTCTGTCATGTTACTGCTGTTAATGTGGTGTGACACATCAGGTTCCTCATTTTCAGGTTCTTATTTTTTAAGAAGTTGGACTCTTACAGCAGTGGGTCCTGCCTCTGGGTAGTTCTGAGAACAGTGAGAAGGGTTCAATTAATCCTTGTCTCTTCCTGTCTCAGAATTCTACTTTCTTCCAGATATTTTGCTTTAAATTACTCTTTTTTTTGGAAATGACTTTTCAGTTTTCCTGTATGACTCCTGAACTATGTTTCCAGGAGAACTCTTTTCAGACAATAACTTGACTCAGTTTCCACAAAGAAAATCACTTCTTCAAATTGATGTATGTAATTATCTTTTCAGGGGAAGAGTACACTAGCAATTGCAGGTAATAATAGTCTTTAGTGTTTATACCTTGCTGTGTTTACATGAGTTGGAAAGGCCACTGCTCAATTAAGCTTTGGGTTAAAACCTCTATATATTAAGACCGAGAGCAAATATAAATAAAAGCAAGTAAAAAGATTTTGTCAGGTGCTGATAATGGATACTTCTCAAATATTTTTTGTGCCCTCTGAAAAAATAAATGGATCTTGTTCTCTGTCATTGAGCAGGAAAATTGTGCTTCATTTGGCCTGTTGGATTAGAGCAGGAAGGAAAAGCTATGAAACTCATTAATGGGAAAGTAGTTTGGTTGAAAGTGTGGAATGCATCACAAATTGCTGTTGATTATTTCAGGATTCTCAGATTCGTCAGAGTACAGCTTACAGTTTACATCAGCCTCAGGGAAACAAGGAGCATGGCACTGAGCGGAGTGGCAGTCTGTACAAGAAAAGTGATGGGTAAGTAGTGCTGGAGTCTGCTGGGAGACATATTAGGTCCTAAGAGCTCAAGCAATGTAATACAAAATATATTTTAAACTGTCACCTTTTTTTTTTCCCTTTAAACTAGAATCAGAAAAGTGTGGCAGAAAAGGAAGTGCTCAGTTAAAAATGGTTTTCTTACAATTTCCCATGGTACAGTAAGTATTTGTTTACAGTATTTTCTGTACATACTTGCTAATACAGAAAGGCGAGCTATGCTGGTCTATATTTATGATTTGGAATTAGCTAGATTCCTGATGCAGTGTTCTGAATATGAGGGATATATTTTTTGAGGCAGCCTTTTAGAAATATATCAAGACATACACAGTATCTAAAAATACAGCTATTTTAATGTTCATGACTGTTAATGGGAAAAAAAGGCTTTTTTAGTGACTCAGTTCTTGCAAATGTTCATATTTTACCAGGCTATCTAAAAATACTAATTCTAACTTTTTTTTTTTTTTTAAAGGTATGGTTGGGCATTAAGCCATTTTTTAGATATGAGTTAAACAACTTTTTATATTTGCAAAATAAACTGAGAGTATGCTGAATTGCTTTTCTCCCCCGGATTTGCTGCTATATGGTAGTCTGTTAGCTCTTTAGGATCTTAGGTGTAGCTGTTGGGGAAAATCAAGTCTAAAAACAACTTCTACCAGAATGACAAGAAATAGAAAATTGCAAACTCCTCTTTATTACTGTTACCAATATTTGAACATATTAACTGTAACTATTAAACATTTGTTAAAATTTTAAAACTTTATGCTTTCACGGTTTGGACTTTCTGCACTTTGCCTTCAACTTGATTGTGCTTTCCTGTAACATTTTTTTATATTGTTTTCTCAAAACTTTTTAAGAAAGTTTCTTGAGGCAAAAAATAACTCAGTGTCAGTATTTCCCATTCTTGGTCTAATAAACAGTCCTGTTTCTTGTTCCTGTTATGAACTGTTCTGTTCTTCATCCTGTTATGCCTGTTGCTATGACTACAAGTTGACCCCTGGCAGCATAAATGAATCAATCTCCCATTTGTACATCTAAGCACAAGCTGCTGCCTTCAGAATTGATAATCAGGAGTTAAGGAGGAGTATAAAGTCAAGCCTGCAAAGCAGAGTCCTTCCTATGGCTTTGAAATTGTCCAGTTGTTTATGCCTCTTCTCATTTGGGTGTGTAAGAGTGTGTCTTTGTCAGAGAGAAGTCTGTTGGTGCATTCTGTGCTGGTGTCTCCATGTGCTGTGATTGTGCCTGATGTTGAACACGCTGCTGGTACCAGTAGGAATGTAGCTGGGGGAGCTCAGAGCTGGCAGAGGCTCTTGTGGAGCCTCCACTTGTGGAGCAGAATTGGAAAACTTTCACTTGGAAGTACAGTTACTGAGTCTATCAAGACACTGTTTTCTTCTCTTTTTATAAGCTGTCTACCAGATGATCTGACATTTTTAGAAGCAGTATGTTCCCACTGAAATCAGCAGAGCCATAGCTGGAAATCAGTTCCTAAGGAAGATATTCAAATGCGAATTTAGATAGGTGTGTTTCACGGGTTTGGTCTTGATGTTTTTGTATTACAACATTAGAAAAGTCTCTTCTTGTTTCAAAATATACTTCTAAAAGGTATTTTCACTTATTTGTTCACTTCCCCCTTGTATATTGATGACAGCTTTATGTAAAAAATTAATTAATTTTTCACAGACACTGAAACAGGTAGAAGTAATTTTTAAATTTGCTAGTTAAAATTTTTCTAGGCTGCTCTGAATGTCTTCTGAAAATTTCCAAGCTTCTCAGGGTTGATATCTCCTGGTCTCTGAAGTATGATGTATTGTTCTCTCATCCCAGCAGTTCATCAAAATCTCAGAAATTCAGTTGTCAGTTTTGCTTTCTTTATCAAATACAAATTTGTAAATACTTCTCCTTTAGGGTCTAAGGATTCTTCATGGATTTCTCTTCGTTGGTCATGTAGCCTCTCTTTATGAGGGACTACTTTGTCAGTCTCTAGAACAGCTATCTTCAAGCAATTGCAGGTGCTTAAACAGTCCTGCCAAGTGCTGTCCTGATGGACGGAGAGAATGTGTTTGATTCTCTGTCAGTCACCCAGCCGTGACCCTGTCTGTGCCTGCCTGCATTGGCATACGTGCAGAATTTCTACTTTTAGACAACTAAAAGCTTCAAAGAAATCAGCATTCGTACATTTAACATGCATGGATGAAAAAACAATGATAGAAGAAGATTGAAACATGCAATTAGGAATTCCTAAATCCTTTCCAGGCAAAAAGATTTCAGAAATATCATACTTCTCAAAGCTGGATTTGTGTTTGAAGTAGGCTTGCTGCTTGTTTGCAAATGAAAGAATATAAGAGACTCCTTATCAAAACTTTTTTGTTGATCTTTCTTTACTGATGAAAACCTGCTGAAAAAGGACAATCTGAAGACAAAACAATCAGATTTTATCTTTTTATTCTGATCACTGATATCCAGAAAAACCGCATGATGAAATCAGCTAGCCAGTCTGTTAAGTGGACCTATTTGCTCATGCCTTTTGTAAAATCAGCTCTATATCTACTGTATTGTCTCAGAGGCCTAACTTTTTGATTCCTACACTTCTGTTTGTTGCTGGAACAGTTTATAAGCCATTTTTGATGGATAGAGGGTTGCTATATTTGCAGGAAGGAACATGAGTTGATGCTCAGGTCTGTGTATGGCATGAAAGGTGGCAGCAGTTTTCAGGGTGTTAGCATGTTAACGCGGGTGTTCAAAAACTCAGCAGTAGTCTGAAATTTAATCAGAGACTCGATCAGGAAAGTCAGTCTCAGAGGTTTCAGACAAGTAGTGTAATAGTAGTTACATGCGTTAGTCTTTTCCATGTCTAGTGTCTCCTAATCCTGCCAAGTGTCTGAATCAGTGTGGCTAAGGAGCTCACACAGCCTTACCTCCCTTTGTCTTTAAGCTTCAACTTCTCCCCAGGCAGCACCTGCCATGTGATGGAAGTGTGTTGTCCCCAGGCAGCGGGCACAGGCCGGGGAGGCTGCTGGAGAAAAACTGTTACTCGGCTGCAGGATGGAAGCATGAATGAGGTGCTATCAGCACATGCGCAGGGTTTTTAATGTCCTTGTTAATGCTGACCCCAAGTAAGGAGTTCTTCAGATAAACGCTCAAGAATATGTATGGATTCCAAGATCAGCATATTTGCCCACGATATGTTATTGTTGTTGCAGGCATTTCTTTGGGTTGTCAGATTGTGATACTGCGTTCTTCTGCTGCTTTCTCCTGTCCCGAGGGACAAGTCCTGTGGCATTGCTCCTTCAGACCCCTCTAAAGCATTTTACTGCATTCATTTACAACTTCAGATTTCATAAGTTAGAGAAAACTAATTAGGTCCCAAATGCACTTCAGAACCAAAGTCTTGGAGCGAGGGGATTTTCTCTTAAACATGAATTGCATTTTTACATTCTGATAGTGCCTGTGAGAAAGGTATATATGAGTTGCCCAGTGTCTGTATAATTAATAATTTATAAATATTTTATATATTTATATATAATTTATAGCTAAATAATTAAAACTGTATGCACTTTTACTACTAAAAGGAAGGCTGGAATTTGAAAAACTATTTATTAGGCAGAGAATACAATTAGATTGTCAATAAATTGTCATCTTGCTGCCTCCAACGCCTCTCTTGGGTATAATTTGTTTTACTTTGCCCAGCAAGTGACCTGCACATTTATTGTTTTAAAGCTTGCATGACTTTGTTTTGTCTGCTGCTTATGCTGGGCAAAGCATGAGCCTACTATTTTTCAAGGACACCATGCTTGCTGTTTTTTTTTCCTAACAGGAAAAAAATACATAATTGTTTCCTTTCTTATGTTTGTCCATGGTTTTGATTTTTTTTTAAACTGGTCTGCAGATATAATGATACTGTTCTTTTTTGGCCAGCTATATATTTTCAAGGGAATCTGTAATCTTTTGACTTGTTGTCCCTTGTTTTTTTGAATTAAATGTTTTCATCAATAAATTTAGATGAGATTGTGAGAATATCTACATTTTTTATGCTTCATTGCAAGTTAATAACATGTGAAAGTACAGCTTCATTTGGTAATAGTTTTGATTAGATATTTAAACCTTATTTTACCAACTTAGTCTATAAATATTGTTAGAATGCAACAATAAGTGTGGTAATGTGTTTGTGGATATTGCTATCCTTAT
Source organism: Anomalospiza imberbis (assembly GCF_031753505.1). Classification (NCBI taxonomy): domain Eukaryota; kingdom Metazoa; phylum Chordata; class Aves; order Passeriformes; family Viduidae; genus Anomalospiza; species Anomalospiza imberbis. The sequence continues at coordinate 15,931,980 of NC_089683.1, read as the reverse complement.
AATAGTTCTTTCTTAATGGTATAAATTAGGATTTTTTTAGATATTATTGTCTAGAGCAAAGGTTGACTAGTTAAATCTGCTTTCTGATTTAATTATTCTAAAAGAAGAGTGAAACTATCAACTGTAGGAAGTGAAAGCCATTCCTCAAGTCAAGGTTGCAAACAAGTCTTTCTAGGTCCAACCTAGGTCTGTAGCATGGGTAGGTTAAGGGAAAGAAGATTGCAGATACGCTGTTTGAAAAGTCTTTGTAGCCTTTATGAGTCTTTCAAAATGCAGGTTCCTTGTGAATCTTGCTCTTAGTAGAACACTGTCACTTTTTGTTCAAAAAGGAACTGAAATAGCTGAGAGGAACTTGACTAGAAAATAGATATTGTTATAAAATATACATTATTTCACTAGTTTTTTTAGTAACCAGCTAGCTCAGTTTACTTTTACATATGTTTGCTGCAAGACTTCTCCATGAAAACTTATTTTCTTTCACTTAGTTCCCTTTACTGCTTTAAAAATTCAGTATTTGTTCTTAACTGGTTATCTGGGGACCCCTTAAAGGCATTAGCAGAAGTCAAAATAATTAATTATTGAAAACTAAACAAGAAATTTTTTAAAACTAAATGTCTGAGTGTTAGGGGATTAAATAAATAGATGAACCTGTCTCTTTTTTGTACCCAGTTCCTTCAGGTAAGTGTTCCTGGTTAGAGATACTACCCTTCTTCCTTTCAAAATTCTAGTGTCTATCCAGCTACCAGGAAACAAAATCATCAAATAAAAGTAGCTTATGAACCATGATGTGGAAGAGAACACGAATGAAAACCTGGGGACCTTAAAACCTTAACAGCCATTTGTCAAGTCTTTTTGGCCAGTGGGACATTATCCTGTGCTTTCAATCTGCAGCTTTCAGTCAGTGTGGGTATACTAAAATGTGTATGTTTTATCTTCAAATAGGCTAACCGACCTCCAGCAAAGCTCAATCTGTTAACCTGCCAAGTGAAAACAAACCCAGAGGAGAAAAAGTGTTTTGACCTCATATCACGTAGGTTTGTTGTTCAGGTCTTTTTACTTGCAGCTCATAGCAGAATTTTGCATTATTTCTGTAGATGTGTCAGTAATCTACTAAAACATTTTTGCCACTGTAGAATGCTTCCCTTTATAAAATGCCCTTCCTATGACATTTGACCTTTCAGTTATTTTAGCATAATGCACCTAACTGTGCCTTCTTCTTTGGAAAACCACTTGTATTTAAAAGCTGTCTTCACTTCTTTTTTCTCTTTAATTTTTTACTGTCTTACAGCACAGTAACTATTTTTTGCTATGACATCACTCTTCATACTAAAAATATCCTAGTTTATAATCTTGAGAAGTTACAACTTGTGCACAAGATCTAAAGGTGCTTGTTAAACATTTTAAAATTTAAGTCTGGTGGTTGCTATGCAACTGTGAAGAAAATACTAAAAACATTTTTTGGTTTATTATGTCATAATAGATAGAAAGGTGAGATAAAGAATCTACATGTTATACCCACCAAAACAGAATAATTTTTGGATCAGAATGGGATGGTATGAAATAGTGTTGTAGAATGTTTCCTTTGTTTTCTAACTAGGATATTTTACTGAAATATGTACCTCAAATTAGCTGGGGAGAAGAATATAAGTGTATTCCTCCTTTGTTCCTTTATTGAAGCATAAAGTTCTTCTGCATTTGTAAATGTAAGCTGTGCTGCTTATGTGAATAGACTTGAATGCTTGTGTGCAACATACAGCTAATTCATTTCTGCTCAAGCAACTGGGCTTCCCTGTTTACTTTTGCACTTTCTTTCTTTGTTGATGACTGTGTCATGTTTTGCCTAGTATCAGCTTATTGCAATGTTACCACACACTTGAAAAGGCATAACTGGCCTCTTAGCCTTCTCCAATGACTTTTTCACTTTGTTTTACTGTAGAGTTAAAAAAATTTCCTTTTTCTTTACAAAATGCAAATTGCTGTATCATGGCAAGATGAAATCTCTAATGTAGCACTTTGCTTTCTGTTCTTTCATATATCTTCACAGTATTAATATTTTCCATGCTTGAAGCTATCTTTTAATACCTTTTAGCCTGAATATTTTTCAAACTTCAGAAATTTTCATCTTAGAATTTTTTTTTTTGCCAGTAGCTTTACCTCTATTGGTCTCATCAACTGTTCTCACTCCAGCTCAGTCATTAAACTGTATCATATCTTGTTCTTCATAGACTTACAATGTATTATGCTTTTTTCCTTTAGTAGTACACTATAATAGCAATGCTTAGAATTAGAAAAGCAGTAGTAAATTTAAAATTGTGAGCTTGGTTTAATTGAAACAGCTTGGGGCTCATGCTGGTTGTAGTTTGGACTTTGTGTCTGGCTGATTTTTTTTGAAGTTTGTGATTACTGGATTTTAAGAGCTCATTTGAACTCTTTAAGTCTTTCTTACATACACAGATAAACTCAAATATGGACTCTCTGTTTTACTCCCCTCCCTGCCAGCAGAACTTTGTACTTGCGATTATGGAGGTTATATGCAGAACATGGAACATTGCCTTTGCTCTCCTGCTGCTTATGTGATAAAAGCACAGCACTGAAGAAAGCAGCTTCTGTTTAAAATGCAGCAAGCCACCTTGTGTAAACACAGATGTAATCATACAGGAAATGTAGGCAGAAAGGTGAAACTTCATAAATAGACTTTTTGTCTGTCAGCACACTCCAGTGATGAGAATAGAGACCTCAGGAATCAATTAATTTTAGGTTTCATTGAGAGATTTCTGCAAGATGAGTTTTTCAGTAACTTTTTTTAATCAGTATGTGAATTATTTATTGTGCAGACGACCGAACATACCACTTTCAAGCAGAGGATGAACAGGAATGTCAAATGTGAGTTACTTTGCTAATTTTATTGTTGACACTGATGATCTACTGAGACTTACTTTGAACTTCAGAAGTGCCATAACGCTTAATAGCAAACTATTACTGCCATTTTAGATGGACATCTGTGCTACAAAACAGCAAAGAGGAAGCTTTAAATAATGCATTCAAAGGAGATGATAACACAGGAGAAAATAATATTGTCCAGGAACTGACAAAAGAAATTATATCTGAAGTCCAGAGGATGACTGGAAATGATGTTTGTTGTGACTGTGGAGCACAAGGTGACTCAATTAAGCATATTTCTAATTGGTAAAAATTCTTTGTCTCATGAGAATCTTTAAGCTAATGTTTTATACTTTCACTTTTACTCATTATTTCACAAAAATTATACACATAGTAGAATATGCTAACATAAATTAATAGAACTACTTTAGTATGATTGATTTGCTACATGCTTATTATCAGAGGGGAGAAAAGTTACTAAGCTTATTCTTCTCCTATGTATTTTGCTAATTGTAATTGCTAATTTGATTTACTTACATAAATCAAATGAACTTGCATAAAATATGGGTTAATGTAAGATTAGGTAAAACTGAGCAGCTGTAAGTTAATTGAACGTTTTCTTAATATACCTTTCTTCTGAATCACTTCTGCTTCACTTGGTTGAAAGTCTATATTTCAAGTACAAAAGAACCCCAACCCTGTAAACTTTGTTATTCCAGTTTAAACTGCACCTGTATTCCCAGTTGAGAGTGTGACACCATTATACCATTATACTGCTGGTGGGAAAATGCAGTTCCTGAAAGTTGTTTGAAGAATGACAAACTGGAGTGGTTAACGGGCTCCCTTGGATAGCAATGTCTTTCACAAAAATAAAATAAAAATTCTCCACTTCTTTCAGCATTGAAAAAGATCCTGTTTGTTTTTGTTTTTTTTCCAGGTAGAGTAAATATAAAGACATAAATTAACAACAAGAAAAATTTTAATTAATGTACAAGAATCTTATTTTACAGAATTTCATTTATGTTTTCTACATTTTCTAGATTAAATTTTCTGAATAAATTTTAATTCTGTGGGTGCCTTCTGTTTCAGATCCTACCTGGCTTTCAACAAATTTGGGAATTTTAACTTGCATTGAATGCTCAGGAATCCATAGAGAACTTGGTGTTCACTATTCCAGAATGCAGTCACTTACATTAGATGTGCTAGGAACATCTGAACTTCTGGTAATCAAATTGCTTTTATTAACTTAAAAGTAGTACTGCAAAAAACTTCTAACAAAAGTATATCTTTTGTCACTTTAGCAAGATGTTCTCATCCTGAAGTTGTCTCTGGGTAAACACAATTTAAGAAAGCTTAATTTTTGAAGTTTATTGGAACTTTCTGGAACATAGTGCCCTACTGTAAACTTTTTCTTATCTTAGAGCTCAAATTAGTAGAGGCTTAATGTTTTTTGTGTTTTCAAATCTTTTTATTCTGAGTTGCTTTATAAAAGAATGCAGCTGTTTGACATATAAATGTGCTTCAGATTAAAAATTGAAGGATTTCACAAATATTTAACCCATTAATTATTTAGCATTATTTTGGAAGACAGCTTTAATCCCTAAAGGAAGAAAATGTATTCAGCTTTGCTACACAGAGAAGTTACCACTTATCAGCTGCTCCATGACAGTTTGTATGTGTGTTATTACTCAGCACAAAGTATTTGTATTTATTGTATGAACTGGTGTCCTGATGGATTATTCTGCAGTTATTTGTTCATGTACTAAATCCCAGTTGAAAATTCACATCCAAAAAAAATCCTCAATCTGTTTGTTATTGCTGACATAGCAGCAGACCAAGGAATCAGAAATAAGAGGTCCCAACTCACATTTTCCCTTGTTCTCCCCTTGTTATATGTGTGGCTAATAACTGAACATGTTTATTAATTGAGCTGTGGGATTTTGTTTTTTAACAGCTTGCAAAGAATATTGGGAATGCTGGATTTAATGAGATTATGGAATTCTGTCTTCCAGTTGATGAGGTGGTCAAACCTAATCCAAGCAGTGATATGTAAGTAAAGAGCCACTACTTCCGAGAAAGTCAGGCATTTAATTTAATATTGCTAAGGGGCTGTGCCATTATGGTTTGCACTGGCAGACCATGGAAGATGTGTAATATCTTATTTATGGTCTTATAGCTGAGGAGTAAGTATAGCTAAGGAGTTTCTTCTGATGCTTTGCATGTTTTATTGAGTTTTATCTGACTGTACCTACTCTAATAGTAAGGAATATCTTACCAACTCTTTGAATCATGGTTTGTGGGACAGAAACAAATTAACTGTGACTTGTTTGGAACCTTAAAGTCATACAAGGATGGGGATTAAAACCAAAACAATTAACTTTTTGCTATTTGAAAACAAAATAGAAATAGTAATAAAGTGCACATTTACTTGAAAGATACAGAACAGCATTTAGGAACCTCACCTAGGACCAAAGTCCATGTGGAATGAAGACAGAACATTTAACTGAATTCCTCGAAAGCACTGAACAGCGATGGCAGAGATACAGCAAGGACAGCTGCCTACTTGGCTGGATACTACTCATCATGAAAGACCTAGTAAACAAAGCAGAAACAAATCCAGAAGAATTGGCTGTGGATGAAGCTGATTTTACATTAGGTGTATTTTTAGCATTCTGATAAAACCAGTCTTAAACAAGGCAGTTTAGATAATTTTTGACTACTACTATCAATAATAATGCAGAGTATTAATATTAATAATTTAAATTACTTATAATTTTATCATATGCTGAATCAATATAATAAGAACTCTTCTAAAAACTTGTATTTTAAAAGGTAATTTACTTTGATACCTCTGCTTATCAAATTTGGGGCTATTTTATTGAAATGGGAACCTGAATACTATCAAATGCTTTATGAACAAGAGTTATCAAATGATTCAATTTATTATTATTTATTGGGGTTTTTTTTACTTCTTGCCCATTACATTGTATCTAGATGATGAGGTGTGACTTTGTTACTTTGTTAATTGTCTTCTGTGCAATGCTGGTAAGGAGTTATGCCTTTGGGAGGCAAGCAAGCTCCTGCCTTGCAGTGATGGGAAGAGGAGTAGATGTGTTACCGGGCATCTACAGCAGAAGTGATAACTTGTGCTGAGTCAGGTGCACTAAGTTTTCATCCTCGTTTAGAAATGTTGCTAAAAGGTCCAACACATCCTCCCTGTTACAGTTGTGGTGAAGAGTTTAAAAAACATACTCACTGCTGTGAAGTCAAAGTCAAGGCCTGGATAGTTGGTGCAGAGGTGTAAGATGGATATATATATTTTTTTTTTTTTTTATCCCATGCCGTCTATCCCTTTCCAGCATGTGTAGGAGTACCAAGTCAGGTAAACATAAACCTGCAAGGCAACATAAACCAACATTATGAAGCTTTGATGTATCTTATGTACATATAGCTGGATAGTCTTGATCTCAACATCATCACAGAGTTTGGAGGAAGAAATGTGTGGTCCATCTTCCTATTGGATATTTGATTCATTTTCTGTAACTACATTTCATACTTGAAATATGAGACTGCATGGTTACATGAATATTTAAAAAGAAAAATTATCATAATGAATGATATCAAATGACTTGCATGTATTTATGGAAATACTAATGTGTATCTTCAGCTGAAAGTTATAGAAATAAATTGTATTCAATTTCAGGAATGCAAGAAAAGATTACATTACTGCCAAGTATATTGAGAGAAAATATGCAAGGAAGAAGCATGCAGACAATGCAGCTAAATTGCATGCTCTTTGTGAAGCAGTGAAATCAAGAGACATTCTTGGATTAGTTCAAGTGTATGCTGATGGTGTGGATCTCACAGAAAAAATTCCACTGGCCAATGGCCATGTAAGTGTTGTAAATTTTATTACACAAATGGTTGTAAGTGGAATATGCATTCATTAATTAAAAATTATTTCAAATAATATCTGAAACACTGTTCTGAATGCATGTCCTTTTAATGATGTAATTTAACAATAAAAAAAGAAGATACTAAATAGTTTAATCTAAAATTGTTTCCAAGTACTATCTTATTTTAAATTTATTAAAACATTAAACATTAAATCATTCAATAATCCATTAGTTTTCAACCTATTTATTTATTTATTTACTTTAAAGGATCAAAAGGGACACACGTAAGTCTTCACAGATGTTTTCATGGTAGCACGTTTGAATATTTTGCAATTATGTGTTTTATTTGATTTAATTAATGACTTACTAAAATTACTTCTGCAAAAGAAAAAGAAACAAATACCTTTTTTCGTTTTATTCTTAGGAGCAAGATGAAACAGCACTGCACCTTGCTGTTAGATCAGTTGATCGAACATCCCTTCATATAGTTGACTTTTTAGTGCAGAACAGGTAAGTATGGAAAGCTAAATATTGTCATCGCTTTTTTGTAAAGTAATATAAATACTAAATACATAAATAAATACAAATGCTAAAGTACTAAAGCTGTATTTGCAAATGTAATTTTATTATTTGAAAATCTTCTAATGAGAGTGGCTTAATAATATAGAGTAGGAAACTTAATGTTTAATTACCTTTCTTCTTTCTTGTACTCCAAAAGTGGCAATCTAGATAAGCAAACCTGTAAAGGTAGCACAGCCCTGCATTATTGCTGTCTAACAGACAACGTTGAGTGCCTCAAACTGCTGCTGAGAGGGAAGGCTTCTATTGAAATAGGTAAAAGGGTAATGTGTACTTCAATTTCCTATTTGTCATTGCTTCAGATAAGAAACAGTGAAGTTGGAATAAGTGCATTTTCTTCATTGTTTATCATAATTCTGTAAATCTTCATTATTAGAGAATCAGTATTCACTGTTTATTTCAAGTTTAAAATTGACTTGTATATTACACATAGTTTTTAAACAGGTTTAGAGTTTTGATTGCTGTTTTGTTGTCAAGTTATATACTGCCATTTCATGGCTATCTTTCATATGTAAGTATGGCATGTTGAATTGCTACTGCTTGTTGTGCTCAGAGGGTTGATGTGAGTTGGACCTACCTATAAAAGAAAGAGATGAGTTTTCACGTGTGTTGCTCTAGTACTTTACTATGCAGGTTTGTCTTTAGCAATTGACTTGTTAATAGTGATACCTCTCATCATACATTTCTTTTTTTGCTGTGATATAGCAAATGAAGCAGGAGAGACACCACTTGATATAGCTAAACGTTTAAAACATACTCACTGTGAAGAGCTGGTGAGTATTGTGTCATTCTGTGTGTGCATTTCATGTCTGATCATTTAACAGTTTACAGCTGAATATTCAGTGAATATATTCCAGATGCAATAGTGGTATAGTAGAAGTAGTTATATCCTTAGGAATAGTCATATGCTTACATAAAGTTATATGCTTTTAACAAGAAAACAATATTTTTCTTCAAATGCAAGGCAGTGGTTGAGTCACCTTTCCTGGAGGCATTTAGAAATGGTGTAGATGTGGCATTTAGGGCTATGGTTTGGTGGTGGATGTGGCAGTTCTGGGTTCATGGCTGGACTTCATGATTTTAAAAGTCTTTCCCAACCTAAATGATTCTGTGAATCTAAGTGTCTGACATCTCCTTGAAATCTAATTACCAAATACTTTTTATGAGTGAAGGCCATAGATGAAGACCATTATCTTGTTGCCCAGAGAAGTTGTGGATGCTTCATTGTGTTAGGGAGGTCAGGCTTCTTAAATCAAGATTCTTCCTATTTGTGGACTTTGTTTACTTTTAAAAATGTTGTTTTAAAATAAGTACTGCCCATAACATAAGTGTCAGCAGTCATCTTTTTTTTTTTTCCTTAGCTTACTCAAGCACTGTCTGGAAGATTTAATTCTCATGTTCATGTAGAATATGAATGGCGGTTACTTCATGAAGATCTGGATGAAAGTGATGATGATGTGGATGAAAAGCTGCAGGTTTGTATGAATATTATTTTTCTGTACACATGTATGTGTAAGTGTGATGTTCATAATTATTTCAATAACTTTGCTTTTTACTATAGGTATGAAGACACTGTGAAATAAATTTTTGTAGTAAAATGCAGTAGCTGGTAAGACAACTGAATAGTTTTTGTAATCTATGTCATGTCTAGGTCATGTCTGAAATTTAAGTTCTTTTAGTCCAGAATATTTAATATAAGAGAGACTCTAACCTAATAGAAGATTAAGATAATTCAGCTGGTTTCTACTGTTGTTGTACACCGTGGCTGCCTGGTCCTGCCTCAGCTTTTGCCTCCACTTTGGCACACATTTGTCCCTGTACTGAACTGTTTCAGTTTGGTGAGCCAGTGAAAAGCTGAACCATAAGCACGAAAAAGAATTTCTGCTGGTTTAGAAAGCAGAAGAAGGTGTGGGCTGAAACAAGTCCCAGAACTAGGACAGTGGAGAGAGGTCAGGGAATGGAGAGTGTCAGCCAATGACGAGTGAGGCTGCTAAACCAAAGCAAGGGTAGGGACTATCATGTACATAATTCTGATAAATCTTGGAGCTATAATGCTGTACTATAACATATCTAAAGGCCCTACATGATGAATCAAGATGTAATAAATGAATTTATTCAGAGGAAAATCAATTGCTTGTTAGTGATACAGTTGATGTAAATCTTTATTCTGCCTAAATGCTATTACTATAAATTGTTATTTTAATTTCATACAGACAATATGTCAGTATGGCATGTTTATCCAGCACTGTTTCTGAAGGTATATTTATGCTCTCTGGGCTGTGAATTGTTAAAGCCCATTGCTGTACTAGCCACATTAATTTGTAACTTCAGCTATTTTAATTATCATTTGATAACAGTAATAATAAGGCTTGCTGTTGAAACAGGAGGAATAATGCTAAGTGCTGGAAATCTCAAAAACAACTAATCAGAATTTGGTAATGTGTGTGGGATGAGCAATGTTCCATCCCAGCTGCCAATTTAAGTAATCTCCCAAATTTATCCAGTAATACTAATGAGCTAAAAAGAGTTTAAGAGAAGTTTTGGCTACTCATTTGTTGTAGGCTGAGCAACAGATAGAATACTTAGATGAAATCTTGTCTGGGTTTTGAGGTCATGATCATCTATTTGGGATTTAGCTCTGCTGAATTTCAGATGAGGCTTAGGACCTACAGTTGTTAATTTCATTTTGAAAATACTGACGGGTATTTTGATGCAGGGAAACTTTACTTGATCCAGTCTGAAAATCTATACTGGTTATCTATAGAAGTATAGTCTTGTGTATATAGGGATGCAGTATTATCCTGTAGCAGTGTACTACAGAAGAAATTCGAATATGTTAATAGTTCTGAAGTGCAATTCACCTTTAATCTTTTGTTGTTGTTGTTAGGGTGCATTGTTAGGGCATTGTTAGGGCACACCTGTTAGTTACTTTATCTTGAAGAGGGCAGAATGTAGGTTTTAGGTTATGTATTAAAAGCAACAAAAATGCATTTTAGAAGCCATTTTTTCATTCTAGAAACAAATAACTTTCTATTAACTAACAAATAAAATGAGTACAACTATTGTGGTATCAATGCGTGCTTATTTTATTGTGTTTAAGCAACCCAGTCCCAATCGGAGAGAGGACAGGCCTGTTAGCTTCTACCAGCTTGGATCAAACCAACTTCAGCCTAATGTAGCATCCTTGGCAAGAGATGCAGCAAACATTGCTAAGGACAAGCAAAGAGGATTTATGCCAAGTATATTACAGAATGAAACATATGGAGCAATACTCAGTGGCAGTCCACCTCCCATTCAGCCTGCAGTACCTGTTACAAGTAGTGCACCTCCTCTACCTCCAAGGAATATTGGCAAAGGTACTAGAAAATATAATTGTATATTAGAAGAATAGGATCATAACTTTATTTTGTAAAAAAATTAATTTTGGGGTTTTCTCTTACAGTTATTTAACACAGGTAAGTATTGGAACAGTTATTGATGGCTTCATTTTATATCCTTGAAATTAATATACATAACATGTTCTGAGTTTGATTTTTGGTATACCTCTAAGACAGTACACAGTAGTGTTTGGGAAAACAATACCCAGATAACCTCACCAGAGTTAAACCATTTATTAAAAGGATGGCTGCAGTCAATGTAGCTCATCAAATTTTTTTTTTGTTATATTCAATCTTTTCATACTTCTGTTTCTTGAAGACGTCATTGTCAGAGTTCTCTCTACAGATAAAATTTCAATAGCATTTGTGTGCTGTGAAACTTTGTTTAAGACCTTAGAGAATGGAGAGTGTATGCAGAACGTGAGATTTTAACCTTTCAAATTCTTCTCTTAATAAATACATGCTTCAAGATTGTTGAAATAAAAGTGTAAGTGTCATGATGTGTGGAACTGGATGATTTTAGTGACCTGATAGCTGACTGAAAATACAGCTGCCAGTTACTGGTTGTCCCTAGATCATTAGAACAGTGTAAAAGTTTGTGTCTCATCCTGATTCAGAGGGTTGTGTGCTTGCAAAATCTACCATTAAAGCTGGTGCTGTGAACTTCATTCTTATCTTCATATGTAATCTGTTTGCATCACAGTAAAGAAACATAGAGAAATCTGTATAGGTCCTCTTAGTACAGGTCATATTCAAAGTATTTCATTGTTTTAATACCTTTATTATCCACCATCTTTCATGGAGGCTAAATTTATGTATTCAATTCAATTGAAGAAAAGTTACTATTAAACATGTGGTTTTCTATGGTGCTGTATTCAGACTCCGTAAGAGGAGATATGATCAGGAAATGTTCTGGGCACACATGGGTGACTTCTGCCTTTGGGAGCACTGTGCAGAGGTCAGAATGCAGGACTCCACGCACCAGTGATTGTGCCTGAGATGGCAAACTGATCTTCTTTGTAATATGAAAAGTCAGTTATGGAATGGCTGCATAAAAGGGGCAGAAAAACTGAACAGAAAAGTGTGGGTTTGGGTTACTTGGAAAGGGTAGCATAGGTCTGGGGGAAGTTTAGTCACACATAAAACTTAACCAAGGCAGGATTATTTTAACATTTCACATGAATTCCAAGCTTAATATCTAGACATTTTTTTATTTGATGGAAAGGAATGTTTTCCCCACCAAACAGAAAAATTTACACAAGGAGCTTGCCTGGTTTGTTTAACTGTTAGATTCTAGCTCTGAATTAGTAAAAAATTGAATGGTTAAAAAGACTGCTTTATCCTTTGATATTATTTTAATCATGGCCAATCATACCCACAGTTTGCCCTGGTTAAATGACACATTTCAAGAAGTGTCATTTTAATTTCATTCCCAACCCCAAACTTCTTGGCATCACTGTAATAGAACTCATGCCATGAAGACATGCTGCCTGCCTTAGATGATTAGCTCATATCCTTTACTCTAGCAATGTATTAGCCTATTAATTTATATACTTAGTTAAAAGCTGTAATAGTATCATTGAGCATAGCTTCTTGTCGATTGCTGATGTTGTTAATGTTATGCTTATGGTGTATTATTACTCCTTTATCCTCATAGCTTTAGGCTGTTTTCCAAATCTTCTGAGCCTTTTATGCTTTTCTGTGCAACCTAATATTTGTTCATACCTTACTCTGTTTCATCTTTTCTTAATATGATACTCATGTGCTGGGGAGGGAGAAATGGCATAATATGTGCAAAATACTGGCTTTATAAAGAAAACCCGTAGAGTGATTTTATGAAAAGAGGAGGCAGCTCTTCAGAATGAAGTAATTTAAGAGGCTCTGAAGAAGTACTTTGTGACTGTTTCACAACTAGTTGTTATAGCTTTTTGCTTGAGTGAAATTCAGGTTTACACTTTTATGTTGTTTCTAAGTCAAAACTGATGTTTCACTTTGAGTTAGCAATGTGTACTCATGCTCATGGAAGAGTGAAGTCCTTTTCTTGCAGTACCTGAGAAAATTTAGAGTTATCAGTCAGGGATTAAAGAAGGTAGCAAGACATGCCTTCTGCCTTCTTACTGAGAAATCTGCTTTTTCAAATATCGATGTATTTTAAAGTAATGACTGAATACAAATTTTGTTTAGGTAAAGTGTTAGAAGTTCCTGGGTGAAGTTTTGCTGTGTAATTTTTAACACCAGTCTGACTTCTGCTCTGGCATTCCATCAGGATGCAATGATTATAGTTGATGAATATAGTGTTGCTAAATACAGTGGTCTAGCCACACCATTTCTGAAAGCACAGGTGTGAATATTAACACTTTGTGCTTAGGGTAAGTAATAATAATAATGCAGTATTTTCCTCTCTTTTTAGTTCAGCCTTCAGTTCTTGGCAGTGGTATTCAGACAATTTCTTCATCTAATGCAATGTGGAAGACAAATTCTTTAGGAGTGGAAAGTATAAGCAGGCAGAGGTCTTCATCAGATCCACCAGCTATTCATCCCCCTGTGCCGCCATTGCGTGTAACATCTACAAGTATGTTTCCACTTTCCTCTGTTTTCCCTTCTGCTGTATCTAATCACAGTTGGCTTATTTTTCCATCTCCACAATTCATACTTCCTCTTTTGGTGACTGTAGCTTCGGCCTATTGTTCCCATCCAGTAACAAACTCTCTTCTCTGATGCTCCAGTGAGGATTGCATGGTGTAGTGCAGGGTCAGCAGGAAACACCATCCATTACTACAGCTAAAGGGCTCATCATTTTATATATGTATATATCTATATAGTTTTAGTGCTGCATTTCTCACGTGGTGTAAAGGTGAATATTACATGTAAGCCTGGGGCTGTGTCTCCACATTGTGCTTGATTCTTGCAGACCACTGGAATGCAAAAGGATGTTTTAATTCATGGCTAGCTGCTGTTGTGGTGGTTTTAAGAATTCAATAGCAATTTTAATTAATTGCTAAACCTAGTCTGCTGTTAGTTGTGAATCACAACAAGATTTTAAGAAAAGATGTTCCTCTAAATAAAATTTGCCAGATATTACTCACTTGGTTACTTTTCCATAAAACACTGAAGGTATTGACTGAACAAATAATATTAGCACTTTTAAAAATGTATTCTAATCTACTGTTTTCAAGAATGTGAGTGACTTTGGTAAAAATTTTCTTTGCTTGCACTTTAACGCTTGAATACATTTAAATGCTTGTGAGGTCTCCAACTTCAACCAGGTGAAACAAAAGGTAAACCACTTTCCAAAGAGGTCGTTCTTCCATTACATGTAGTAAAGCATTTTTCTTACATGAGGATAAGTCCTGTAACAAGGGAACCTGTAATGAGAACCCAAGAAATGAAATGGTAAATAGAAATTTAATTCCGTGTTTCTGTCTTAACTTTCCTATATAGATGTACTTTCTCCAACACCACCACCTCCAGTGGCAAAGACAGCCAGCATTATAGAAGCTCTGAACCAGCAATCAAAACAGCAGCCAGCTCCTCCACAAAACAAGCCAACCCCACCACCACTGCCCCCACAGCCTCCTAGCAGAATCTCTCAGAGAAAGCCTGTTCCTGGGTAACTGATGTCATTTTAGTCTTTAATATACTTCATCATTTTTAGTAAGTTAATATATAGAGCATGCATGCTTTTGCCACTGATGTGTTCTAGAGTGTGGGAATGAACAGAAGGCAGATGCTAAGGATGTAGATGACAAGGATTACTACAGTAAAAACAAGACAGCCTAGTGATTTAAGGTTATATGACTTGCAGAATATCTCCAGAATGCCTAGCTATGACGGAGATTTAAAAAAACATTAAAAATATTCAATTCCTTATTCTCATCTAGTAACAAATAGGACATAATGGGATCTAATGTCTGATTGTGCCATTTATTGTTCACATGCTTTGCGTAAGTTCTGTTCCATTGAATCTTTTCATTTGTGGCAGAAGTAGAGAGACCTGGAAAAGAAAAAATAACTTTTAAATTTGCAGAAAAATAAGTTAGGAAGGACAAATGCACTGGAAAACAGAATCATATCCAAAGCATCCTTGAGAAACTGAAGGAGTAGTCAAGGGAAAAGAAGGGTGTCATTCAGTAAGCAGCCCTTAGTAATTAAGAACAATCCACTACAGGAATGAAGCATGGAGAACAGCAGAATATGGTAAGCAAAAATCCTTAGAAGAAGGATCTGTAATGGCATAGTAAGTAAGGCAGAGGACCTGGTGCTGTTGTGGAAGAATTAAAGAGTATAGTTTTACCATAACCTGCAAACGATAGGAATTAATTCTCTCAACTGTCTCAACATCAGTGGTGCCTCAGCAGGACTGCTGTGTTCAGTTTGGGGCATTGCAGTACAATGAAATACTGAGGTGGGAACCAGGGGAGATCAATAAGGTAATAAAAAGTCTAGAAAATAGGGCCTTTGAGCAAATTTTGGAAGAAACAAGTTTTCATTTGCAAGTTGGGACTGAAAGATGAAAGCAACCTTGATCCTTAAGCTCCTTTTTAGCCCTTTTTTCCCATGTACCATGCTACCTAAAAGGTAGACACAAACTGTTGAAGCTTTCTATAATGTACAGACTAATATGGATGCATAATTTTAAGAAAAAAAAAATAACAGTGAAAGGAACTTCAAATCTCAGGAAAAGACATTCATTGTAATAACCAAACCTGTATTATTTTTCTGCCTTAATTTTTTAAAATTAGGTGCAACTTTCAATTCACTTAATCAAAAATACAGAAGAAAATTAGTACTTTAAAAAGCAAAATAGCTATCACCAGATTTAACTGAAGACATGCCAAGACTTTTATTATTTGGAAAGTACTCTATATTGTTGCTTTTTGAGATCTTGTTTGTTTCTGAAATGGACCAATTTCTCACTTTCTGCACAGGACTGAGAAGTCATCTGGCTTAACTAACAAAGGGCAGACCAGAGGAATTGGGTCTCTACAACAACCTGGTAATTGTGGTTTGGAGATTTATTTTATTATAGTTAAACTGTCATAACAATTAAAGGGAGAGTGTGGGTTTGTTGAGGGTTTCTTTAATCTGTTAATTTACCTTACACATTTAAATATAATCAGTGCCAACATTCTTCTTGTTTCCCTTTGTGATTGTGTAGGCCCTGATGCGTCAAGTTCTCTAGCATGAACAGAGCTATGGGCCAAATAAAGTCAATAATGGGACCATGTAATAAACATAATCACAGAATGGTTGATGTTGGGAGGGGCCTCTGCAGGTTATTAACCCCTTTCCTCAAGAAGGAACAAGAGTGGATCACACAGGACTGTGCTCAGAGGATGGAGACTCCACAATTTCTCTGGGCAACCTGTGCCAGTGCTGTGTCACCCTCGCGGTGACAGAGTGTTTCCTGAGGTTTGGACAGAGGCTCGTGTGTTTCAGTTTGTGTCCACTGCCTCTGGTCCTGCTTTTCAGCCAAGTGGCCACCAGCATATATTGGTGCATGGTCTATTCATTCCCAGGTGCAGGACTTTGCACTTCATTGCTCCAGATTCTCCCCTGATGTGTGGAACAGGTTTCCTGAAGACCTGTCTTGCTAGTAAAGGCTGAGGCCAAGAAGGCATTCAGTAGCTCAGCCTTTTCCATGTACTTTGTAACCAGAATCTCATCTTGTTCAACAATAGGTCCACATATTCTCTAATTTTCCTTTTGTTATCTGTGGATTTATAGAAGCCCTTCTTGTTGTCTTGGACGTTCCTTGCCAGATTCAATTCCAGCTAGGCTTTAGCTTTTCTAACCTCACCTTAAAACCCACTCAAACAAAGGATGCATTTTGAAAATTTTTGTTTGCACTGTTGTTTGCATATGTCATAAACAAGGTGTCAGATACACATTTAGAATAGAAAAATGTGTTCCTGGCTTGAAAATCCAGAGCTTATATACTGTCACTTTTAATTATATTGCAAATTGATATCGCTCTTTTCATGTTAATAAACAGAGTACATTATTCAGAGTTCATTATTCATTTTATGTTTTTTATTGTTCAAAGTAACTGCTACTTTGGGACATGAAAATAATGTAATCTCCATAAAATGACTACAGTGAAGTTTGTGCAGATTCTGTGGTGGTTGTAGTGGAATTTCTCCTACCTTGTTTGCCCTTCTACTGTATATTTTCATTTGTTATTACTGTGATTCTTTTTCATCTCCTCTTGACATATCCCAGAGGAATTTGCTAATTGCTATCTGCTACCTGTCAGGAGTCACCTATGAAGGATACAGCACCCTGATGATGATGGTCTTTACTAGGAAACAGAGGTTCTAACAGCATGCAGTCTGTAGTGAAGGAAAGGGGGAACGGGATATTTGGTTCTCCCTTCATCTATTTTATCTCTCTTAGCGTATCTGCACTGTTTAATGTCTTAAGTAGTTGTCTTTGGGAAAAGTGGCCTTTTTGGTAAGGAAAAGGATAGAATTCTATTCCATTATTTAGAAAGAACCAGTAAAAATTAAATACTCATGGGATATAAAATGATTTATGTATTTTTAAATTTTTATATTTTAATATATTTTTATATATTTTTATTTTTTGGTTTCAGTTGATACCATCACTCTTAATTTTTTTGAAAGCATACCTAATATTTACTTGGTTTATTTACCTTAGCAGGAGAGTCATCTTCTGTATGTGACATTCCAGGAACACAGACTGGTTCTACAGCAAATACTTTGGCACAAATGCAGCCACCAGCACCAATGCCAAGAAAATCACAAATAGTAAGTACAAAATGAGGTGTTGGATTTTATTCATGTTCTGCATTCTGTGAAACACACTGTAGACATGATAGTGTGTCCTGCCATGGTAAAAGTGTGAGAGCCATGAAACATACAAGGCACATAATCATAAATACATATCCTGTGTTTAAGTATCTGTGTGACTTGTACTAAATAGTTATGTAAACATTTTTTCCTTGAATTTCCTATAGGATACTTTGTAATTTTAAGTTTAAAACAGCAAACCAAACCAGTTGGATTCTTTGTTCATGTCCAGATGTGACCAACACAATCCACAAAATTAGGGTTTGACTTATTGGAGATAGATAAGCTTTATGAGTTAGTGACTTGTAGGTGAGCTTGGTGAGTCACTTGGAACATGTAGCTTCATTCTCAGTCTTAAGTGAAGTAAGTTATAAGGGAACTCTTGTGCTTTTATAATGGACACAGATAATTCTGACAGTAGTTCATGTAGGTAGGTGAAATGACTTCAAACAAGACTAGCAGGAATCAAGCTCAAAACAAAAGGAACTCTTTCTTTGTGCTGTCAGTTCTCAGCATTCACCTGGTGACAGGAGAGAAATCTCTTGGTAAGCATATCCTCAGCAGAAGGTGGTTATTCTGTATTTTTCTTCGTCACCCTCCCTCAGCCTTACAGTGAATATTAGACAAGAGATACTGGATTTAGATGGACTCTTGGTCCAATTGTGTGGCCTTTTTATACTTTTTACTTATATTTTTAATCTAGGACCATGAATGGTAACACATATTAGTGTCAGTTCCTATAATCTTATACTGGTGTAGGTAAAGGGATGTATTTACAGATGTCAGAGGAGTTGTACATTATGTGTAGTTAACTTGGTCTTTGGGCCTTGCTTCAATTTTATGTTGCTTTCTTGTGTGATGGATGTAAAAGATCCATATGTCAGTATATCTCTGCGGGAAGTAAATCACAATGTGTAGAGCCCGTTCATTTCCAAGATGCTGTGTGTGACTAGGTCTGGGCTGTTTCACACACTCTGTGTGGGAGTGTGGTTCAGTAGTAAATAATGAACAGAGAGGTAGGAGATGTGCTGTGCCAGGCTCTGCAATGGTCTTGTTAATGGCTTGTAATGAAAAGATCTGCTTCTTTCAGTCCCCTGTGTCTCTCCCTTCAAGCATTTTTCCTTAACCATGTCCACTGAAATAGCCGCTCTCCAGGACAGAGTTCAGTGTGTTTGTGTGCATAGCCGTGCCATTGGTCTTGACTACACAGAGCCCCTGTTACCTGTTTCTCATCTGATAATGATGAGAAACCTCAGCGACGTTATCTTACAGTAGTTGAGAGTATAAAATTTTCTGGTTTCTTGCCTCCCCCACTCTTGTTCAACCAAGTTACTGTCCTTCTTGCATTAAAATAACCTTCATTTTTTAGGCCTCATAAAATTAAATGGTCTAAGTAGTGTCAATTCCTGATGTTGTCATATTAACTTTGTGAAGCTACTGGACTCTGATCTTAATTTCCATTGTGTGTTCTGGGATTCAAGTGTAAGCACTGGTTACATCCTTCCAGCACATCAGCACATCTGAAATGGCTCCTAACCTGACTTTCTGTATAAATTGAAAATTGAAGTTGTAGTTTCCCTATGTTGTTCTGTTGTTCTTTTTTTTAGGACAAATTGATTTAGTTATGAAGGAATGGGCTGTGCTGGCTAGTTTTAGGGTCAGTGTCTTCAATGTTTAATATTAATTGCACATAATATGAAGAACATATCTGACTCTCTGGCTGTCTCTAGGTCTTCATTAAGGTGAATTCTGTGACTGAGCAAATCAGCTGGGTGATTTTCTTCTGTAATAGGACAGAGAAGTAAGGGAAAACCTGGCTCAAGAGTGTGTGCTAGTTAAGATGCTTTAGCTAAATCAATCTACCTAAAGCATCTTAGCTGAGATTTAGTCAAGGGCCCCTCAGCTAAAGAGCTTTAGCTAGATCAGTCTAGCTAAAGTCCTTTGGCTAAATTGCTCCATTTAGCCTTGTACTTATGGCTTTTTTGCTATGTCTTTACCCTGCCAGGGAATCCAGAGGCCAGCCCAAGTTTGGAAAATGAATGCAGAAATGCTCCTTTAAAGAAAATACAGGTCTAGTTGTACATGCACATTTAGCCAGTGGCTTATCTCCTACACAGTGCATTTACCCAATAGCCTGTTTATCAGGGGGAAATTCCTGATTCACCTTTTGATTTCTTCTTTTTCCTCAATGTGATATTTATATTTTTGAAACCATTTTGTAGATACATGGGAAATTTCCCTAGAAGATTTTATTCCTCTGGGAATGAGATCTATTTTAATTTCCTTGCCTTCTAAAGAACAAGAAATACCTGTAATTACTGCACTTTGAAGTTAGTAATTATATCACTGCTGCACTGATGTGAAGCTTTTCCCTTTTGACCTAAAAGGTGGTTGTGGTTCAGACTGTCATTTGTCTGAGAGGGAGCATCTGGAAAAATTGCTGTGCTGCAGTGCCGGGCTGGCAGCTCACAGGGGTGAGAGAGCCTCAGGATGTGCCTGCCCTGGGCAGGGCAGAGCTTTATTTATATTAGAATTTATATAGAATTTATACTAGAATGCAAATGAATGCTTCTAGAGGAACATAACAATCTGCTGCCTCCATCCTTCCCCATCCACATTCCCTCTCTTCTCTGCATGGTGCTCAGCTCTAGCAAAATGGCACAGTTAAACCGTTGGGTAGTTCTGTTCTCAGCAGAGCATTTTGCTGGTGGAGAAAATGAGAGTTGTAAATGGGGACTTTTGTTCCTTTTCAAGCTGTCTGCTCCATGGCTGACCTAACTAGAGACTGGGACCAGGCACTGGAGGAACTCCAGTATGGTGGTGAGGCCATCTTATGCCATGTGGAACTTCTGTCCCAAACAGCCACTGCATTAACAGACCTAAATGGCGCTTACAGCTCTGCTCTGACACTCTAGGGTAGAAGGGGGAGATTTTTGTTCCCTATGGCTGGGAAAAAGGTGGACTCATGGTGGAAAGCTTTACACTCTACCTCCAGCTCTTGAGCCTTTCGTTGGGTTGTTTTGCATGGAAATGCTGTGTAGGCAGCATTATTTTTGTTCTGCAGCACAGAATGAGGAGGCTGAAAAGAAATGCAGCAGCAGACTGGGTTGCAGTTGAAAAGGTGTCAGATGAGGAAAACCAGAGTGAAACAATTTTGATATCACTTTGCACAGAACGTAGCTAGGACTGAGTCCCACTGCCATACTGGAATATTGCAAACTCCTAACTGAACTTCACCTTTGAAAGAGCTGCCAAAAGACTCCTGTGGCTGGCAGTCCTCAGAGCAGTCCTCTGCTTGGAGGCAGAGGATGTTTTGGTGGGTTCTTACACTACTGTAAAGGGTTTAGAAAATTAAGGAGCATATTGGCAGGTGGCTCAGGCCTCCCTCTGGTAATGCTGCTGCTGTTACATTTGCACAGAATTTGATCACTGCATCTTCTGAACAAATTATGCTCACTGCAGTGACGTAGAGCTCTGAAGATGGAGAGTGAGCCCTCTGTAGGTTTGGGTGAGCCAAAATGGAGAATTTCTAAGGGAAACATTGCCTATATTATTGGCACAGTGGTTCCAAAAAGCTTTGGGTGGTGCCAGATTCAGCCTGAAGCATGAGCACCCAGCATAAAATATATAGCTGAGCTCTAACCTATGAAAAACTGCAGTTGGAAGCAGTTCTGAAACTTTCTTTAAAAAACTCCAAATGTTCTCTGTGTCTTCTTTGCTGTATTATTTGCCTTCAGGGTTGTTGGTTTTTTTTTTTCATTTCAGTCAAAAACTAAACCCAAGAGAGTAAAAGCAATATACAACTGTGTAGCAGATAATCCAGATGAGCTGACTTTTGCAGAGGGAGATATTATTGTAGTTGATGGTGAAGAAGATCAGGAGTGGTGGGTGAGTATTTTGCATTTTCTGTCAACACACTTTGAAAGAAAGAAGTTAAATCTTAGAGGTTGACACTCACTTCAGAAAATCCTCTGCTGGGTTTCCAAATAGCAAGAAAAGTTTCATCTCATGGAAACCATAGATGAAATTTCAAAAGTCAAACTTCAGACAAGCTTTTAGCTTTTCTCACTCAGGGAAGAAGAAGAAGAAGAAAAAAAAGAAATCTGATTAGTAGGGTTCACAATACACAGGGGACATGGTCTGCATGATCCAGAAAATTTTTGGCAGAGTGTCAGCAGTTTAAGAATCTGCTATTACAAGTGCTATGTAGTTGGTGTCTGTCCTGGTTTGGGACAAATTTGGAATGGAACTTCCAAAGGGATGTTCCCTAAAGGGCAGAATTCAGTGGCCCTTCCCCCCACCTGTTTGGGAGATAAACCTCCTTCAAGAAAAGTGGAAAAAGCTGTTTATTTAACAAAGTACTCACAGACATGAAAAAATGAATAGTATTAAACAATGGAACATCTTGATGTTCTGAAGAGAGGGTCCTTTTTGTGGGGTGTAGCTCGGCTCGCTCAGTCTCTTACAGTCCCTCCTGCATTGTAAATGCCGTGTCCCGGGCCCTGGTGGGCCACAGGCGTGAGCTCCTGGTGTATTTCTGGGTTTTTGGTCCAAAGCAGGGGTGAACAGTTCCAGGAAGAAGAAAAGCTACAGTCCAGGGAACTTGTCTGCCTCAGCTGGCTAAAAACTAACTGAAAACAAAGGAGAGCTCTGTCCCGCTCACTGTCTGTGCTGCAGACAACAGGCACCGAGAGAGAGAGCTGAAGCTATCATCTCTCTGTTTTGAATACAGCTCCTTAGGCATTCTGCCGGTTCTCCTTCTGCCTCCCTTAGCTCTCAGATCTAGTTTTAAAGGTGCAGAACTTATTTCTGGGCTAAACAGACGGATGGGGATACAAATACAATACAGCATCTTAAAGTCACCCCAGGACTGCATCAGAGGAGAGCTTTGTATTGTCTTCAGTCTTCAGATGACTAGGACTGAGTCTATTTAAGCTGGAAAGCCATCTCAGGTTTTTACATTCCAGAGTCTTATTGGCTAAAGCAAAATCTTGGAAAATTATTGTGCATGAAAACATTTGCCTTAATCTGTTAGCTAGTGAAGAACAGAGCTTCATATTGTATCTAAATTGACAATAATGCTGTATTAACAGAAATAGGTTAAACCTGAAACTGTTGAAGCTTCATCCATCCTTTTGCCTCACAGTGATGGTTAAAGAAGCAACTCAGCAGAGGCCAAATGTGGGCTGCCAGGCATTACAGATTGCACTGGAATTATGCAGCAGTGGTACTGCAGTAAGATGTTGTATATTCAAAGAACTGGATAAAAGTTTTGCATTATACAAAAATCCAACCTACAGCTGATAAACATGCACCCTGTAGGACTGAATTTTCCTCCTGGCAGAAGAAAAAGCAGCACTACCACAGAAAAGATTTGGTGGGGGGCTTGTACTACAGGTCATTGGTATTCATTTTGGTGATACTGAAATGTAATTTTGAGATTTAACTTGAAAAATATCTGGACTCTTTCAGATTGGTCATATTGATGGAGATCCCAGTCGGAAAGGAGCTTTCCCTGTATCATTTGTGCACTTTATTGTTGACTAGATTCCTACTGATAAGTGGAGACATTTCTCTTTCCAGCAGTCACAGAAATAAGTTTTGTTCTATTTCATTTCACCTACCTTTCCGCAGCCACCTTGCCAGAGCACTGCCCAAGTCCTAGGTACTGTAGCTTACTTTTTTATTGCCATTGTTCTGGTTTTGGGACTTTTAAACTTTTTTCTACGTGAAAACTTCTCATAAGCAGTTTACACTTTTAAAAACAAACAACTCTTCCTGTATTTTTCAAGGTGAACTGGAAAGCTTTAACAATCAAAATCCACGTGTCTGAATATCACATTATGAATGTTCTTGTCAATCAATTCACTGTAATTTTATTCTCCCTTTTGTAACATGACAGTACAACAGTTCAGTGTTGCTTCCCCAGTTGAAGAAATTGTGCATGCGTCTACCAGGGCAGTGAACTTATCCAGTTCTTGATACCATTTGAAGTGTTGGAACCAAAACATGTAAGCTGCTGTGTAGTTCTGAAACGGACTCATTCAGTAGCTTGCCATACTGGCTATCATCAAGGATGCCAACAGTTGCAGAAGAAATTGTTTTAATTATGTGTCTTTGGCCAGGTGAAAGTGAAAAAGTACTTCCGTTTACCACAGGAGAAACTTCTTTCTTTCAGAATGGATGTAGATATTTGCTTAAAGTTATCTGAAGTCTGTGTTAGTTGTTGAACTTTCTAGTTCTAATTTTGTGAGCTTGAGACTGTTTTATTTTTCTATGCTGCATGTGTGTAGAACCTGTTTTTTGAATGTTCTTTATGTATGTTACATCCATTTTGGTCATTTAATGTGACTACTGCTGGTTAACTAACTATGGCAATATTAATGAGTTACTACATTAACTCAAGGATTTGAAAACTGCACTTCCTGAAATGTACTTAACTATGATGATGGATTGCAGAACATTTCTTACACTTGTCTCATTATAGCATTAAGACTTTGTTTTTAAATTCTTGAATTTTCTTTAAATCATCCAGCAATGTGTTCACAGAGAGAACATATTTGGTGGAACATGTAGGTAATTATCCTTGGTCAATAAGATACCTGACACCTCACAAGTTCACTACGTTATGTTCTGGTTTATGAAATTTGTGTGCCACTACCTTGCAAACAATGATAGTTTGCCAACTCACTCTGTATTTATATAAATACCCACATATATGGTAGCTACACTGTTGTTAAACTTGTTTTGCTGATTCATGAACAAAAGCTAGGCCATGGATAGTTCCCAGTTGGTTGATGGAATTTAAAACACCAATACAGATCTGACATCATTTTGATGTT
This sequence comes from Anomalospiza imberbis, assembly GCF_031753505.1. Classification (NCBI taxonomy): domain Eukaryota; kingdom Metazoa; phylum Chordata; class Aves; order Passeriformes; family Viduidae; genus Anomalospiza; species Anomalospiza imberbis. The sequence continues at coordinate 15,907,594 of NC_089683.1, read as the reverse complement.
TGTATATTGTGAAATTGTACCAGGTTTTGCTTATGCTACAGGAAACAACTGAGGCATAGGATACAGAAAATCAATGTCTGGTCACATTGGCTTTGATCACGTTATGTGAACATTGTATCTCTAGATTTATCAAGAGAGCTTTGAATTTCTGGCAAATGGTGCTTAAATTGGCCATTTCATATTGGAAGGAATGGATAACAGGCCACCACCACTACATCTGTGCTCATTTGGAGAAAAACCACATTGTGAAAATGCTGGAAGAGCAACACTGATCTCACCCTGTATCACCCTTCCTGAATGGTACCGTTGGTTGATGCCTCTCGGGCGTGTGGGTACAGCCACGTAGATGTGTAACTTTCACTTCCTAGATGCTGTTGCTGCAGTATAAATGGGGAACAAACTGGAATGTTTAAGATATTTTTATTGCAAGCTGAAGCAAATTAGTCTGTATTTTCAAAGTTCCCAGTAAAATGATAGAGTAATAGTTTAGCACTACAGTTTTATTCACTTACTGATACGTTCAGTTTGCAACACTATTTTGTATGTTTCTATCCCTGATAGAGTCTAGAGAGTAAATGGGCATATTATTTTGCACAGATCTCCTAATGTACAGTATTTTTAACACAGAATCTTATAGTGTATGTAACAATTCGTAACATTAAAAAATGATACAAATTTCCCTTGAGTTCTGCTAGAAGAGGAATAGAGTAAAACATCACAACTTTGTTCACTGGTCACTTAAAAACCAGGAAACTTGTAGACTACAACTTAATAGCACTAACAGTGCAGAGAGGTAAAATCCCAAGGACCAATAAAGAGCAGCTAAGCAAAATTTTTCCCTTGATTTTCTGAGTTTTTCTGAAAGTTTTCTCCTCTGGCAGAGAAAAATGAAATTCTAGAGCCTGTAGATATCTATTTATAATATAAAATTAAGAATTTTAAGTCCAAAATTTTGGCATATTTCATACAACTTTTCAAATCTGATTCAAAAAACCTGTTAATAGACAGACTATTAGGTTGCTGTGTTAACTGTTTAAAAAGGAGCAAGTGACACTTAAAATGCAGCTTAGAATGCTATGAGATGTATAATATTCAATTCAGTTGTTTTTATTTTGTTTAGTTGCAGAGCAACTGTATATATTGTATAACCTAAAATCAACTCTTATTTTCAATGTCCTGGATGCAGTGATTTATAATTAGAGCATGATTAAAAATTTTACTCTTGTTAACCAGTCAAATGTCTGGAAAAATAAAACTACTTTTAAAATCACTTTTTCTGCTACTCTCCTGTTCCCTTGTATTGCTTACACAATATTGTTCTTTTTAATGTATAAAAATGACAAATACAAACAAGTATCACTTGAGGAAAAAATGTATTTCTTATGAACTTTAGTTGAACAGAAAAACTGTAGATGGCACACCTGAGATTAAATTAGAGGGGTAAAGCACAAAATAACTCCCTCTTACCACCGTGCTTTTGTTTTCTTCTGATATCTGGCTTAAGCAGAATCAAAGTCTGTATTAACAAATTGTTTTGCAGACGAGGTAGAAGCAAGTGTCAGTTTTATTTTACATTTCTGCAATATTGACATTAACATAGAAAACATGATTTAGGAAAAAGAGAAATTGTGTTAAGTATAAAATTCTGTAATGTCCCGGACACTGAAGATGGACTCTTCAAGTCATGTTTGGGGAATGCCAGAGTACCATGTGCAAGGTTGTGTGGCTCTTCTTCGCACAGTAAGTCTTCCCTAGGACTGTGTGTGGCTCCAAGCTGTCCGTGGTGCCACGAGGAGCCCCGGTGCCTCCCACATGAACACTGCTGCCGAAGGAAATCAGGACTTCTCTGACATTAAAACTGAATCAAAGGCTGTAGACAACACTTTGCAAATGGCTTGTGCTTGTTCCTAAAACACCCAAACACACACATTAACACTTTCTGAAGAACATCTAAACTTCTCAAAACTCATTTAAAGCAGAATGTGTCTTTCATTTTGCTTTGTGAGACCAGATTTCATCTGTCTGGCCTGCAATGATATGTAGAAGCTGTCTTACACGAGTTCTTTTGAACCAACTCAGAGTTGCTGGCTGTCAGCATAGCACAGCACCAGCATTCAGAACCTCATTTTTTGTGTTCCCCCAGCGCTGCCAGCCAACGGTCTGTGTCATCAGAGCATCCTGACAATGAATTCTCCTCATAAGAAGGGATCACTTTCCTCATTACAAATATGGCTGCATGCTCTATTACCAGAATTGTTACTCCATCCCTTCCTGCTCCATATATTAAGAGGTTTTTGTCTTTGGAAATACAAGTGGAGATTGTCCATAGGTGCTGCCATAGTACCCTTTAGACTGGACAGAGCTTTCCCAGGTGAGTACAGTCACTGGCAATTTTAGGGAATGTAGGTGTTTTCCTCAAAGCTGATCCAATGTAGACTGCAGGGCTGTTTTCCCCTCATCAGCCAGCACACATTTATACCTTTTTTTTTAATTAAGCAGTCCTCCTTCTGCCAAAAAGCCTTCACAAGGGCCTTGGGTTGTAGAATCTCCCTTTACCTAATTTAAATACTGAAAGCATAAACTCTTACCAAACTATTGCACTGATATACCCAGAGGCTGCATTCTTCAGAGGCTGCATCTGTTGTCTTCAAAGCCAGTAAACTTTTTCCTGCTCCCAGACCATCGTCATAGCACACCATCCTTACAATCAAATAGAGAGCATGCCTATGTAACACATCCTGAAAGCACACAGCAAATAAAAGTTACTCTGGAACAGTGCAACAGATATTTCAATTTTCCACGTTTTTATTCTTACTTACAAAAGAATACTTTAGATTTATTTAAAGGAGAAAAGCTTTCCTTGTTTTTTTTTTTTTTTTTTTTTTTTTTTTTTTTTTTTTTTACTTGAGAGTTTAGTCATGATTTTAAAAAGTGGTGGTTAAGCACAAGTTTAGCTTTAAATTTTGCTTCTACTTTAGAAGTGCATTCCTATGTGGACTGTGAAGACAAGCTGAGAGAGTTGTTCAGCTGGGAGAAGAGAAAGCTCTTGGGGAGACTTTGGGGCACCTTCCAGTACCTGAAGAGGGTCTGCAAGAGAGCAGGAAAGGGACTTTTTACAGGGCCATGTAGTGACAAAAGGGATTCGAATGGCTTTAAGCTGAAAGAATAGGTTTATAGTAGGTTATTGAATTTAAGGTAAGAAATTCTTGACTGTGGGATTGGTGAGGCACTGGAACAAGTTGCTCAGAGAAGCTGTGGATGCCCAATCCCTGGAAGTGTTTGAGCTCAAGTTAGAGGGGGCTTTGAGCAACCAGCTCTAGTGGGAGGTGTCCCTGCCCATGGCAGGGGGGTGGAACTAGGGGATCTTTCAGATCCCTTCCAACTCAGCCCCACCCATGATTCTGTGGTGACATTCCTGGCCATAATCTGAAAGTGCACATTCGCTTTCCACCAACCCTCACTGAGCCTCTGTGACAGGTGGGACACTCTGTCCTTCTGGCAGAGAGGTAACTTTAAACAACTTCTTACATTCCCAGTATTTTTCCAGATAATACCGTCTCAGTCTTGGGAAGGATACACACAGGAAACTGTTCCCAGAAGAGAGTATAGACAAGGTCAGTTGCTTTGGGGGGCAGTAGCCATGTGGCTGTGGCCAGGCTGTTTGAGACCTAAACCACAAGATGTGTCCTGACTCTTCTACAGATCTCATCTGGCAGAATTCTACTCTCCATCAGAGCTGCAGGATTTCCACCATAGTCCCAACACTTCTGATTTTGGCCATTCCAGAGAGGACTGGTAGAAGACACCCAGTACAAGGTCTCTGCAGCTGAACCCTACACAAAGCCTTTCTTCTCCAGCCATCCTGCCCGCTGATCATACTCATCTGGCCTATTCCAGTCACACCATTTCCAGGGTCTTAGAAATTCTAGACAGCGCTGTTTCTGTGTTCATGGCATCAAACACCTGTCTCCGTCAGCTGAAGGGTCTAAAGAAATGCCCACTTTGATACAGAAGCTGTAAAAATGGGCAGTGAGCCTGCTGCCTGCCTTGGAACCCTGGAGGGAGAGACCTCCACCACAGCCCTAAGGTCACCTTGCTGAAAAACATCTTCATCCTGAAGCTCACTCAGCTCATTGCTCACATTGCTCTCACCATCAGCAATATCACACCACACTCAGGGCAGCTGGAGCCCGCCTTACTGCATCCACCCTCCCATCTCTGTAAGAAAGATGCCAAGACTGTTCACCAAATTACTAGTAACTCTCAAGGGTTGCTTACTTGGCATTTACTACAATGCTAATATGTATGTGGATTATCACTAAAAGAGGGATGATAGAATTCTTTTGAGTACAATCTCCTTGTAAATGAATTTCTTCCCATCCTTTCAGTATCTTGGGACTCTGTGAAAATAATTTGGTGAACTAACACACTGAAGGACAAATTAAATGCCTACAGTGACACAGATGCAAAAAGCCAGAATTTGGGCAACAATGCAATGCAATAAATTGCCAGTGCAAGCTAGCTTAACCACAAAAGGCTTTATCTGCTTGTGCGTGCTTGCAACTTGAAGACAGAAAAGTGATGGATGAAAGTCTTAAATTAGCTATTTGATCTTTATCAAAGCACAAAGAAATTTAAATAATAGTGTAACCTATGTTTTTAATGAGAATTAAGAATTTAGGAGAGCAAAAACAGAATTCAAAAGAATTCAAAGTCTGAATAACAAGTACTACCCTTCCTCCCAGGCATTAGTAACAAGTGTTTTATTTTCTGAAGGGACCAAAGGAAACTTTTTGGCTCTCTTCAGAGCATTCAACTATTAAGCAATGCTATTCTCCATGCTCATACTTGAGGCTTTCATGAACAGGCATCGCTGGGTTGTTGATGGGTCAAGGCTTCATAAGGCCAAGTATTTATGGTATCTGGGGCTCTGAGGGCAACCAGAAGAAAACCACATGGCTGCAACACAAAGCTACCCAAAGGCAACTGGAGGGCCCTGGGGAAGAGACCGGATTTTTATTTTTAGCAAAGAAGCTGCTTGAGTAGGAAAATAAACTAAAATAAACTACATGTAGGAAATGATGCAAACAAAAAGTAGGCTTGATCAATAAAGTGGAATCGTGAGGCTTTAATGCTGGAGTGAACTCTAACTCTTGGATTAGGAGTGCAAGGATGGAACTTAAAAGAGCTGGGCAACTCAGGTATTCTTAAAAAACCCCATCCTTTGTTTTTCCCTCTTCACAGAAACACGAAGAGGAACTGCCTTACTAACTTGGGCTGAGGAACCTATGGTTTTGACCACCACAGTAACACTACTTTTCCCCATTATATAATGGCGCCCAAAGAGTATTACCAAAGACTTGCTTGCCTTTTGTCTGCTGCTCTATCTCAAAAGGAACAGCTTTTTGTCATAAACCCAGGAAAACACAGCCTGTGGAGATATGACATGAAGCAGTGCTGCTGGGAGAGCTTGTTTGTTTCACTTTTGCTCAAAGCCAGAAATGACATTTTGGTCACATAGATCATCTACCAGAAAAATAAATGAAAGTACTTTTCAACTCTCATCAGAAAGACAAGTTGGGTGCAGCACTTACATACTGATCAGATGTGGAAACTTTAATGCCATACTTAGAAACTCCCATAATAAACTCCTCTTCACCTGGAACAAAAGGTAACTTTCCATCTTGCTTTGGAGGGAAACAAACAAAAGCCTTTAGTGCAGACAGAAGAACATGAACAGTGAAGATATATAACAGAAAACATATTTATGTGTACTTGGGTCCACTGGGTCAGCTCCACCACAAACCCTGCTCAGATCCTGCTCTGTGGGATCTGCCCAGCACTCGCCCAGTCGCTTAATGTTATGTGAAATACATTCAGGGGAGACTGGACATTAGGAGGCATTTCTTTACTGACAGGGTGACCAGACACTTGAACAGGCTTCCTAGAAAGGTGGCTGATGCCCCAAATCTGTCAAGTGTTTAAGAGGCACTTAGACAATGCCCTTTACAACACATTTAACTGTTTGTCAGCCCTGAAGTGGTCAGGCAGTTTGGACTGATGGTCACCGTGGGTCCCTTCCAGAAGAAACACTCTATTCCATTCTGCTCTATTCTACTCTAAATATCACATGGTTCCAGAAAGGAATTTATCATTTCAGGGGAGAGTTTGGCCCTGTGGTCAAATCAGGTTGGCTGAAAAATCATGCATGGCTTATCATGCTACACTGACCCAAGGTGATCCATGTTCCACTGGCAGCACTTTCACTGTTTGGCTGCAAAAATAGTTTTAGCACATATTCAGAAATGGCAAGTTGCTGCACAGACATTCTGTGCTTTTAAAAATATGTAATCAGCTACCTAATGAGAACAACCAGTTATGGCTTTCAGTACAAAAGTAAGTACAAACAAGAAAGTTTGACAAAGATGACCCAAATACTATTCACGTTCTTTGGTCACAGGTTCATGAGTGATGAAACTTGCAGAAACTTGACATCTTCCTCTATGGGAAAACTTCTACAACACTGAAGAATCTGGGGAGATATTCTTTCCTGGACACTAATCCTAATCGTGCTGAAGACAATGTAACAGCTTTCAGCTGGGACTTGTTCAATAAGGACTCATGAAAAGGGCCTTGGCTCTGAGCCTGCTTCTGCAGAATGGTTCTCTGGGTGCATCTTCTCCAGTCACCTAAAATTATAGAACTGTGATGGCTTTTGAGATTAATAGGTTAATAGTTAAGTATGCCACTTGCTTCAAGTAAGTCTAAAATTTACAGATGTCAAACCACAGGATAAATAAAACCACACCTAAGTTTAAGATGTTTTGACTTTATTGGTATTGCCTTTTGTAACCCACTTACCTGTGCAACATCTATGTAATTTATCAAGTCCAGTGGCCCTTCAAGACTTTTGCTCTCATTGTATTTCAATTTTTCAATGGCACCAACATATTTAACTCTGAATTCTGCACACGTATCAGAATTACTATTGCTTTGTCCTGCAACAAAGTAAAACAAAGCCATTCTGAAGACTTCCAGAACTGTAATACTATTCTAATCGCTGTTGACAGGGCTAACATAATAAATTCCCTAATTTTGCAGACTTTCATCAAACACTTATCACAGTATAGTAACTCCTCTTTAATGAACTGTACTGGGTTGATTTAGAACAGACCCTTGGTAAAGGCAACAGTTTCATATGCATCCATGATACAGCACTGTTTATGCCAATTCATATCTGGAGTTAACAACCTTGAATCAGAAAACATAAAAAAGCTGGTTCTACTTTTTGAGGTCTATTTGTTTCAAATTAACTGTTTGGTCCAACAGTGATACACTGGTGACTAAAAACAAGTAAAATCAAATCTTATTTCCATTATTTTGGTGCAAATGTAAACTCAGAAAAGCAGAAAACAGCCATCCGAAAAGCTGTACACAATTTGTGCTGGTAATAGACTGGTAGCACAACTAAGTTCTTCTTCCTCAGACCCTTTACTTGAAAACAGTGAGTTAATCCTAGATGAATCATTAATAATACTTAGAGGCCTAGGGCTGTGCCTGCATTAGTCACCAGGCTACCTAACAGATTCACTCAGTATTACTGAAAATACCTCTCTTAAGCTTTTCCATTTTCTGCTGTTTTATACAAAGACAGAAAGTTAATCCTGCTCCATCCATATCTGCTCAAGCTCTGACTACATACCTGAACTTTTTGTGGAGTCTGTATCTAGGCTGGCCACAGTACTAGACCTGGAAAGTCCCCCAAGACTGGAATCTACAGACTAAGAAAAAAAAGCATCATCATCAGAAAGTTACTGAGAATGTGTTAACAATTCACTTCTACATGTCCTGCCTCAGCTCTTAAAAAAAAAACCAAAAAAAAAAAACCCTACAGTTTATGTTCTAATTACTTCAGCAGCACTAGAAAATGGGAGGAAAAAAACAGTACCACCTGTTTCTTTCTTGAAGTTATCTTTCTGCTTCAGTGCAGATTGGACTGGTAAAAGTTCATCAGGAACCCTTGAGAAGTCCACAGATATTTTGAAAGAAGGAGGAAATGACAGAAGAAGAGAAAATGAACCTTAAGGTTACGTCCAGAGAAAAAGGAAAAATAAACCTTAGGGTTATGTTCAAATTTTTCTGGTACTGCAATTTTACATGAAGAAATTGACAACTACATGCATGTCACCAATACTTAAAATAACACAGCAGTGCAGGGGAAAAGAAACAGCACCTTGGGAAATCCAGAATATTCAAGTGGTCATTCTAAAACCAAATCTGACAAAACAAACACATTATTCAAAAGTAAGAATGCTTTTAGAGATACTGAGAAACCAAAAAGTACTGAAGAAAAAACTCGTTCTTGGTACCTCACACCAGACACTGTTTTAAAGACAAAATTTAAGAACAAATGTACTAATTTTTCCTTCAAACCTTTCTATGTGCTGCGAGAAAATCTTGTGTTTGTGTAATCCACCGTGGAAGTGACTGAGTCTTCATCTCAGAATACACGGGCTTTATGACTGATAGGTACTTTCAACTCCCATAACATAGTCTGAGGAATGCAAGTAGAAAGTTCTCTTTGTGGAACATGGCATTTTACGGAAATCACATCCTACCATCAGTGCAAGTGAACCACTGAACTGTTAACTTGTAACAAACCCAAGTGCTTCACCAAGAGAACAGACACCACATCAAACAGCTTACCTTGCTTTTAGTGCTGATTTCACTGCTTTGTGAGCTGCTGCTGCTGTGTCGCTTTTTTCCTTTTCTAAACATTTTTTCATAATTGGATCAAAGAAGATCTTCTAAGTAGAAGAAATAAAAATTAAAGCCTGTCATATCATCAAGCCTGTCATATCATCATATCACAAGGCAAATACCAGTGACTGTGTCCAAAGGGGACCAAAAGTGGAAACTTGCACGGGACTCTGTGAATGGAGGTAGGAATTTTACTCTGGGGCTCTTCCATGTCTGACTGGGGAAAGCTCCTTAGGCTCTCTGTTAAAACTTCCCTATCCTTCTGAATTGTCAAAAAAGGCTACTACCTAGTTTACACAGTGTTGCAAAGGTCAGTTTCTAATGCAGAGATAGATTTAGAAACAAGGCAAAATTTTAAATTTACTCCCTCCTAAATGTATTAGGCGATTTTTATTTGTGAGTACAATCTAAGTGCCCTACAAAGTGCATACAACACATTCCCTGCTCCAATGACTGTGTTTCCAGTAAAACAAAACAAAAAGCAAAATCTATCCCCCCACACCGCCCGACTAAACACTCCTCCCTCCATAACCAAACAAAAAAAACCACAAAAAAACCCTGAATCCCAGTCCCAACCTACTTCTGAAGAACTACTGACTGGAGTACTCATAGGAGCAGCCACTGCCATTTAACATATTCCCGAAAATTAAGCAATATGCGTGGTACATTTACTGCATTAGAACTGAGTTCCTGGGAGTTCTGAGAGGATTTCAGAACCCTATTTCCCGTGCCTGCCTTACTAATACCTTGCTTCACTTCAGCTTTGGCTGGCCAGTGTCAAGGAACAGGATGCTGGCTCCCTATTTCTCTGAAACCCTATTTCTCAGCTTCAGAGATGAATTATTTCCATTACAAAACTTCAGAAACTTTGAGCAGGTGGAAGAAAGAGGACAATGGATGATGACAACCTACGGAAGACGGCTTACACCGCAGAAAATAATGAAAGAAGCACGAGGCAGAGCTTAGCTGTGCGACGCCGCGATGGGTCACAGTCCCTGGGCCGCCGCTGTTCCGTCACTAAGCGAACACTGGGTCCCAGGAGGACTAAAAGCCGCTCTCGGCAACCAGCGGTGCGCAGGGCAGTGCGGTGTCCAGCACACCCCCGAGCCCCGGGCGCCCCAGCTTCCAGCACGGATGTGCCAGCGCGTCCCGCACAGCGCGTCCCGCACAGCGCGTCCCGCACAGCGCGTCCCGCACAGCGCGTCCCGCACAGCGCCCGCGCCGCTGCAGGAGCGCGCCTGCCGGCCCGCGCCGGCCTCCGGGGAGGCTCCGCGCCCGCTGCTCCACGGGCGAGCCGGCCGCATTGCACGGGCCCTCAGCGGCTCCCGGGCTTGCCTGCGGGTGCAGGGGGCGGCCCGGGAAGCCGGGCAGGGCAGCACCGCATCCCGCCTTTGCTTCTCTCCCCGTTCCTCCCTCCGTCCCCGGCCGATAACACGGCAAGTGACAGAGCCATGTGGCCGCTGCTCACCGGGCGCGCCGGGCCCCGCTGGCTCTCACTCCCGACGTCGTTCCCGATGCCGCTCCCGTTCCCGTTGTCGTTCCCGATGCCGTTCCCGTTGTCGTTCCCGATGCCGCTCCCGTTGTCGTTCCCGATGCCGTTCCCGTTGTCGCTCCCGCTGCCGCCGCCGAAGCCGTTCCGGGTCGCGCGGGGCGGGCGCAGGCGCGGCGGCGGAAGGCGGCGGGAGCGCGGCGCGATGGCGGCCAAGCGCAAAGCCGAGGCGCTGATCCCGGCCGAGGAGAGCGACCAGCTGCTCATCCGGCCCCTGTGAGCGCCCGGGGCAGCCGCGGGCCGGGGGGAGCCGGGGGGCGCCGGGGGGCGGGCCGGGCCCGGGGCAGCCGCGGGCCGGGGGGCGCCGGGGGGCGCCGGGGGGCGGGCCGGGCCCGGGGCAGCGCCGCTGGGAGCCGCCTCTTGCCCTGGTAGAGCTGCTGCTGCCGGCTGAGGGTGTTCGTGGTAGCGTTCGCACAAGCGTTGTTTTTGGGCCAGCTTGAAGGGGCTACTCCAGGCTTATTCGGCCCGATTTGTTATTTAGGTGAACTTCAGTTATACGTGTCAATAGTTTGAGACTCGGGTGCTCAGTAAAAAACAAAAGATGCCAAAATAATTTCCTCAAAAGGGTTGTTTTTATTTCTGCTGCGTTACGTAGGGCCTCGCTGCCTTTGGGATAAGTACAGCTGTTCAGGTACTCTGGGTAAATGAGCTTTAAAGGGCCGTGCAGTTGTTACTTCTATGCAGAGAAATAACCCCAGTAAAGGCATCCAGTGTAGTTACATCTGCGTGGTGTGGGTTGTTTCAGTCCTCATGACTTTGCTGTCCCTTTGCAGAGGTGCTGGCCAAGAAGTAGGAAGGTCGTGCATCATTCTGGAGTTTAAAGGAAGAAAAATAATGGTAATTATTGCATGGATATGTTTGTATGCCCTCTCTGTGCTACATCAGATCACCAATGTGGTCTGAAATGTTGCAGGTTAAATTCAGCCTCTGCACTGAAGTCAGACACAGTGCTAGAAAAGGCACATTTTGTAGCCTTCTGGAGCATGTATGATATGAGGCATCACAGAGCCTGTGCTGCAAAATAAAACCATATCCCCGTAGAGAATGTATGTGCTTCGCTTGAAATCCAGTGTTAAAAGTAATGTTTAATGAAGAAAAAACTTTTTTGTTTGATGCTAGAAGTTACCAGTCACTAATAACTATGTCATAGACCAGTCTGGAAGAGGGTTTTTTATACTTTCTGCAAGAAGCTTTAACTTTCTTTCATTTTTCAGCTTGATTGTGGAATCCATCCTGGGCTGGAAGGAATGGATGCTCTTCCTTACATTGATTTGATAGATCCAGCTGAGATTGATCTTCTCCTCATTAGCCAGTAAGTGGCACCTAAAAGCACAAATACCTTGAGGTCATGGTCTGAGCTGTGTTCACTTGTAGGTTATTAAGGCAGGCTGAAAAATAGGTGTTATTTGGATGGTAGGGAAAAATTCTAGTTTCCAGGTTTTTAAAAAAAAGTTTGAAGGACCTCCAATTAGAATTAAGGACTGAATATTGAGGATGTTCATTCACTTTTGACATTACAGCTCTTTTCTGAGGTCACTCTGATGTCTGACTGTTTTACAGCCTGGTCTGCTTTAACACCATTGTGATAGCTCGTGGAGTGAGTTTTCTACACGAAGACTGCAGAAGAATATTGGTTGTGTTTTTTGCTCTATTGGCTTTGAATTGGAAAGGTTCTTGGAGACTTACACAAGCTTTGAATGCGTTTTATGTATTGCTTAGTGGCTGAGAGATAAGGAGAGCAATTTCTATCTAAATGATGTAAACAGTAATAAAAAGCTCTCCATAAAATCCTGAGCTTTTTTGGTATGTGTTTGTTCTACATGTATTTCAAAAGTAGTTTCTTAAGATGGGTCGAACTAGAGTGTGAGCAAAAAATTTAATTTTCAGAGATCATGTTTTATTCTGTAGTGTGCAACATGCAAAATTAGGATTGTGTTTTTAGGTTTCATGTATCTTTGTTTAGTGTCCCTGGCTCCTGTTCCTTTTCTCACTCTAAATTTTTATGGAAATTACAAAAATAAGGTCATTTTAATACTATACATGTAACACCTTGGCAATTAATGGAGATTTTCCTGTATTAGTTTTACCTTTTCTTGGTCATGTTTCTAGTCACCAGTCTGCAGAACATAGACCAGCACAGTTAACAGCAAGGTTGAAAATTCTGTTTCTGGATTTTCATGACACCATGTTAGTCCAGTAATGTAGTGAATCATGGATATTATATATTAGTGTTGTGTAATATGAATGTATTAATTGGTTTTGTGTGTCTGTTTTAAGCTTCCATTTAGATCACTGTGGGGCTTTGCCATGGTTTTTACAGAAAACAAGTTTTAAGGGAAGGACATTTATGACTCATGCCACAAAAGCTATTTACAGATGGCTTCTTTCAGACTATGTTAAAGTCAGGTAAGCTAACTTGTGGGCTGTCTCTTCCTGAATTATTTCACCTATTATTTCCCTTCCCAACGGGAAACTTGAAGTGAAGCTACCAAAAATAGCTGGATGAGCCTGGATGTTGTGTTAAGTAGCAACATTACATATAACCAGATTAGAAGCAATGAATCATTTTACTACCTCATGGATAGTTTGTAGTGAAGTTTAAGCTCCTAAAGATACAATTCACCCTTCAGGACAAGAACAGATTAAATATACAAAGAGGGCTCTGTTACTTACACGTTGGAGTTTTTTTCTGTCTTATATTTTTTGTTTTCTTGTGTTTCATGCCTTGACACATTATTTCCATATGACTGCAATGGTCCTGAGTGTATCTCGACTCAGCTGTTTTGAGCTTGGATCAGAAACCTGATGAACAGTCCTCTTTTAACTTGTTTCTTCTGGGCTGGTCGGAAAAGCATGGATCCATGGGGTTTTTGAGGACTGTTACAAGCTAAGTTGCAGATCTCTGCCTAGGGCTGGGAACCTTTTGAGAAACACAGAGCGGATTCTTAACTGAAAAGACTCTTCTAGAATGGCCTTTCAAAAGAAAGATACTTTAACTGTCCTTAAGGAGCCTCATTAGAGTAGCTGGACTTGATTTCTAGCATAGGAGATGTGGAGTTATTGAATGGAAGTGGGTCAGTGGGGAATACCCAGGAAGAGTTTTTCCAGCAGTTCAGATGAGCTGATATTTAGCCGTTTCACTTGTATCCAGTAACATCTCAGCGGATGACATGCTGTACACAGAAACAGACCTCGAAGAAAGCATGGACAAGATTGAGACCATCAATTTCCATGAAGTGAAAGAGGTGGCAGGAATCAAATTCTGGTGCTACCATGCAGGCCACGTTCTGGGAGCAGCCATGTTTATGATTGAAATAGCTGGTGTGAAGGTATTTTCTCTTTCTTAAAAGTTGAAATCAAGCCTGAGTACTAATGTAGTCATTAATTATTATTGTCTCTTATGCCCCACCACTGTGACTGGAGCTGTCCAATAGACTTGGACTCAGGTCAGGGTGAGAGGCCTTGGCTTAGGACATGTATTTTCTCATTGATTAGAACGGTAAGTGACACGGATCAGGTAAGATGTTTGCATTGTAAGGAGTCTGAGACATGGTGCAGACTTGGAACCACTAAGCATGTAGTTTCCCTTGCTGGGCTGATCAGAGGCAGGTGGCAGCTGAGGGAGTTGTGTGGAAGCTACATTTTTGTAAAATCTGTGAACAGATACTTGTTTCTGTAATTCTCATTTACGGCTCTGCCTGTCTCAATTTGTTAAATGGCATTTGTCAATGTATGTGAGTTACATTTTTCTTATAACACTCCTATGCTAAAGTACCTAAAGAAATAAGATTATTATTAATTTTAGACACAGAGGGATTAAGTAAATCATATAATCACGGGCAGAACTGTGCCAAAAGCAGATACTTGGAACACATCTCATGAACTGGAGTTCAGCAGGATAATCACTGTCCAAGGAAAGTTTTACACAGCCCTGAAGAGGGAAGAGAGAAGGTGGTTCTGAGGCTTGCTGCCCAGTAGAAGTTTGTTCATGATTTATAAAGATTGAGAATTATATGAGTTTTAACTTTTAAAAAATCCTAGAAATAGAACTGAGTTTACAATGATCACAATAAAATTTAGATCTCTTAGTGTTTCTTTTTTGGTTTTTTTCTGATTGAGGCATGATGAAGAAAATTTTCCTCTTGCTATGCATGACTCAGATTGGGTTTTAATATCACTATTTTCATTAATTCCCTGATAGTAGGTTACCTGGCAGACCAGGTGTCTGCTGTCACTGACTGTATGTTATATATTATTGACATTTTCATCAATGGAATTATTGTTAAATCAAAAAATGTCAGTTTTGAAACCATCAGTTTGGGCGCAGAGAGTTGCATTCCACCCTGCAGTTAAGAATCCATTAAAAATAAATAACAGTTAAAAATTACTTCTTGGTGTATTGGGGAACATGATTATTCCATTTGGAAAATCAATTAGATTACAGGATTTTTTTTTTCGTATCAGAAAATATTAGAATAATTTCTAATAAATAATTTTATTGGATTATATTTTCATTCTGCTATGTAAAATGCAGTTTGGTCTTTGATTTACTTCCTCATAGGAGTTGCTGTATTTTATGTTATGTCTATTTTTACTTCTTTGTGGTCAGTGCAAGTATGCAGAAAGCTGAAAATGGCACTTTGATATCTGAAATGAAAAATAAGAGCTTAATAATTGTTTACCTGTTTTTTTTTTGAATGATGTTACTGCTTGAAAAACCTTTACTATTGAAATCTAAATGCTTGTAGTACTGTTGACCTAAAATTGTAAGCGCTGCTCACGTAAGAAGAGTCTTATTTAAAGTACAGCTGACCTTTTTATCAAAAATTCATTAGAACCATCTTTGCACAGCCTTTTGAAGGCTGCTGACTGGTAGAACCTGTAACCAGAGCACTTGCTTCTCTTTGTCTCCAACAGCTGTTATATACAGGTGATTTCTCAAGGCAGGAAGATAGACACCTGATGGCAGCTGAGATTCCCAATATTAAACCTGACATTCTTATAATTGTAAGTTTTGCAAAATTATTTCTTTCTGTTAGTGATTAATTATGGATTAGGGGTAGGCCTTGACTAAAGCCAAAACGGAATGACAAAGACGGTGGAGATTTAGTGGTAGTGATTTGTGTTAAATATCCAAAATACTTGGGTGTTCAGAACTCATACATTGCTTCCCATTGTATTGAAAAGTCTAATTATAATTTCATAATTCTTCTGATGAAGCTCCTTAAGGCTCTAGACAGACCTTTCTTAGATGGGAGATTTGTTAGATTTCAGCTTGTGTTACACCAACCCAAATTTAACCAGATGCCTCTTTTAGTAGATCCTAACCTACTTCCAGATATGTTAAGAATTTGTCCTCAGTGGAGGAGCACTGAGTGTTATTCTGTATTTTTGTTTTGTTTTCTGAGTGAAATTCTTTTATTCTGAATCCATGTTTGGAAAACAGAAGCTCAAGGGAAACTTTATAAGTAACAGTTTTAGCTGGAAGCAACACTGAGAACTTGTAAAATTATTTCATGTACTGTGTCCCTGCTAGCTGTTTTCTGTAACTGATAATCTAATTTTAAGTGACATCAAAATCTTGTGTTTTGTGTAATTCCTGTATTTGAAGTCTGGGGTTAAACCATGGCACATGTACCACTATGGGCCCTGTCAGTGTGATCATCAAAGCTCTGACAGCATTTCCAGTTAGGAAAATAAGTGTATTAAATTTGAAACCTCTTAAAAGAAGCATTGAAATTAATAGCTCTAACTTCTTTTGTGCCAACAGGATCTGTCTGTCTCAATTGCTTGGAGGGATTTGGGAGCAGGGAAGTTTTGGTTTTTTGCCTTGGTGGTGTGGTTTTGGAAACCTGGGGGAACTTTTCCCACTCTTTGACCTCTCTCCTTTCTCTCTCCAACATGTTAACACCAGTATGTTTATCTGCTTTTTTTTTTTTGTTGGGTTCAGAGAAGATCAGGAATTACTCTCTGTGTCAGTGCTCTGTCTCTCCATCTGCAGGAATCCACATATGGCACTCACATTCATGAGAAGAGGGAGGAGCGGGAGGCCAGGTTCTGCAACACCGTTCACGACATCGTGAACAGAGGGGGCCGAGGTCTCATCCCTGTGTTTGCCCTGGGTCGAGCTCAAGAGCTGCTCCTAATCCTAGGTGTGTACCTTCCCAGCTGCTCTTAATGGAAAGGCACATAAAGGGATTTAGAATGTTTTCAGATATCATAATTCCTCGAACAACTCTTCAGCCATTCTGCAGCGTGTTATTTACCTGATAATTTAATATATAATGCATGTTTGTTCAAGTGCAAAAGGTCCAGTAAACCAACCAGCACTTCTGCTTTGTGAAGTAGGATGGGAGACCTAGAAAGGAGGAGTGGTAATATGTGCTTGGCTTTTGAATCTTTTTGAATCAGGATGTCAGCAATTAGGGACAATTATTACAGATAGAAAAATAACAACAACAGGAAACAACAACGACTGTTTTACTTAAACTGTACTGTTAAAAAAAGGGGTATCTTTTCTTCCAAAGTTCTGCTATTTTGCACTTTAATTTGCAAACCTGTATGAAGAACTCATTATATGTAAAGCTTAGAAGACCAGAGAAGACACTTCTAACACTTCTGAAGTCCTAATAATAATGAAAAGTAAATTAGGCTTTTGAACAGAAGTGAGTGAGAATTGCCCATGAACATAACAAGCTACTTCGCATATAGTATATAGATAGTTGTTACAAGGCACTTCAGAAAAATTAGCTTTTAAGTAAATTATTCCCAGGCCTCTTTTCTTCCTTTCAGCACATTTGTACTACTTTATGTGATTTTTTTCACTAGTCTTTCTACTCATTCAAAAGCTGGCAAGATCAAAAGAAAACTATCTCAAGCTTGAAATGCATATATCTAGGGGTGTTGAATATGAAGTGTTCTCTTAACTACTTGAATTTTTCTCACTTTTCATTTCAGTTTAGCTCAGTATTAGAAACTAGTTTGTTTTCAAAATGTCATACTAGTTTATTCAAATGTTAACAAGAAATTCAGATCTAGGCATGGGGTAGTAATTGATGTTGTAGAATTATTTACTACTTATCATTGATTGCAAGGGTTTTTTTTAATTTATAGAGAACATGAAAACTGAACATTTTCAACCTTGTGTGGCCATTAGATTGTAATTTGTTTGCCTCTCTTTGCTGTGTGTAGATAATAAAGTTTCTAAAGATAAGCTTGAAAATATATCTAGGAAAGCTAGACACACAATTGGATGCTTAATTAGGTAGAAAATGCAATTGCATCTTACATGCCTACACCGTTGAGCCTGCAGGCTTCTGTGTTTATTTTTCTTATTTCTTTAACTGTATGACAAAAATAAAATACTGTGTTATGGTGTAGACAATTATGATGATTAATTCAGTTGTGACTGGTTATCTTTCACTGGCTGTTTCCACCTTACCCCTGAGTT
Source organism: Anomalospiza imberbis (assembly GCF_031753505.1). Lineage (NCBI taxonomy): Eukaryota > Metazoa > Chordata > Aves > Passeriformes > Viduidae > Anomalospiza > Anomalospiza imberbis. Next base: position 15,889,835 of record NC_089683.1, on the reverse strand, counting down.
TATTGAAGTAGCCATGGCAGTGCTCTGAAATGTTGTGAGAAGCTTTGCCTGCAAATCAGAAATGTTAGGTAAAAGCACATTGTACTGTCATTGTAAATGCACAAATACAGCCAAAAGAGTGTACCTCTATTTTTGAACGATTATGCCTCAATTGTGCAACATAGATATCTTACAGACTAGCAGAAATGTATCCAAAAGGGAATATGGATAATTACATTTGTACAGCTGCATTCAGATCTCATCTTTGTGTTTAGGAAAGGTCATGGCTACTGTCATCAATGATAAAATAAGTTGTGGTTAATGGAGGCTCTTCCCTTGGTTTTGTTCCAGTTGGGCTTGTAAAATATAACTTTTGGTGCTAAACAGAAAGCCAGGCTTGATAATTCTCACCTTGAACTCCGTGGATTTATTTTACAGAATGTTCATACAGTGAATTCTCACAAACAAATCTGTGTGCAGATGTCCCTGGCTCTTAGATGTACAAGTAACATTTGACGGGGACATTTTAACTTTATTGTGGAGGTGTAATAAAACTTCTGTTGTCATAAGTGTACACTTACTGCAGTGTAGTATCATGTATACTTTATACCTTGTAGCTGAAGGTGGTGGTTGATTGAAATTTGACCTGCCAAAAGGATCTGAAGTTCACCTTTGTCATGTTTGTTTGCCTGTTTGTTTGTACTGCTTGTATATAGTTCTAGCTGGTGACTATTTTAGAAAAGCAGGTGAAAGCAAGGGAGGCTGTGATGGTGATTTTTTGTACTAAAAATGAAAAAGCCCACTGGTAAATCTGTTTTACAAGAATTACTAATGTTTCTGAGAAGCACACACTTTATAAATAATCCTGTGGATGGAATTTTGTGTTTCACTGTTTGGTGGCTGGGTTTTTTTGTTTTGTTCTTTTTTATTATTTTGTTTGTTTTGTGTTTTTAGATGAATACTGGCAGAATCATCCTGAACTCCATGATATCCCCATATACTATGCCTCCTCTTTGGCAAAGAAATGTATGGCAGTTTATCAGACATACGTCAATGCCATGAATGACAAAATCCGCAAGCAAATTAACATCAACAATCCTTTTGTTTTCAAGCATATTAGTAATCTGAAGGTGAGTGTGAGATTCTTACAAAAAGATGAACGTGACAGAAGAGTTCATATTTGCTGAATAGTTTGCATGTTTAATATCCTGGTATCACAGAATATTCTGAGTTAGAAGGGACACACAAGGATCATGGAGTCCAGCTCTGAAGTGAGTGGCCCCTCCAGGGATTGAATCCACAACCTTGATGTGTTTTTAGCACCATGCTCTAATCAGCTGAGCCAATCAATATCCTTAATATCCTAATAGATTGATTAGGTCCAGGTTTATATCCGAGTTATCTGCTGTCCCAGTGCTTAGAGGGCTGTTTGAGGGAAGCTTATGCCCCAACATTTTTTCCACTCTAGATCCCTGTACTTGCAGTTTATTCCTTGTGGGTATCAGTAAGATGAATTTTCCTGCAAAGGGCACTTTTTGTGAGGATGGGGTATAGTCTGTGAACACAGGGCTCTTGTACATTGTTCAAGGGTGTGCAGCTGGGCTGTCCTTTGTTGAAGTGAGACGTGATAATTGGTATTCTCACTGTGTCTTTCTAGAGTATGGATCACTTTGATGACATTGGCCCAAGTGTTGTGATGGCTTCCCCAGGTATGATGCAGAGTGGCTTATCCAGGGAGTTGTTTGAGAGCTGGTGCACAGATAAGAGAAATGGAGTCATTATTGCAGGCTACTGCGTTGAAGGAACTCTTGCTAAGGTGAGTTGCTAATGCACCACAACCTCCTAATAACAGGTAGCATCCATGTTAGGTTTTAAAAGAATTGGTCGATAGGAAGTGTCTTTATTTGATTTACTGACATTGTTGTCGGGTATGTATGAGTATGTAGTCAAAACTGGCTGCTTTTGGCTAATACTAATGAAAAGTACAGAAAATTTGCATATGGTCATTTCCAGTGATGTTATATAGAATAAGCTTTTCTAGGGGCAGTTATCTTGTCATGAGAAAGAATGATTGGGACTTTAGACCTCTTCATTGCTTAATTTTTCAAGAAGGTAGCCCTAATCCTAATTCTAGAGAAATTGATATTAAGTCTAACGCTATTTATATGTCAGAGACCGGACTGCCTTGTGCACCTTGTGCCATTGACCATCTGTAGAGAATGAAATCCTTCCAAATTCCTGCAGCTAAGGGCAGCTACAGTATAATTTTGCCTTTAGAGATAGAAATCGCACACTTGTTACTGTTTTGATACAAATGATGGGGTTTTATTTGGAAGAAGGATGAGCCACCAGATCTGCTGAGGATGCACAAGATGAAATGGTGTGTGTTGTGCATGCGTTTTTCATGTGTCAGTGTGTGTTCTGGGAAATTTGAGAGATTCTTTTCACTGCTTCACATTTAACATGGTTGCCACTATTATGTCATGGGTTTTTGAAATGTAAAGCATTAGTTACATGGCATCTATAGGAGGCTTTACTTTTTTTAATTAAAGTGCTTTTTATTTTCTAGCACATCATGTCTGAACCTGAAGAGATCACAACTATGTCAGGGCAAAAACTCCCACTGAAGATGTCTGTGGATTACATTTCTTTCTCTGCTCACACAGATTATCAACAAACTAGTGAATTTATCCGGGCCCTGAAACCTCCACATGTGGTCAGTATCCATGCTGCCCATTTCTCCAGAGTGGGATTCATCAAACCAGCTCACAGCCTTGAGTCAAGGCAGGGACTGGTGGCTAGCAGTAGCCAGCATCCCTGTGCTTTGAATAATTAAAGGTGGAGGTTTTAATAATTTTTTTTAAGTTATCTTAGCAAAGTAAAAATTACAGCTTCTTGAGTATGTGCAAGTGGGATCCCAGGGGATGACTTTCCAGACAATGGTGTAGACCATAATCTATTTCAGCAGTGTTTTGAGCAAGTAAGATGTTGTATGGGACAATGTTAAGTTGGGGATGCTGGTATTGGAATAATTCACTGGAATTGGCCCTGAAATAAATAAGAAAACATTGATTGAAGGTATGTGCAGACAGCAAAAGACAAAGGCTGCACATGGAGGGAAAAGCATGAGCAAATCATAGGATGAAGAAGGTGTGAAGGACCAGAATGTGAAAATGGGGACTAGGATTTGAAACTGGTGGTGAAACAGTGTGTAAGCACAGAAAAAAATCATCACAGAAAAGAAGAGAATTAACTTGGCAAAGAAAATTGTGAACTGTGAAGCATCCTCTTTGAATTGCATGTTTATCATATCTACACACAGACACAAAAATATAAAGCTGACTTCTGTTGAACTTAAATTAATACTTCCCTTAAATAATACAACAATATATTTGTGTGTGAAAACTTAAATGGGATCTCTGTAATGCACTCTGCTTGGTAGCATGGATTTTTCAACTAATACTCAGGGCTGTGAAATCCCACCCTTCAAATAATGCAGAGAATTCACAGGCACAGAACTGTAATTAAGCCCATGTTTCCTACACTGTGATCTCATGGAATTGCATTTTTATAAAGATGAGATAGAATATGGCAGTTTTCTTGGATAGTTTGCTTACTAAATATGTCTGTTTGGACAAATAATTTCTGCTAAAAGGAAAACTGTCTTTTTTCTAGATCTTAGTTCATGGTGAGCAGAATGAAATGGCCAGATTGAAAGCGGCATTGATACGGGAGTATGAGGATAATGATGAAGTTCATATAGAAGTTCATAATCCTAGGAATACTGAAGCTGTGACATTAAATTTCAGAGGAGAAAAACTTGCCAAGGTATGAAATCAGTGTTTTCTTATATGTAGAACAGTATTTTCTTCTGGTGTAAAAGCTGCATGTTATCTTTGTTGCCTTTCTAATTGATTTCAAATTACATGTTTTCTAGGGTCTCAAAGGATGTGAATGTTTTGTGTTTAGTTGTATTTGGATTTTGGTTCAGGGATTTTTTTGAGGGTTTTTTTGTTGTTTTGGGGTTTTTTTGGTTCTTCACTCTTACAAACTTTTCTTGTGTTTTGTCTTAGAAAGTTTCTTTTGCTTTCAGAGCTAATTTTATAGTCTGATTTTTCTGAGAGAACTCTATTTCATCTCCATAATCACTTGAAGCTGTGAATGCTTCAGATTGCCTTGTTGCACTATGTGTGTTTTTTCTCTTCAGGTGATGGGATCTTTAGCAGATAAGAAACCAGAGCAAGGACAGAGAATTTCTGGAATCCTAGTTAAAAGAAATTTTAACTATCACATCCTTTCTCCATGTGACCTCTCCAGTAAGTACAGACAGTGATGTGATCAGTGGGTAATTGAAACTTACTGTGTCATTAAAACACTTAGAATTCTGGGTTTTTTTCCTGCAGTTTTGTGTTTCATCAGCAATTAGTGAACATCTTAGTTTTATTTCTTATTTGCCATAAGTTCCAAAGTATTGTAGTGAGACAAAACACATTTAACTCGTTATTCACTCAAATTAAAACTCTTTCCTTTCTCTAACAGAAAAGAATTAAAGTTCCATTTCCCTTCTGGTTACTTAAAACCTTTTCCTCTGAAAGAATATGCATAAAACATTCCAGTGAGAACCAAAAAACACCTCAATCAATAGTCCTACCATTTTCTAAAATGTCATTCGTTTTTAGTGTAAAAAGCTCCAGAACAGAGAAAATATTTGCCTAGTCCTCCTATGCTTTTTATTTCTCAGGGAATTGATCTATTCTCAGAATAGAAGAGGAATTAAAGCTAAGGTCAGAAGAGCTTGGGGGAAAGCAGTTCTGCTGCCCTAGTTTGTCTCTAATAGGCAGGATAATAAAACAAGCTGGTTTCCTAACCGCAAATATATATTATTTATCTTATAACAGGTGTTCTACCTTCCTCTTTATAAATTGCCCTTTTCAGCCCCCTTGTCTTAAATGTATCAATACTATTATTTATCTATAATACCAAGTCTGATTATTAGAAAATAAATCCAGAGGGCTAATTTTTAACACGCACTTTTTAAAATGGTTTCAGATTACACGGACTTGGCGATGAGCACAGTGACACAGACACAAGCCATTCCCTACACGGGCCCTTTCAATCTGCTTTGTTACCAGCTGCAGAAACTCACCGGTGCGTGCTCGGGAGGACACGGCCATGAGTTACACTGGCCAGCCTTTAAAACCACTTCCAGTCTTCAGAGGTCTTCTGAGTGGAGATTTCTTTGTATTTTACAGCTTTCATTAGACAGTGCAGCTTCTGCCAGATCCAGTTCATGAGTGTGACGCAGCTTTGGGGGGGATCCTACTGCATTCATATTACAAAGTGATGAGCATATAGCAATATAGATCATGGGCTGGTTTCTGCCTCTGTCAGCCCCCAAAGTGAGTGCTCTGGCCACTCTGATGGAAACTTTATTAATTGATCTTGTACCTCTAGCCCCACATTGAATAGCTAATGCCATCCAATTAATCAAAAAAAGAGCTGTGCCCTCCTTTGGGACAGACAACCTCGTCTGTCCCAAGAGGTACGAATTGGCTTTTCCTGGATGAGAAGCCATTTAAACCTGACACTGGGATGATCCCCTGTGCCTCTCTGGCTTTCTCAAGGGTTAGGGGCAGCTCCTATCCTAGATACGCACACCTTGCAGATTCCTTTCCCAGATTTAAAGCTCAGAATTTTTTTAATTCTCTAGTGTCAGAATCTAATTCATGTCACTAGTGAAGAGAACACCTGAATTCAGTTGAGGTTCAGGTCTCATAACCCGAGTGCTAGCAGGCACACAAGTGCTTTTCATTTAAGCTCTGTGCTTATGTGAGCAATGGGTTATCCTTTAAGGGGTAAAAGCTGGTTACTTCTGGAAATGGAGCAGAATTTACTAAATTCCTCATGTGTTTTCATTTTTGTTGGTGTATTCACTCAGTATACTAAGCTAGTCAAATAAAAGAATTCAAACCAAATAAAATGGCCAATATTAACTAATAAAAAACCCCCAAACAATGCAGAACAAAGAAAATAATATTGTCAGTAAGGGAAGAGAGTATGAGATTCCATTTTGTGAGCTACTCTGAGCAGTTGTGATAACACCCAGCCCCTCTTATTCTTAAACTGACTTATTTTCTTATGTGAATAAAGTTACTCTTGCTTTCAGTATAATTTCATTATTGCTAACCATTTGTTGTCACTTCTTAGGTGATGTAGAAGAAATAGAAATCCAACAAAAACCAGCCCTGAAGGTTTTCAAAAATATTACTGTGATCCAGGAACCAGGCATGGTAGTCCTTGAGGTGGGCATTGGTGAGGGAGAAAGAAGTATTTTGTTTTCCAGTTTCTTCAAAATAATACCATAGAGATGCCATGCAGAATGCAGTGTTTTAAGGAGTTTTCTGTTATATGACAAGTAGAGCAAAGGCTAGAACAAAGTTACCCTTGAGCTGTGGTCCTGTGTGGATGTGTTTTATTTGATTTAGCCAGTGCCAGTTAGGTTTTTTTGCTGTATCTCATGAGTAGAATGGCAGATTTGGTGCCCTTTTTTTAATTTGGCAAATAGTAATTGGAAATAACATCAAATGATGTTCCTTCCTCCCCAGAAGAGTTGTAATTATTTTATTAATTATCATTTGTAATTATTTTGCAAATGTACTCAGAAACATTCAAAAGCTTGAATTTTTCATGGGAAGTTACTGGAGTACACCCAGTTAAAAGTAGTTAATAATTTGGTGTGAAATATATGACAGTCATTTGAGGATGCAATTCAGAGAAAAGCAAAAAGGAGAATGCAATTAATGTTATATTGTCTTTATGCTGCATTATTCACTCAGTCTAAATAATGATTTTTTTTTTGGTCTTCTAGTGGGTGGCAAATCCTGCTAATGATATGTATGCAGACACTGTGACAACAGTGATACTGGAAGTTCAGTCAAATCCCAAAATACAGAAAGGTATAAGTTTAGTGTATGCTTATTTGACTGAGGCATTTCTTTCTTTTTACATCAAGCTTAGAGGGAAATAATGCCTTCCAATAGATTGCAATCCCCATATTGTATTTCCTTGCCTTATGGAACTTAGGAGGGAGTAAAATTTGCTACAGAAAAACAGAATTACAGGTTGGTTCATTATTTGTGACATGTTCATTTGTTGAAACTTTCTCTTACATGGCAACTGATAACTGACTGTGGAAAACATGGCCTTATTTAAAATAAACCTTGTACAAAAAGCCTAAAGCAATTAAGTTTTGTATGGCCTAATCCAGGCCATTTTTTGATTCTATGATTCTATATGGACAGTTATTTTCACTGGATTACCCCTCTTGTCTTTTTATTATATATTTTAATAATTTTGTCTAACAGTAGTCAGTGTTCCTTAGGGATTTAGTCCCATACCTGACTCAACACATTTGTTAAAAATCCTTTCACCTGAGTTTATAAATTCCCATAACAGTTCTAACTCTGGGGGTAAAGATTTTCCAGTCACCTTGACCCAAACAAATTCAGAGTGTAATGTTCTGACCTTGGTTGTGATAATTTTCACTTTATAGTCCTTCTGGCCATGTCCTCATGTTCTACTCTATGAGACTAACCAAAAATAGAAATTTTATTTTTGAATGATACTTTGACCTCCTCTTTTTTTTTCTTCTTTTTTTATACAGATGGAAAAAAACGTTTTGCAGTGTTGCCAGATGTTTTTTATTTCTTACTGTAATATCTGTCTTACCCTGTTTTTTCATAGTCCACACTTTCTCTGTATGGTTTGGTAGTGACAGTATCTAGATTCTCCACCCTTCACCACCCTGAAATTAATTCTTTGTATTTTTATGGGCTTTTAGCATTAACTCCCATGTTGTTTTATGGTGCTGATTTTGTCTGCTAATCTCAGGTGTGGCTTCTTTTAGGATTTTTTTTGTTCTTATTTGGGGTAAAAACATTCAAAAGAACTCTTGCAGTTGGGTATTTTAGGGTATGTACACAGGATCAAAAGAGATCAAATTAAAATATCTTCAGTTATTGTTGCTTAGCTGACCATGTACCTGTGTTTACCTCATTGCCAGCATAAAATTACATCTTGCTTAGTATGTTCAGTTACTGCATCTTATTTAAGGAATGGTAAATTTTAATATATTTATTCAGGTTTTTTTATTTTTATTAAGATTTAAGCTCGGTCACTTGCAGTTGTAAAGTTTTTCAAATAATTACTCAACAACTTACTACCAATGTGTTCTGAATTCTTCAGCTGATTTAGAAGTACTGAAAACCAGTTTTTCAAACTACTTAGTTTTTTGTGTCCATCAATGGAAAAGGTAGCAGTTTTCACAACTGCCCTTTCTTACAGACTTCTGACTCTTTAACAATCAAATACTTAAATAATTATGTTCAAAAGAAAATTACTTGTTTCACACTACCTCTTAATTTTGAAACCAGGTCTAAAAAAATGCACTGTTTTTATTTCAACTTTTCTATGCTGAAATATATTCCAGGAATGTCTGTGCTTGTTACTACTGCTCACATTCAGTATAAAATAAAACTGTCCAGCTTTATTTTATTTTTTTAAATTTTATTCTCTGCATGCTCCCAGCCTCCATGATATGGTAGTTTAATGTAATAAGAGAAAATGGAGGTATTATAAACAACTGATGAAAGTAGATTATTTTCTATTAAGTAAAGGATATATGAGATGTAATGAGTGTTAAGAATAAACAGGAGAAGTAAAAAGTCAGAATGTGAATTGTGACATTTTTTACTTTAAAATATGATAAGTACAGGAATATATAATGGAAATGCATGCATTTCCTTGGCTCTCTTTTTTAAAATAAATTATTTAATAAATTGTTTGAACATACATATTGTATTTATTTTTCAGATTGTTTTTCAGGAAAATGAATTTGTGAATAGCATCTATCAATTAGCCATTTTCCCCCCCAGTAAATGTCTGTGAAAGTAAATTCTTTTTTTTCTTTTCAGCTGCAGTAAATAAGATTTCCAAAAAAATAGATATGGATGTATATAGGAAGAGAATGGAAATCATGCTTCAGTAAGTTGTTATATATTTTTCTAAAGGAAAATGAGCAATGTTAACCACGTAAATGGAACAGTCTTAGTATAAAAGGGTTTAAAGATAGTTATGTAAAAATACTTCATGCAAATTTACTTCAGTCTAATTTCTGTGAAAGCCAGGAATTAAGTAAAGAAAGAGGGACAGTAAAAAGTTCTCAGCACCATTAAAACTTTGAATACAAGGCCCAGTTCTGTCTTCCAGAAGCAGATTTTTAAGTTGTCTCCAAAAGTTATGCTACAAATGGTTTATAAAAACAACTTGGGATCACATATCTTTTAAAACTTACTCTGATGTGTTCTGTTATTTGTGTAGAAATCTTGCCTCTTTTGAAATCAAAGGAATCCTTCCCTTTGTTTATGATGAGATTATTTTGGTAAAATTTTACTGTTATTTGATACTCACTGTCATAATAAAGATTGATATTTTTAGTCACATCGGAGTGAGTTAAATAATTGTTGCTGAAAGGTGATACTCACCTGACAAAGTGACCCCAGGGTTAATAGAAAAACCTAAATTTGCTGTTTGGCCACGCCTTACAGTCCCGGGTCTTTGCTTTAGGGATATGTTTGGAGAGGACTGTGTGAGTTCCAAAGATGACTCCGTGCTGTGCATCACAGTGGATGGAAAGACTGCCAACATTTCCCTGGACACTCGGGTATGTAAAGCAAAGCACTTCTGTGTGTGCTGTGTTCAGCAGTCTCCTGTCTGGCACACAGTGCTGCCTACACTGTCGTGCTCACTTGCTAAGGAAATGTACTTGGTATCAAAACAGAGAGCATTCTTAACTAAAAAATGCTAGCAATGTTTAGGCAACAAATGCAGTACATTTGGAAAAAAACCCAGTATTTTTCAGCAGCTCAGTTGTATGAAAAAAATGAATAAATTAAGATTGTAGAAGAGAAACTGAGTTAACCCACAATTTTTTTAAGTGCTTTTAAAGCATGGCTCTGGTCTGAATAATTGAACAGTTACAGGGTAGGAATGTTGTTAATAATTTTTTTTGTCATCTTTACCTCCTTTTGGTGCTCAATTGAAAGCCTGAAATACTTTATTAATTTACTAGCTTACAGAATTGGATGTCATGCATGTTAGAAGGGTGCTGTAAGAAGCTATCACACCTAGTATTTTGAATAATTTAAAACTGTAAAGAATGGTTAAAGCCGTGTCCTTCGTGTTCTTAAGCATTTTAACATGTTGACTTTGCCATTACTAATAACATATTAAACACAGCTTATGTATTGCCTCTATTCATAGTAATACTATAATCCAAATTCATTCTACGGAGCACCTTTCACATGCTCTCCTTAAGGGGTCACAACAAATGTTTGGTGTTCTACAAACCCAGAAGAAGAGGTTAGCCCCTGCCAAAAATTTGTTACCTATTGAAACAAAACAAGTGAATGTTAATTACCTTAAGAAAATAGTGAGTTACATTGGTTAACACACAACTTGTGCCATCTCTTCTCAGTTCTTTAATAAAAAATCCTACATTTCAGTGTGTACATAGTACAGAAAAATAAAGGACTGGTGAAAGAACTCTTGAAGTAAAGCAAAAAGTAACTAGGCTGGAAAAGGATGCATACTGCTTAATCAAGAAGTCTGATTTCATTTTTATAATACATCACAATTGTTAAAAGATTTGTGTACTGACAGAAACCCCAGTGGCAGTTCAATTACAACAGGGTGTATCTTTGCAGTGCTTACTGTACAGTCTGTGTTGGCAATGGCAAGCTTGTGCCATTGTGAACCAGATTTTACAAGGCAGATCTGCCCTTCTTTACATGTGTATGTATCTTATAAAATTTTATTTGCTTTAAAATAAAAAGCTGTTTAGTGTAGATCTGACTGGCGGGACACATGGAATTTTTTTTTCCACGTTAACACAGTGCTCTCACAGTTAACATGATTTTAATAACATTTCTAGATAACATTAAATGCATTTTTGGTGTTTTAAGTGCCTTCCTCCCCCCCCCCCCCCAGACCTTTATGGTTGGAAAAATCAGAAGAGTAACAAGTTAATACTGAATTAAAGGAGGTATGGTCTCAGAGTCTAGAAAGGCCACAGGACCAAGAGCAGTATTACTACTCCAGTGCTGCCCTTTGTTTCTGAGGTAGAGCAGTCAGCAATGTACATCAAGTTTCATGTGGGCATCTTTCTCTAGGAAAATTTGTTTTAGTAAAAAATGAATTTATTTGGACTATTTTTATGTAGATGTGTGTGCAGACATCTGTGTGGTGCCTGTACCTCTAGTGACTGTGTGTGTTTTGCAGTGTTAACCTAATACAGTGGGAGTGAATTCACAGATAAAACGAAATCTCCAGGAACTGAATTTGTGTGATTTTATTTGATTTCGAATCAAATGTGATCCACAAAACTTAATGCATTCTACATAGCAATTTTGAGCATAAGACTTGAAATTAAGCTTCTTGCTCCTCAGCAGGACTTGCTTAAGTCTTCTCTGAACTCCTCTAGGTGCTGGCAAACCACTGAAAAACATACAGTGCTGCTGTTGATAATTTCCATGACTACTGCTCTGTTTCCCCTGGTGAGCATTCTTTGCGTGCTGACAGGGAGTATGAAGTGCCCGTTGTTGTAACATCCTTCTCTTTCTGTTCCCAGACAGTTGACTGCGAGCCAGGAAGCGAAGATGACGAATCCCTTCGTGAAATGGTGGAACTGGCAGCACAGAGGCTTTATGATGCCCTCAGCCCTGTATACTGACCTCTGTAGATACTTAGGATGCCTAAAAAAGTCTTTTAAATGTTCAATTTATTTGAGCTATTTTTTACAAGTAAATAGATTTTTTTCTTGAATAAGTCAAAGGTTTGAATTCTGTGAATGTGAAAGTGCGGAGTTATTTCACATAATGGATCAGCAACCTTTTAACAACTGTTTTTTGTGCATATAGATGCAATTAAATCAGGCAAAGTGTGCATATGTTCTCTTACGTGCATATACAAGAAATAATTCTTAACCTGATGCAGAATTACAAAGATGAAATGGAGTTTTGTATTTTTGAATATTAAAACCGGTTGGAGGAGAAATTGGATATATTGAGTTTGCATATATAATTTTGTTCCTGTTGAGAAAGTGATTGCCTGCATGCTTATAGCTACTTGAAGCCAAAAGGGTCTTGAACACAACTGCAACTTGCATCCATGTTTGCATGGTGGGGTTAATTGGAGCTTTAAAACTCTGCCTGCTGGCATGACATTAACTGGACTATAGGAACGCCACCGCCTGCAAGAGAAGTGGGTGCTTATGACGTGTGACAGCCTCGTCTGCCCCAAGTCGGTGACCACCCCGGCCTGGGAAAAGGGACACGGAGTATCGGACACTGCAGGACGCAGAGCAGAGTTCCAAATACAGCGTGCCTCATGCTCTGGGGTCTCTGCAGTTGTTGCCAAACGATGATCGTAGTAGTAGTAGTAGCATTGGACGATTAGCAAAATTAGCGACACTTTCCTCCCCAGATTGTGTCGTTAGCAGGCTAAACAGTATGAAGTCTTTTAAATGAGGTAATTGCATTTTCTTAAGAAGGAAGTGTGTCTTTGAAACGGATAAAGACCATGAAATTGCGTTTCTGTCGAAGTGCGTCCCGCCAGCTCGAGGGGTGTGTGAGGGGTGGGTCCCCGGCCGCGCCCTCCCCGCCCACTGAGCCTTTTAAAGAGGCGATGACAGCTTGAGAGGGGCTGGAACCTGGACCCGGATTGTAACCGGGGCCGTGCCCCGGTCCGGCCCGTCTCCCGCTGCAGAGGAAGCGGCGAGGCCGGCGCTCCCGGCGGATGTCCGGCCGCGGCCATGGCGCTGGCGGAGGCGGGGGCCCGCGGGCGGCTCCTGCGCTGGCCTCGCGTCCTCCTCTTCGGAGACTCCATCACTGAGGTACTGCCCGCCCGCCCGGCCCCGCCGTTCCCGTGTGGGGCTCCCCGGCCGGCCCGCCTCCTCGTCCCGGGGCCGGCGGCCCAGCGGCATGCCGGCGTTGCTCTGAGCTCCGGTGCCAGGCGGCGGGAAAGGGAAAAGGAAAGGGAAAAGGAAGGGGAAAGGGGAAAAGGGACGGTCCGGCGGCCGCAGCCGGGAGCGCGCTCGGGGCTGGGTCACAGCCCCGGACCGCCGTGAGGCTGTGCCCGCGGCCTTGGCGCCTGGTGGGCGAGCGTGGGGTTTGGAGCCGTCTCGCAGAAGTTCTTGAGGTCGCTGTGTTAGGGGCGCGAAGGGGAAGGTGTAGCTTGGGAGGTTCCGGTGTCAGGGCCATTTTCCAGCCGGGGGCCCAGCGCGCTGCCCGCGCCGCCTGCAGGGACCTGAACTCTGCCCTGGCGGCTCCTGGTGCATCCCTGCTCCCTGTGTCTAGCTCGCCCAGCCGGGAGACAGCTTCTCCATTGAGGTGACTGGTGAACATCTCTGAGGCAGCACCAGCTTTTTGGCGTTGATTTTGGGTCCCTGCCTTCGGTTGCGTGGGTTGTGTGGTGGGTCACGGAGCTGCTCTGATGAAAAAGTAAAACCAGAGAGCAGCTTTATCTTTAATGGGAGATGGGTGTCTAGGCCGACTCACCGTGCAGAACTGTAGCAGAGAGGACGGTGCAGCAGTGGGAATAAGGAGGAGGAATTCGTTTTGCTGTTTCTGGAAGAGGTAGGTATTAAACTGAACTCCATGAAGAGGGAGGATTTTTGAGAGGTGCTTTTCAGAATGAAAGGATCTTAGAAATAAAGTAGAAAAATATTCCAAACATAGCAAGCCCTCCCTGGCCAAAATGAAACTACAGTCCAACAGTGGCCAGTTTGGATTGTGGAGGGACCACAAGGTCCGTCCCTCCAGAGGTGCCAGCCCCGTGTTGCCTCAGAGGCCAGTGGTGTGCCTGGGTAAAACCAGGACTGCTTGACCTCAGAGGCACAGGGCAGGGAGGGAGGAAACCACCAGCAGCAGTGCCAGAGGCCATGCACAGGAGCTTTTGAGCTGGGACGGTGCCAGTGGTGGGGCTAAGCTCTGGGGAACACGTTCTTCCAGTGAGGATCTAACCATTTTCCTTGTTTTCAGTACTCCTTCCAGGAAAATGGCTGGGGGGCATACCTTGCTGAGAGATTGGTCAGGTAAGAGCTTAAATTTCAAAAGTAATTTCTAGCTTGCAGAGTCATGCAGATTTTCTAAATGAAAACCAACAGCAGTTAATATTTAATACATGTTTATTTATTGACATTTATTTATTTAGTGAAGTGAAATTGCCTTCTGGGCAGCATGCCCAGAACTGGTGAAAATATTCTTTGGGTGTTTCCACTCAAAGCTTGAGTGGAAATTAAAAATTCCTTAGTGATTGTCAGGATTGTTGTCTTGGTTCCATGGTGTAACAGGTAAACAGTACACGTGCACTTTCCCATTGAAAACTCATGTGACATCTCATTTTTCCTGAGAAGGATGGAGGCAGATGGCCTGACAGAAATGGTTCAAACCTTCCAAAGTTTTGTTTTGGTGGACAGAGGAGAGATGTTCTTTTTGATATGTGTCTCTGTTTCAGAAAATGTGATGTTGTGAACCGTGGGATCTCGGGGTACAACACCAGATGGGCTAAATTGATTCTTCCAAGACTGATCACTGAAAGTACTAGTGCTGACAGTATTGCTGCAGTTACCATTTTCTTTGGAGCTAATGACAGTGCTTTGAAAGGTGGAGTAGCTTGCTTTCTGTCTTTTTTTTTCCTGTGACCAGTTCTCTTAAAACAGTTTTACAGTGTAGCAGAATAGGCAGAACATTTCAGAATGGGCTTTTCCTGCTACTTCTCCAGGAACTAATTACTCTCTTTCCATTTATATAGAGGTTTGCTTTCTGTCATTTCATTTGTATTTAAACTATGCAGTGCATTCCATTTCTCTCCCTATCACCAAGTTTCAATACTAGATAAATAAATTTCAGGATGCTCAAGACTTAGTTGTGTAGCAGTTGCCTAAAACTGGAGTTGGGCATCCAGTTGTTTCTTAAAGGAGACTCACGAGGCAGATGGGCTTAGGAAAGGAGGGAAGGTAACATTTGGAGTCTCTTTCAGAGGAGCATAGCAGGATGCAGAGTCTGATCAAAATTATAACATCACTGCATGAAGGACTGACTGTATGTCCATGGGACTTTCTGAAATTTTCTCTGCATCCAAGAATATTGGAAATCTCAGGTTTTGGTTCAGGCAAAGTTTGAGGTGATTATATTTTCTGTTACTAAGATACGAAGTTGTGAAAAAAACACCTTAAAAAAGCCCAGCTGTTGGGGTTTTTTCCCTGTGCCTTATTTGCCTATTGGAAATGCTGTCTTTAAACTCTTGATTTGTCTGCTTTGGGTATTGAGGAATTTTCCTACCACACCTACCAAATCTGTGATTGAGAGGAGCTGCGTACTGGAAAGGAGTGTCCATGGCCATACTGTGTAAAAGAGCTGTTGTGCTGAGTAAGAAGCCTGCAGGGAGCTCAGCCCCACTGATGCATGTGCTCCACCCCTGACAGAGCTGAACCCTAAGCAGCACGTTCCTTTGGAGGAGTACGCCGCCAACCTGAAGAGCATGGTGCAGTACCTGAAGTCAGTAGACATTACTGCGGACAGGATAATTTTGATAACACCACCACCTCTTGAGGAATCAGCTTGGGAAAAGGCATGTCTTGCCAAAGGTAAAGGAGTGATGAGGATGGGTGGAATTTCTGCATTTTACCAGTGGAGTGTAAGTGACAGATGCCAGGTTGTCAGGTGATTTCCTTCATGTGTGTGCCATATTGCAGTAATGTTCTTTGACTAGTTGGAAAAAGGCTGCTGTTTTACTGAAAAACTTCTGGATAAGCTCATGGAGTAAGTAATTATTTTAATTTATAGTAATTATTTTGCAACTACCAAGTAATTACAAACATATTTTCCAAAGTGTTGATTGATCTGTTAATGCATAGAATTGACAGAAGTGGCTGCCCTCTAAGAACATGGGGTTTGTCAACATGTCCTAAGCAGATTCCATTGTGTCCCAGCAGCTTCCAGAACAATACAAATAATTGAAGAAATATTGGCATTGTGGGCCTTAGAAAAGTTTTTACTGGGTACAGTAGATTTCACATCTGTTTGGATAAGCAGTAATATCCCAGCCAGGTTTATTTTAAAGTTAAAAAAAACAATACCAGAGAATATCATATTCTAAGGATGCTAATAAAAGTGCCTGAAAAAGAAGAAAAAGGTAGTTAAATTATTTCCCATTATGTTATTTAAGCTAATTCTAAAATTAGAGACATAATAGCACCACTTACTTTGTGTTACTGAGCTGGTGGAAATTGCCATAATCTCACTGACTACAGAAGTGACAGTTTATACCTCCTGAGTGCATGTTCTCTTTTCTGCTGGGGCACATTGTCCAGTTCTTGCACATTTATAAAAAACTTTTGAGTTAGGTCAGGTACAAATACATAGTACATAGATCTACAGAGCTGGTACCTTCGTGGCACAGTTCTCTATGATTTAGGTGGTGTTGCATATCCTGAGTCATGTTTTCAATCAAAGTAGTAAAACTTTTAAGATGACCCTAAATTTAAACTGCATTAAATTAGACAACATTATTGTAGGATTTTGCATTAGGAGGCTTTGATGTGATGCCATGTGAGCACACCTCAAATGCTGCTTATCTGACTCCCAGCTGTCAAGGAGCACTTGTAATGTTAACCTATTTTCCTCTTAAGACTGTCCTTTTTATGGGGTAGGAGGGGAGGGAACTTGAATTTACAGCATTGAATCTGTCTAAAAGAGTGTACTGTCTAGGGATGGAACAAAAGACAGGGTGATCTCAGACCATGGACCACAAATGAAGTATTGTGGGCACAATAAGCAGCAATATCAGACCATCTGCCCTCCAGTATCGAGGAGAAATTTTCTGCCTGTTTCTAATTTTGTCAGATAGATACCAGAGCAAGGGAGAGATGGGAAGCAGGAGGACGGTGATGTTCACAGGAGCATTCAGCCAGGTACAAAAAGTAGCAAGAGGGCTACTGCAAGGAGCAGTTGCACGTGGAGTCAGACAAAAAGCAGAAGGCAACTTGTAAATAGGTTTCCATTTACTTAACTCTGTTTTACCGGCCTTAGCAGGTGTATGAAGAGTTTTAAATCTAAGCACTGCTTTCACCTGAAGCTTGCCAGAAGGTGATAGCTGTGAGCAGCAGAATTATACTGTCTGCTTGTTTCTGTTGCTTCTCTCAACCTGATGCATTTCTTCAAAAGAGACATTTTCAAGTGACTCAGAACCAAAGGGTGCCCTGAAAAAGACCACACAAGCTGTAGCTTCCAGCCGCCTGCATTGCTGTGCTTTGTATTTAGTTTGTGATCGGTTATGTCTGCAGGTTTAACACCTGACACACATGGTGTGTGTGTGCCACAGAAGACTGAAATTGTGCTGCATCAGTGGCGGGTGCTGGATGTGATCTTTCTTTGTGCTTGGTAGGTGACAAACTGAACCGCTGCAATGCCACCACCGGGCAGTACGCCCAGGCCTGCGTCCAGGTCGCCAGGGAATGCGGCACGGATGTGCTCGACCTCTGGACCCTGATGCAGAAGAATCAGGTACGATGAAATCAGAAATAATTGAAACTGTCATGAATTGTGAAATCCATCATTTAGCATAGAGGAACCAGTGGTGCTGCATTATCACTGAAATGCTACAAAATACATCCAGATTACACTTTAGGGAAGGAAAAAAATAATCCAGAGTGCTTCACAGTTGGCAGTGAGAAATAAAGCTGTTTACAACCTGGCCATGGAGCTTGGCTAGCAAATATCCCGACTACATTATATCTAAATAGCCTTTTTCTTGAACTTGAGTCATGGAAGAGTTTAGGTTGGAAGGGGCCTCTGTATGTTTCTTGTCCAACCCACTGTGCAGTGTTGGGCTAATTTCAAGGTCAGATCTGGATGCACAAGAGTGTTGCTGATGCTTCTGACCAAATACCCAAATTCATCCATGGGAGACTGCAGACTTTTCCTGTGAGAAGATAACTCCAGTTTGGACCTAAACCTTTTCGCTCCCCTGTCCTCCCCAATGCAGTAGACTGTTGATTTTGATTGCATCACTTAATCCTATGATCTTTTACTGATGAATAGCAGTTATTTTGGCCATCAGAACATTCTCTTAATATTTTTACATAAACAGTGAAAATAAAACCAGTTTACCAGCTGGCTTTGAAGAACTGCTAAAGACTGTCTCTTTTAGCTAGCAAATACACACTAACAATATGGTTTTAACCTTGCTTGTAGGATTTCTCTTCCTATTTGTCTGATGGTCTTCATTTATCAACAAAAGGCAACAGCTTTCTAGCAGCTCAGCTTTGGTCACGCCTGGAAAACAAACTGTCTGCTCTTCCTTCACTGCTTCCTTACTGGCATGACGTGGACCACATGAACCCTGAGGCCAGTCTTCTGTGACATCCCTGCAGGGAGGAGCCAGGGCAGCCACGCCAGACAGGGCCAGCTCATTGTGCGGCAAGGTGCTGCAAACTGTATCCTCAGGGAACACGGCACTGGGGAGTCCCCAGCAATGCTCTTCTCTGTCCCCTTCTCTTGGTCTGTGGGAGAATAAAGGTGAGACCACTTGGGGTGTGTCCTGAGGTGATTTTTCTTCATGCTGCTGTTGGCAGGATAGCTGTGGGGATAAGTAGCTCTTTCCTGGAGGACTCAGAGGAAAATGAGTCTCAGCTGTTCTGTGGCCAAGGGATAGAGGCTGCCCTGAGCAGTTCCTGGCCTTGCTGAGCTTTGAGGACTGCACTATGATCAATACCAGCTTCTTGCTTTAAACAGAGTAGGTCGTAAGAGGCAGTAGTGTGGTTTGTCTAGAGCTGTTAGTGTCAGTCCAAATTAATTTATTTGGATGTAATACAGCAGGAACAGCAGTCCCCTAAGTTTTACTGTGGCTTTGGTAGTGAGTGATAGAGAGTAGTTTAGAACAGGGCTTTTTTAAAATTTAACTTGCTCTGGCACCAGCAGCAGCTTCTTTATACCCAGCTCTTCTGTATAGGCACAGGTTTCAGACCAGTGCATGTTTTTAGGTAGTATAAAACTGGTGATATATGACCTTGGAGAAACTACTAGAAAAGATCTGCATCTCTGCTGACAAAGCTGCATCGTATGTCATTTGCCATCAGGTTAAGAAGACCTTTCAGGTGAGCTGTTAAAATAATTTTACAACTCATGTAACACATTAAGTACTGCAGACTATGCAGGTTTTGGCCAAGAGAACACTAACTACAAAACTGCCTTTACAAACAAAAAAAACCCCCATTGTCTGCAACCTAAATAAAATTCAACAAGTATGGAAAAAATGGTCTGGGGAATGATTGTCTAGCAAGTCAGATAGCAGCAACTAACCATTCAAAAAAACCAAATGGTGTCTCACTGCAAACATAACCCCTCCATAATTCTGGGCTGTATTAACAGTTATGTTGACATGGAACAGGTGTGTCTATTATGTAGGGGGTGAGAGAGTAATGAGAGGCTCTCATGCTGTCCTGCACTGCTAATGCCATTAGACTGCCTTTGCTTCATGAAATAATTAAGACAAGCTGGCCAAGACCTGTCATCTACTGTGTAACAGTGTTATAAACTGAACCATAAGTATTTTTCATGTGCCTGGAGCCAGCACAGAAGTGAGTTTGATATATAAATATTTATGAGTATTCAACTGGACTATCCTTTCTGTAATAAATGCTTACAGTACAGACTGGCTGAACAGCAAAAGGGGTTCCCAGTGAGAAGCTGTGGATCTTCCTGCCTTAGATGTTCTGAACAAACCATGCAAATACTGCTTTCAGTTTCGGGAATACAGCTCAGGCTGGGGGATGGATTCAGTGATTTCCAAGGCCTACTCCAAATCTCTGTTTTCATGCTTCCAAGCACCTGCCACTGAATGGTTTTCACCTGGGATGCAAAGACCTTTGTGCTGAGAACATGTACTCACAGATTTGGTAGCTGAACAGGCATTTGCGTGCACACCATCCCTCAGGCATTTAATGTCACCATCTGAACTGATGACAATCTGCAGGACACATGGCAGTGCCAGCTTCAGCCTGGGCAGGAAGCAGGCAGCCCTCACAGTGCAGGTCTGGCCTCTGCAGCATCTGAGCTCAGAAAGGAGCAGTCAGAAATCCTGGCTTCTGCCTGGCTGCATGCCAGACTTTTAACCCAGGCTTTGACAGCCAGAGAACAGAGATCTTTTAGAAAAGGACTGCATAGAAAGAGCTCTTGTTTAACTGATTTTTTTAATATAAAAAGCTTTTATTTTGTTGGGAATTAAATTAACTCCTCACACTTGTACTTTGCACTGAATCAAAAAAAGAAAACCCGAACAAAAAACAAACAACCCCAAACAAAGTTCAAAACCAGCATATAAAACATAATAGCTAGTCAGATAGGAATACCATAAGGCACACATTCAAGTAACTAGTGTAACAAGTATCCTTGGGTGTGGAGGACAGCGAGCACACACACAACTTTGCAGCACAGGTTCAGTTCCTTTCCCTCACATTTAAAACCATGGGCTCACTGCAGCCCCACGTCCCTGTGTCTGAGTCCAGGCTCGTAAGAGTTAAATGGTCCTACCCTTGGCCCTGTTCTGCCAGTTTTATCAACAGATTATTGTGGGAGAAAACAACTGCAGAAAGAAGGTGCCGCTGTACTACCAGGACAGCTGCTCTGACTCTACTGTGTCAGTCCATCTGCTACTAAGCTAAAACAATGCTCATGTGCCAGTCCCGGCTCACCTGAGAGATCTCCAGGTGTACAGAAGACACCATCCAATCATCAGCTTCTGAGTATCCGTATTCACAAAATGCCTGTGTGAGTATCTGTATTCACAAAATCTCCTTATACTTACCCTGCAAGTTTTAACAAAGGTTTATTTCTTTAGTAAATCCACAATTGTTTTTAAACAAATGCCTCCCCAGCGATGGAGTGATTTTTTTTCCCATCATTCATGCAGTCAGAGCTTCTAAAGGCCACAGAGACCACAGAAAACTGAGCTCAGTAATTTGAAAATTTCAACAATAGTGTTGCCTATTTTAAAATAACATTTGGAGAAACATTTCTGCACCAAACCTGCTGTAAACCAGCAGTTTAAAATGTCATCTGCGTAAATGATTTCTGCCTTTATGCTTCTTTCTCCAACCAGACACCTGTGACACACAAACCTTAGTGCAGAGTGGGAAGCTCCCAACAAAAGCCACCAAGACAAGATAGCCTCACCACTGAGGCAGAAGAGTTTCATGCTAGAGGAGCATTTCTCATGCACTGTGTACAGTGTAACAGCCTCTGTGATCTTTTTATTTATACAGAAGCTGGGCATTTTAAGGTTCTTTATTCTGATTATGCATTTTACTGAATGCTGCGAGACTCTGTTTCATTACTCTCTGTTCTCAAGGCATTTGCTTAGGCTTTTGGTTACATGTACCTTAAACTGCTAAATTATCTACTCTATTATGGAACATACTGCAGAGTTCATTTTGGTTTTAAAAGCCCCATAATTTTGTCTATCAGTGCTGTCAGACTGCAAAATATTAAATTATAAAAAAAGGCTGATATACACAATCCAATATCCATCAGGATATTTGGTTTTGCACCACAGGTTGAAGGAAATGTTAAAGGTCAAGGAAGTAGAAAAACAAATCCAAAAAGCTTCAAAAACAAGCCAGTTCTAGTTTGGATTTTCCTTTTTAAAAGACATAATGCTCTAATAAAGGTAGTTTAAGGAAGGTCATACACATGACCAGCATCTGCAGTAGGTCACTTCCTTATTCTCCCACTCCCTCACAAAAATATATATACATATATTTATATTTATAGAAATGAAATGGTTTCAGATCCTTATTTTGCAGACACAAGTCATACATTTAGAAGGCAGCAGGACACTAGCACTCTGTTTCTTTGCTGTCCACCCGGTTCTGGCGCTGTAGTTTGAAGGATGAAGCTTTCTCACTCCTAATGACAGGATGGTCTGTCAAGTCCTCGAAAGATTTGGCGGCAGAGCTGCTGTTTGGGAAAGGGTCCTTCTCAAAGGCGTCCTCGTCGATGTGCGAGTCGGTGCTCGGGTCCTCCTGGATGGTGTCCATCCTTTGGTGGTCCTGCTTGGGCGGCGCAGGCGCGGGCGTCAGCGGCTGCAGGGGCTGGTGTCGGCTCGTGGCCGGCGCCGCGGGGAACGGCTTGATGATGCGAACGGAGGCAGAGTCCAGGCTGCTGAGCATCTCCACGTTCTGCAAGACACAAGTGGCCACGTCACTGGCAAAAGCAACCAGCATCTGGTCCAGGGTTTGGTTTTTGCAGCATTTTTCAGAGGGAGGAGGCACGTTCTGAGGAGCAGCTGCACTCCTGTTAGAACAGCTTAAAAGCTGCCATGTCCTCCGTGCCATCCATAAAGGCAGAAAGGCTGTTCTGTCTCTGCTTCCTCCTCCTCTGTATAAAGCACCACAGGTGACAGCCTCACTGGAAAGAGCTGCTGAGTTGGCCCTTCCTTCCTGGGGCCCGAACTGCTTTGGCAAAGCCTAGGACTGGAAATGCAGGGTCAAGCCACATGGCACAGAGCTCAGTGTAGGGAAACAGTCCAAGGTACAGCTTATTCCAGTCCTCCAACTTGGAGAGTTCATGGTTTCACGTACAAGAACTTCACTGAACACAGGGTCAAACACTGCAGGGATCTCTGTCATCGTAACTCAACCCAGATTAAGTTCAAGTCCATTGATGTCTGCTACAATTTCAGCATGGTTGGAAAAATATCCAGAGATCTCTAAGCATAAAAATTCCCCAAGGACCTCAGAAAACGCTAATACTGGGAAGAAAGAGATGTTTACCTGCTACCATTTCCCAACTCCATCCTCAGCAGATTGAAAAGATACAAAATTTGTTTGTTAAACTGTTACTGGTGCAAGGAGACCATTGGCTATACCTGTGCTCTCTTCTGCCTCTGGGATTTTCTCAACTGAATGCAGGTAAGAAGCACTAAGATAACTTTTCTCATGTCACAGCTATGGGGCACTCAAACTAAGATCACCCTCAGTTCTGTCACAGTAGATGACAGAGGCACTCTGCCTCAGTAGTCTCCAACTTCAATATGCTTCTTCCAATGGTTGCACAAGGAAGAGCTCTGCAAGGCTTTTTTTCCCCTCCCCTAACAGAACAACTTTTCCTTAATATTTTAGTTCTTAATAGGAACTGGATTGTCAAAGCACAGAAAAGGATATCCACAACTCTATGTCACAAGGTGCCCTGTGCTGGACTGTAATTAAAATTTATCTTGGCACTTTTTTGCTCTTCCTCTCT
The DNA here is from genome assembly GCF_031753505.1 of Anomalospiza imberbis. NCBI lineage: Eukaryota > Metazoa > Chordata > Aves > Passeriformes > Viduidae > Anomalospiza > Anomalospiza imberbis. Next base: position 15,866,499 of record NC_089683.1, on the reverse strand, counting down.
CCCAGCTCATTATCTGCAAGGTGAGAAGTGCCATTGATGTGACACTTGAGCAACTGGAAGGCTGTAGCACATGTGGCTGCTAGAAGCCACCTCCTAAAAACAGCCTTCTGCAGCAAAGACACTGCATTTTGCAGAGATTTGTGAGCTTCATGCTTCAGTGACTCCACTTGGCTGGGAACAAGCAGCCTGTGGCTGGTGCGCTGTGCCGAGGGGATGCCGGACACGGGTGAAGCCGTGCTCTGCAGAGCAGAGTGGCTTCCTGCCCCTCTCTGCTGCACCACAGGGGCTCTGCCAACAAGGCTCAGCTCCTACAGGAAGGAAGAATCAGACCCTGCCATGCTGCAGTGCTTGGTAAGAGTGAACAGAGGCTTGTTCAGAAACCAGCTTCCCCCTCTCATGGGTTCACCCCTCTGCAGCATGGGGCTCTCTCTTACTACTCTTTTGGTAAATATTCTGCAGACACCCGAGGTTCAGGTTTTCCAATACACATGGGACAGCATTCTGCCAATTCAGACTTAGACAGCAACTTACACTCGGGCAAAACAGGGACTTTGTGTTCTCCTCATACTGCTTGTCCAGTTTCTTGTCCTATTGAAAAACACACAACAAAATAAGAAATTTAATTTCCCTATAGCAAAGACTCCTTTTTCCTGCAGGGATTCAGCACTTTGTGGGGCTCCCCTACTTCCCATGCCTTCCCATTCACCCCAGGAGTGCCTGTGGGCACAGCACCCCTTTGCTCCAAGCCCACACTGCTGTCAGCAGCACACCACATATCCACACTCCCAGTGGCCATGAGCTCACTGACTCTCTTTACCCATCCACCCAAGATCAGCTAAGATTACTTCCCACTCTGGGTCTTCTCTCAAAATGTGGGTGTCATTTCTTCACAAGGCTTTAGAAGACTTTGTTTTTAATGATAAAAATAACAAAATTATACTTGGGTGGAACTCGGAAGATAGAGAAAGAAAATCTGCCTGGGAAAGAATGAGAAAGGCTCCAGGGAATAGTCATGGGAGCACTGGGTCTGCCAGAGCCTGGCAGAGTTTAGCAAGAGTTTTGCCTACTGAAGGAACAGTAAGCCTTACATATGCTGGATTTCCCCCCAGGATTTGCCAAAAGCTTCCCATCATTTCTCCCACAGCCATCTGCCACTTCTCATATGAAGGGTGTTCTCATAGAAAAATCCAACAGAGCAGTCATCTCAAAGACAGCTTACTCACCACACAGTGCACAAGGATGCTGAGAGGAATCCAAAACAGTAAGGAGAAGACAAGCACAGAGCCCACTATATTATCCGCTAGGAACTTCCCTGTGAAACCAGTTCAAATGTGTCAGTTACCCACCAGTTACTGTTTCATGAACACACACATCTATCCCCCCTTCTGCAGCCACTGTTCAGGCAACTGAAGCCTCAGAATTGCTTAGAGAAGCACACGCTGCCTACTTTGGAGTAGGCAAAGATAAAATTGCACAATTGTATCTGTTCTCTGAAAAGAGAAATGCTGAGGCTGTAATACTGAATTATGGGTTGTTTTGGAACAGCCTATACTGAGCCGGCCAAGTGCCCCTCTCACTTATACAAGACACGCTGCGAGTCCATGACCAAATTCTGATGTAACAGTCATGTGATCTCTACCTGCCTCCACAAACAAAATATTTGGATGTCAAAGATTCAAAAGCTGCCTTTATCCAAGTAGGCTAACAGCTTTATCAGTTACCTCATAAACAATTTTTTGTCCCTGAAACATGAGATTGAAAGCTGCAGCTCAGATAATTGCACTGTGCAGGCACAGTGGTGCCATGAGCACACACAGTTAGGGCTCATGACACAGCACCAGCTTAACCACGAGTTTTGCCTGCAGCCAGGAACACAGAGCAAGACACTAGGGGTGACACCTGGGGTGAGGTGACACCTGCTTGGGTTGCACAGTTGGGATCAAGACCAAGGAGGCCCACTCCATCACAGGGAGTGACTCTGCACAGGCACAGCTTGAGGTGTGTGACTTCTGGCTTTCTTAAATGACAGAGAAAGCAAGTGTTCCCCTCCCTTTCTGTTGACATTTAAATCCCACTGAGAGGCCCACTTTATACCCAGCTGAATCTACCTGCCTCTAAAGAGACTGACTGTTATTTCCTTTTCTCTAATTGACCTAGTTCTTGGTATTCAGACAAGAAGCTATCATCCCTTTCACAAGCTTGGAAGATGCCTAGAAAAAAATGGAGTACAAAAATGCAAAATGATCTCCCATCCTTTCAGCTTTAAAAGGTGAGATCAGTAGTGTCAAACTTCAGGCAAAAATATACTTTGATATATCACAAGCACAGCTGTGCCACCCTTGCACACAGTGAATAAATCCAGGCAGCTAACTCCCCCCGAGGCTTTAGAGGTTTATGTCATGAACTCAAAAATCCCCAAAGGATATGGTTATGTATCTTACCAAAAGTATTGATGCTGAGTTGGTCTATGAAATCCCAAAATCGTTCAATCACATCCTGTACTTGCTTCTCGCATTTGCCCTGCAAAAGTAACAAAATAATCTTATGCTACCCAAGAATTAAGTACTACCTTCTTGGAGAGGGAGGTACAATGATAGTAATGACATGAGAACTACAGACACAGCATGACTTCACTTACATCCTGAATACAGAATTACACTCATGCCCAATAGCAGCAGTCCACTTTTACTGCCTTTATGTTTATCAAGCCAGTTTCAATTCAGTTGTGGTCTGAATCAGATAATTCTTTTGTTCGAAACATGCAAAATCCACTCCACCTTTGGCCCATGTTAGGGGACATAAAACTGATGTTTTTGGAGAGATTTAAACACTGGAAGCCTCAGTTCCCATTATCCACAAAGAAGGCTGCAGCTCTCAGGAGCCCAAGGTTACAGACAAACTCACTCTCAGATTTGGCTGTGCTGGTTTAACGCAGTAGAACCTTGATCTTCCAGTTCTGCCAGCAGAAGGACTGGGGCATGCCCTCCCAAATTCACTTCTGCTGACACCCAGTTTAGCTCCAGCCACTGGGGTCTGCAGGTGTCTGTGCAGCTGTACCACAGAAAAGGCCACTGAATGCCAGTAACCTACCAGTCTCCCTGCCACAGGCTCACTGCCCCCTTCAGATACTGCTGGCTGGATTTTCATGGGATTGCTCTCTGACCTGAATTATTGGAATAAAAACTGATTGGGCTAACAGGAACAACTGAAAAGGCAAGCGCTGCAAACCCAACCAAGCTTACGGCAGCGCTCAGTCTCCTCCTTTGTGCAGGGTCCCTGGCTGAGCTGTGGGGAGCAGCAGAGGGGGTAATGAGCAGCTCCAGAAGGTAACAGCTTCCCCTTGCATGGGTCTCTGCAGAGCTCCCAACACCCACAGCCTCCAATGCTCTTTAATATTTACCCCATGAAGAGTTACTTAAAACCCATTACCCTGCTCAAGCTTTGGCTTCTCTTTCCCAGCACAGTCCTCCTCCCTGAGGACTCAGACCCTGAGCAGAGCAGAGCTGGGCACACTTACATTTGTGTCACAGAACCCCACAGTGCAAGGCTTGCCCTTGCGCAGGAACAGGAACTGGTCGTTGGCATCCACGTATGGCGTGCACCTGTCCTGCTCGTCCCGGCAACACACCTTGCAGGAATTATCTGTTTCTGAAATAAAGCAGCAAACTCATTCCTTGGAAGCACAAAGCAACCCACAATCCCTGTTGTCTCCTGGCTGAGCATAGTCCTGACCAGCTTCCCCACAGGGAAAGCAGGACCAAGCCACCCAATTTTGGGCACTCTGACAATCAAGCCTAAAACTCAATCACGTGCCCTCTGGAACATATTAACGGGTACAGTGGGACCAAGTTCTCCAAGCTGATATCCCCAAACTGCATGAATCAACAGACCAATGAAGAGGTTCCAAGCACATCCAAAAAGACAAATTTAAATATTTCTTGGGCTCTGAGTCCTCTAGACACCTGTCTCCTCAGCTATGCCCTCCATCTCAAATGGTGGGGCTCACAGGAGTTTCTTGTGTGGCCCCTGTGAAGTTTTCATCCTACTCCCAGCTGCTTTCCCATATTTAGGGGATAAAATGGACAGCAAAGGAGCAGGAAAAGTCACTGGTAGAAGTATATGGCAGGGAGGGTAGCAGGGGAATTAAGTTGGGGATTCTATATTCTCAAGGCACTTTAATCTCTTTGAAATCTTTATTTAATCCCTTGCTGGAGGCCACTGCTCCTCTGCCAGATGCTAGATCCAGAGGTTGGTTGGAATCTCCTTACAATCCCTTCTTGTCCATCTGTGGTAGAGCTGGAAAGCAGGAGAGTGTCCTCTCTTTTAGGTGGAATGTCAGAGCCTAAGTCTCATCTTAATGTCTTCAACCCAAACTACTGGAAGACAGGAGGACATTCACATTCCCTTTTTAAACAGAGAACAAAAAACAAAAAACAGAGAACCCAACAGTTTGAACTGTTGGGTTTTGTCTGTTTGGGTTGACAAAACCCAACAGTTCAAACTTTTCCAGAAACCACAAACTCAGCCCTCTAAGAGGCCAGCCCACAGTGAAGGCAGCACTCTCCAAGGAGCAGAGATGAAACAGAAATTTCAGTCCCAGTCCCGTTTCAGTTCAGTCTGTGTCACCCACCATTGCATGCACACGAGCGCAGGTTCTTCTCCCTCTCGCAGAAAGGGACGCACTCCCCATCCTTGCACTTCCCCATGTCCACGCACACTGTGTCATCCGGAGCGTTCCCTGGAGGGGGACACTCGCTGCTGTTCCCTGCAGATGGAAGTCAGCAGAGTGGGAGGACTGGGTTAGAGCAAGGGGCAGAGAACCTAAGTGTGCAGAAGAAAGAAGGAAAATAATGGAAATACAGACTTATCCCAGGAAAACCCCAATAGCTTGTTCTTGGCTTTCAACTGCAGGCTGCCTGCCAGCTGCTCTGAGAGGCAGCAGAAGCTCTGGAGGCTTTCAACAGCTCGGGCATTGTGACACTGGCAACCAAGCAGTAGGTGCAGACCCTGGAGCCCCCCTTGGCAAAGCACACATTGACTTGACTCCCTGTCTCCAAGAAAGACTATGAGGACGTTAACAAGTGCGGAAATGAAGCAGAGCTGCAGTAATTCCACCTTTTCTATGCAAAATTCATTCTTGTTCCCTCCCAGGGACACACTCTGTTTTGCTTTTTTTTCTTTCTTTAAGGGAAAGAAACAAAAAAAAATTTAAGAATCAACCTTTTTTATATTCTTCTGGGCAATAAATCACAAAGTGACTCTTGAACTACAATGAAACTCATTATAGGAGCATATTGTGATGCTTAACTGGTCTCTAAAATTACATGTACCGGATGACTAAAGGGCACTGGTCTGAAAGTGGGATGAACAGGACACAGAGCCTGAAGCACTTGGCTAGCTGACATACAGGAGACAGAACCACATCCTACCAGTGCAAAAAGACTCTCCTTTACAAGTGGCATTTATGGCTTCCTGGCATTTCTTTTGTGCACTTTCAAACTGGCAGCCTTTACAGCAAGGACTGTTTCGATCACTGGGGAAAGATCAGAATGAAAAAAATAAATATTAACCATTTTTAAAAAAATATGTACAAGTCTGACAAAGCCAGAGAAAAAAAATGTTTAGGAAATAAAAAGTTTCTTCTTGGAGACTGACTCATTGATTCAACCCTTGTCCTCTCTGCCCCCTCCCACAACCATCTTTTTACATACATACTCACTCTTCATGTACTGAAGGTCAAATCACATAGAAATTACAATATATTGAGAGACAGCAGAGGGACCCTTGTATTTATTCAAGGCACTTGGATCATCCTCTTGTAACCTGCTCTGCAACTTAGGACAAGATCTTTCACCCTTTCCTTCCCCAAACATTTCTCCCCCTTCTGTTTGTCCTGAAGGTTTCCTACTTTGTATTCTGCATTGTCTTTACTTTCATTTTCTCACCTAATACAAGAAGGCCCTTAGTAAAAAAACATTCATTAAAACACATGGATTCTCTTGCTAAACAACAGGAATTACACAAGCTCTCTGATGTTACGTGGTGTAGAGCTGAACTATGAAAAAAAAGATTGGACACTGCATTGCAACAAGGCCATGAACACCCCAAAAAGCAACAACAGAAAGAGGAGTCATTTAGTGCAGTCACTGTGTTGTCTGCTCAAACACATTTTGCAGCAGTCTGGAATTAACAGTATGTACCAGTGTAAAAAGCCACCTTCAACACAAACGAAACTTATATTTGCACAGAAAGTGTGCACAGGAAATTTTTTAAAGCTTTTTGATTGCCTAAGTTTGCTTAATAATAATGGTAGTAATAACAATGACAACACAATAATAATTTGCAAGCCTGTGGCTCTTGACACTTCTCAGGAAAACAGAATGCTATAAAAATTAATGATGCACACAGAAGCCTTTCATGAAATCTTTCACTGTTGTGAGCTCACACATTCAGCCTTAAAGCCAGGAAAGGGGCCTGTGATACTGCAGGTGGCTTTAGGAGTTTTCAGCCCAACCCAACGTTCTCTCCTGTGTAAAGAGAAGCTGCAGCTCATTTCCCCTTACCTGCACTTGGCACCATCTTTCAGTTTACAGTCTGCAGAGCAGCAGGGATCAGCCAGCTGGTACAAAAGGCCAGGATCACATTCCTCGCCTTCATCCACTCTGGAGTTCCCACACACTTTGTTGTTGCGCTCTTTGAAGCACTCCTGGGCCTTCACCTCTATGGTCCTATGGATGGATTTTTTGCTGCAACTTGAGAACATCTAGAGAGTCACAGGGAAAAAAAGCAGCACTGGGTGTACCTTTCTGTCAACAACTGGCATCTAAGACAGCCACAGCCTATGTCTCTGAGCTCTGGCATCCTAGAAAGCAGTTATTCCCTTTGTATTGTCAGCTTGATACCTTGGAAAAATTATAAGATGGGAAAGTAACAGCTGGGTCAGTAACAGACAGTGCTGCACACTGCAGGGACTCCCCCATGCAGCCTGGCTCAGAGACAACTCCAGCTCTCCACGCTTCAGCGGCCCCGGGACGGGATGTGAAACTGCAGCAAGAGCCACAGACTGCACTGCCTCTGGGCAGAGGGGCTGGGCACAGCCACAGGTCAGAGCACACTGCAGGCCAACCATCCCCTGCTCATCTGGGTTTCCCATCTATAGAACAGGCACAATGCCAACTCCACACTGCCAGGGCAAGCTTCCACCATGGCTGTGGCACCTGGCAGCCCCTCTCCAACAGCAGCTATGAACCACCCCAACGCTGTGTGGTACTGAAGGTCTTGGATTTGACTCTTGCTGGGACTTGCTTGTAGCAGCATATGGCCACAGCTAATTACAAACAACTAATTAAAATGCACCTTGACATGCTATGAACTCCAGTGAAACCCAGATCCCAAAGATAAGCTCATCTTGCATGCTATGAACTCCAGTGAAACCCAGACTTCAAATATGAGCTTATCTTGCAGAGAACCCAACTGCACGCAAATGTATTCTTATGGATAATCCATTACATTCTGGTGGTTTCAAACTACAGGAATCATTAACTAAATAGATTTGCCATGCAAGGGGTCACTGACCACAGCAGAAACTTTTGTGTTGATGCAAAACTAAACAACCATACCTTGTTGTTTTCATGATCCCCACTGACAGCAATAGGATACATTACATATTTCCCACCCTGGTCTTCAGTGGGGGCACACTCTGGCAGACTGTCAGGATCATGCTCTGCTCCAAAGTTATGTCCAAGCTCATGTGTTGTAACCAGGTCAGCCTCCTTTTTTGAACATGAAAAACACAATGTTGGAAAAAATTATTTTGACCCATAAAGGACAGAAGATCCCAGCTACTTCTAGGCCACCAGCAATACTAAAATACACCAAGACAACAGGGAATTTCCTATGAACATTTTTCTGGAGAAATGAAGGTAAATAAATTGTGGTCCTTTTCAGAGTTAAGTTCGAGGACTAGATTTGAACATTAAATCACTGTTAAAGGCAAAATGCTGTCCTAAAATACCAATTCAAACTTGTTTTCAAGGCAATGCAGATGCTTAAATATGAAAATTCGCTTCTATGTCTCTGGAAGGCATAAAAAGTTAAAACAAAACCCAATCCAAACAAACACCAGCTACTACAATTAGTCAATCTCTTGTTTAACATATCTTGCCATTAGAATTATTTCTTCTAAATGGACGATGACATTTGGAGTGCTGAATAAACTCCCCTACTGCATGATTTCTAGGAAAGACACCTACAATTGTGGCCCAACAGAGATGGATTTCCAACATCATTTATGCAAGACAGGCCTGCCTGTTGAGGATCTCAAACCGGCTCTGCTCGCTGTGCACCTCCCACGGCGCCTTCCCCAGCAGATGGTGTCAGGCTCACAAGGTGACAACCACAAATTAAACTCGCACAGAAATAAAGATAACCACAAGGAGACTGGGCAGTTCTGGAGAGGAACTGTCGCTGCAGCTTCTGTGTGGGCACGGGAAGGACCAAGCGCTGCCATGAGCTGCCCTGTCCATGTCTAAGCATGGCTAATGTGGCAGCCAGAGACAGGAGAGCTGCCCAGGCATCCTCCTTCACTGTGTTTCATTTGGAGAAGAGTTTTAAGGAGGTTGCTTTGGTTTTGTTTTTTTAAACCAAAGTGGAAACCATGCAGCACCTTCCCTGTGAAACTAATGTGAACCACCATCCCAAGCCCTAAGCTTGCCACTGGAAAGACAGAAAACTAAACCTTCTTTGTAATCCAAGGCACAACTCCAGTATGGAGATTGAACAAATGCAAATAGCATGGCAACAGCTATTGCTAGAGCTCTCTGTCAACATCCCTCTAACACAAAGCTTTACTGTCTTTTTTCCCTATCTTCTTGACAGTTTCTGTGCCAAGTTTTAGCCCACACATCAATTATAAATTCCTGTTATAATCATGCTTCAGAAAAGCACAGCTGAGAAGCCAGCAAAAGCAAAATATGCCCAACTTCAAAGATTTAATAAAGGCAGACATAGGCACTGCTCTGGTGTCTTTACAAGTGAGACAAAGCTCATATTTAGGTCTTTGTGCACTTACTATCTCATAAAGTATGGAAAAAATACAGCACCATCAACTTACATTAAGCTTAGTATTAGCACTAATAAGCCCTGTCTATTATACTGTTCTCTGCTCTAGTTACTCAGGACACACAAAAATCAGGTGGACGTATTCCATAAAAAGGCTCAAACTAAACCTCCTACTTTGTCTGCTTTGTTCTGTTTGAGGGTTTGTTTTGTTAAGAGTTTTGTTGTTTGGGGATTTTTTGTTAAAACAAAACACATTTAAATTTATCTTTAGATATCAAAAACCTGTTTCTAGGAAACTACAATTCCTATGAGACACTAGCTGTTTCTGTTCCTGTTTCACAGTGAGTTCAATTTTCAGTTCCACTCAGTCCTGTCTCCCCTTGTCAGCTGTGACAAAAAAGATTATTTTTGTTTTATGATCTATATCCTTGTCCCCAGAGATCTCACTCAAATGGAAAGCCAGCAGCTCTTTTCGGACAGAGCACAGGAGCTTGTCACAATCCCATGGCACACATCACCAGCACACACATATGAGGATGATACTCTTCTACCTTTGTGAGGATGGTCTTCCCATAGTTCTTGGTGCTTGTCAAGCCACTGTTAAGATAGATATCCTTCTTTGCAATTTGACTGTAATAAGCTGAAAGAGTGAGAAATAAATTAAAATTGAGAAACATTTTTCTTGTGTTTCAGGGTATTTTTGGGAAGAGAGGAATACTTGTCCAGGGAAATGAACAGCTTTACAACTTTATTCTTCTCACAGGCTCACTAATGAGACCTAGCCTCTTGCCAGTTTTTGGAGCTGGGAATCTTTCAAGCACAGCTTCAACAGCTCATGTATTGCAGTAAAGACAAAACCAGCAGAAATTTCCAAGACAACAGCATCTGCCATTCCAGAACCGCTGCAGGATGTGCCCACACAAAGCAGCCCTTAGAACAGGGTTTTTTCTATACAGCCTGTTCACACCAGATAGCTCAGTGACTTTGTTTAGTGACTTTTATCCTTCCTGCTTTTTCCAGCTCCAGCCAAAAAAAATAGCCATCCCTCTATGTAAAAAAACAGCTCCTAGAGTCTGTGCAAATAACACAACACACTCCATGAAAGTTAGAGGAAAGAATTAAACGTGAGTAACAAAAACTAGCTTCCAACCCACAAATGGGAGAGAAGAAAGAGAAGCCTTGCCTTTAGGACAAATGCCACCATGGCTGTTAGGTCTGGGAGAGCCAACGTAAGCCAGTCCAAGTGTTCCCATGTCAAAATCTTGATACGTGAAGAGATGAGCAAGGCACACATGAGCTGCTTTCTCTGCAATATCAAAGCTAAATTGCTTAAAAAAAAAAAAAAAAAGTCAAATCCCTGTTAGCTGACAGTGCTTGTTAGAAGTCTATAGATAATAACATTTATTTAATGTGCCAGACAAGTACCTCCTAGATCTGGTTAAGTCAGAAAACAGCAGCTGTTTAGCTGTCCTGGAGAGCTGCAGGAAATTAAACTAATGTACACTGTACACATTCATTTACATAACTTGTCTATTCATTTTCCATTTTCACAGGGAGGAAAAGCCAAGTACAATAACTTGATGAAGGTCACAAGGCAGCCAGTCTCAGGGCCAGACATATCAGGACTGCCTGACTCAGACCACATTAATAAGACTAATTGATGTCTGCTCTGTAATTATGCAAGGGAGCCCTTTACCAAGGGCTACAGGGCACAGCAGCTGGTTTGACTTTGTGTGACATCTACGCATCATGCAGAGGGAGCAGAGGACTTTCACCCATTACTACAGAGCAGCCATATGAATGAGCAATACTCTGTTAAGGGGCATGATTTTTCAAGGGTTACAACCTACCTCTAGCAGCATTTTCACATCCCAAGCATCTTTCTTATCATCTGGGTAACTTCTTGCCATATTATAATGTTTTTCTCCAGGTTTTACAGGATTTGGCTCATTGTGGATGATAATCTACATGTCAAAAAGGGCAACAACAATGAACAGGAATTTTTGTCAATTTTATAGCTACAGAAAAAGTTTCAATGTAATTTTAAATATCTCAATAGATCTCTAAGGAGAAAAATTCAAACTCAGAATGATTCTAATATTAACTTTCCAGCCTCTGCTAGTTAAATACACCAATTAAACCATAACTATATTGTAAGTAACCCTTTTACAGGATAACATCAGAAGTTTTCACTGTAAAATTCTGCTCTGAGATGCCTTTTCCTTTTAGAAAACCCCAGACAAATACAACCAGTATAAATAACGGCAAATAATTTAAGAGCTCTAGCTAACCAATATGTATGCTAAAGGATGGCCCATTTCCCAGTAATCCAGAATTAGTTCATCATGTTTTCTACCCCCTCCCTGCCCAAGTAATGCTGCTTCTTTATGCCTGCATATCTTTTCCCAGGAAAGGGGCAGCTGGCTTGTACCATTAGTCTCTATGTCCCCCATCACAGCTCTTGCAGTATGCTGAGATGATGGAGTCCTCCTGTTTTTAATGCTGTTTTCCAGATTTCTGTGCACTAACTTTGAGACACCATCATAGAAACTAAAGTCACAACACTTCCTATGTCCATATACAAGCCTCTACACTAGCATGATGTCTAAGGGAGTCATTAAAACTCTTCAGGCAAGATTGTTTTCACCTGGGTTTGATGCCCACTCAGGCTTTGTAAGCCAAGCACTAGTGAGAGATATTTGAAATAAATGTATGAGTATGTCTGAATGAAACAAAATTTGCACATATTCAGGTGAAAAATGCACATTTGAATCAGGAATAAATATGGAAAGATTATCACTGAAAATTCACACCTCAAACACTGCAAGGAACTGAAAATGGGCATTGTGTCATTAACACTGGCAGACCATTAACACCGGCAAGATGCTATTTCAGAGTGCTCCTGGCTGGAATTAATAATGTAGGATTTTATTATTTTAGTTCTAAGCCAGACAAAATAGTCAGAAACACTGCTATTTAAACCATGTTCCTTTGGAACTTGGAAGCCCTCTGCAGAGTCCAGTGAATACCTGCTCTATCTGTATGCCGTACCCATTGAAGGTTCCATCGTCCCAGGAAGTGTTTCGGTAGATGTCATCTACTCTGTCTATCAATTCAATCTGTGTGGAAGAGAAAACAAGTTACCCAAGTGAGCTCTCATGGAGCAAAAGACATTCAGAGAAACTGCTACACACTTACCTAGAAACAGTCACTTGAATTAAAACTGAACCTCTTGTAAGGTAACAAGACAAACTCCCAGGATCCAAGTACTGTTGGTTTTGGATCAGTATTACCAATATACTTGAAAATTTTCCATCATAAAAAAGTAGCACAAACTTTTCCATTTATCACTTTTGTTTGTGTAGTGGAATAGCAATAATATTAAGAACAAGACATTTTGAAAACACTTTGTTCAAACACTAATTTTCCAGATTTCTTTGAGGGGAAGGGTGGAGGAGAGAGCTGTTTTTACTGCTTTGTTTCAGCATGGTGCTTAACTAGTTTAACTGACCCCCCAGGCTTGCTTCCCTCACCCAGCCAAAAACCTATTATTTTCCTCATTATGGTTCAGGCACAAGGTTCCAGAAAGTCTCTTGTCAGTGCTCACAATCAATACCTCCCTTTTCAAGCTGTTCTCTTAAAAAACCACCTTCTACTAAATATAAACCACCAAACTTGCTGAGAAGTGACATTCAGAACCACTCAATAATAGTTTATGCTTTAGTTTTCCCATCAATGTGTTGTTAACATTACCCATCTACCCAGGACACACAACAGGGGTCAGCCTCAGCACATGTCAGATGCTGAGATAAGAGCACCTCTGCAAACACATCAAATGAGGCCCCCTCACCTGGAGAATGTGAAAGCAGTTCTGGGGACAGAAATGTCAAAAATCCAGCAAAAGTGGAACAGAGTGATTAGCATTTCAAAGAGCAAAGCTCAGAAAGAGACTTTAGACAAACAACAGGCCTCCAAACCTGTTTTTATTTGTTTTATCTCCAGTCCCCAAACCCCCATACTCTCCCCTTCTGCTGAAAGGCTGTGGGTAGGCCTTGTTCTAGTTCACAAAAACCTGTCAGATAGACAACCCCAGTGTTTTGGCTGGGTCACTCAGTAATTGGTACAACGATGGAGCCCTGTTTCCCTGAGGATGGCTGAACGCCTGTCTGCTGATGAGAATCAGTGAATTAATTCCCTTGTTTTGCTTTGCTGCTGGGAACAGCTTTTGCTATTAAACTGTTTCTATCTCAACCTAAAAGTTATCTCACCTTTACCCTTCTGATTGTCTCCCCATTCCATCTGGGAGGAGAGAGCAAGTGACTGCCTGAGGCTGAGCTGCCTGCTGGGGTTAATCCACACCACCAGTGTACAACCAAACAAGTTGTTTACTGGGCCTGTTCCTAATTTATTGTTCTGGACAGAGAATCCTGAAATAATTTGGAAAAGAAGATCTGTATGAGTTGCTTTAACTTCTCATTAAATATGCTAGAACTTTAAAGATGTTCAGATCATTTGCAGTGGGTTTCAAAATCCAGGAGACTCTAGAGCTCTGACTGAGAAAAGAGAAGCTCCTGGGCAGAAAACAGCATAGCCAACAGAAGGATATGACAGGAAGGAATTTGCTTTTGAGTGAAATTTGAACACTACTGAACTACATTAGCTTCATTATAGAATATTTTTAAAGCATGATTTAGCATTCTCCCAGGTAAAAGCTGTGTGTACAAAAATAGTATAAGCTGTATGTTGTTTTAACTACTGCAGCAGTGTGTTTTCCTGCATCTATTCCAGCAAATTTTAACAGAGTACATTTACTTACCAGGTAGTTTATAGTGGTGCTCTCTTCCCCACGGCCCATGTACTTGAAGAAACGATGATCTGCCACTACCAACATCTTGCACGTGTTTTTGGAATTCTCTGGAATGGATCTTTTCTTCCGATGGGTGCTTCCTAAAGTAAGTATTTCAAACAAACACTCAATACTACTACCACTGCTGAGTCTAGTGGCCTTATTTAAGACTTGAATGTGAGTGTGGGTGGGCTCCTGGGAGGACAATGGGGATGTTTTGTTTTAGTTCAGGGCTTTTTTTTTAATAGCTATTTTTAAATTTTGTCTTCCTAACAGTCCTCAAACTTACTGTAAGGAAAAGAATGCATAGCACTGAATTATTTATCAGATTTACCTATAGAGCTTTTATGGTCATCACCACAGCCTTAACACCTCTCCTCCTCCTGTTCCTAGTCATTACCCCAACTTTTACTGACACAACAAAGAACAGAGGAAAGAGGGACTAAAAACTCTCAAAACCCCATCATAGCTCAAGATAGACTCCTTGAGTGACCACAGAGGCCAAAGAGGTCCTGCTGCACAGTGCACAGAAGTGCAAAGTTGCTTAAAGAGGCATGAGGAGTGCTGCTTCCCCCCTCCGTGTCCACAGTGAATTGAAAAAGCTAATTTGTTTCAAAGATGCTGCTCTCTCAAGGTATGGACACTCACCTTCATTTTGCTTCCTCTGTTCCAGTCCTTTTGGCAGCAGTTCATCTTCACTCAGCTTTAAATAACCACATACTTTGGGGGACTGCAACCTTGAGAAATCTTTGATATCTTCAGATCTGTAGACCAGCAGTCTTTCATCTTCCACATCATCTACAAATCTCCACAGTGGCTGACAGCACAGGGAGAAGTTAGGAACACAGTGAACCCAAAGTCTAGATAAGTAAAAAACTTTATGTATGCACCATTGTATCTCCACAGCTTTCTGTCTACACACACAAATGCACTTCACCCACAGCAACAAATCAACTGATAAAATGACATCCCCAAGAAAGCCAACAGAAGTCAACTCTCTTGTGCTACATGGGAATCCAAAAGTCTGAGAGCACCTAACAAAGTAATGGCAGCTACCTGATAAGGCCATAGGAGAGAATTTTTCTTCTCCTCAGAATCTGAACAAGCTGAAGAGGCTTCTCAGGTTCCTCTGCTCCCCTCTGTAAGAGCATGGAGCCAGAAGGATATCTGTAACTGCTAATAAATGCACTGACCAGAAACACAGGAGGAGGCAGGTAACAGAGAGCCTTTAAGCACCCAGCAGAAAGTGGGCTCTTCGATGTTCAATAGCTACCCAAGTCACAAGCATGAAAATGTCTCCAAAACCAAAGAAGACCATGACATCTCAAGGAAAGACACCAATTCCCATTGCAGATGCATACAAATAATCATTTTACTTTACTGACAGGTCCTATTTTTATCTGAATGTCAAAGCTAAACAACACCACCAAATATGACACAGACAGGGTCAGTTCTTTGGCCAAAGCCAAGCAGCACAGACTGCCTGCATCTACAACATAGTGCACCTGTCTCTGGGTCTCCTCTGGCCCTTAGGCAGGGCTCTTCCAACTTTAGCCAGCCATCATTCAGTACACTGTGCTTTCACTTCACAGCAGAAAGGCCCTGGAATGTGATGGTTGTGCTGTGAGAGCAGCCACATGTCTGCAGCACAAAACTGAAGGTTTCACACACTAAGGCGCGGTGTGAGGGCAACAGTGGTTTACACAAAGGCCCACAGCCCTTCTAAACCATACACAACTACCTTGAAAACAAAAGCTGGAAATGGCAGAGCAGCTTTGTCCATGCTGCCTTTGGGGAACACTCAGGCATGCTCCCTCTGCGACTGCGCATGGGAATCATCTCATCCAGGGCTGTCAGTGGCCAAAGCTGACCTGGGGTCACCAGCAGCGAGGCAGCAGGGCAAGGCAGAGGCTGCACACCACTGCCTGGCCCCAGCTGCTCAGACACAGCCAGCCAGGAACAGGGGGCTGGCTGCATGGAGAAACAAGGCACACCTACAACTGCTCTGGAGCGCAAACACAAAAGTGCTATACAACACAAGCAAACAGATACTGTATGTTCTCAATGTAAAACACAAATACAGTGATTTGGGCATTTTGATCACATTTTTATACTTTAACATGACTAGATTTCTCAGGTTTACCCATAATTCTGCATATCTTTGGGTTTGGAGACAATTACAATATCCATATAACACTCAGCCACAATTACTGTTATTCAGCCATTCAAATACTGCTTGTGTGTGGGAATATACTGCACTGAACATCTCATTATTACAGTCTCTAATTATGTATTTGTTGAATATTTTTTTTAACCAAGAGTTCAAAATAATAAAAGGAAAATGGTGAAAAACAAGGGAGTAGAGAAGAATAACCAATTTTCAGATAAACTATCAGATTTTCAATGCAACTCTAAGAATGGGAAAACTTCCAAGATGTAACAAAGCCAGCTTTAAAAAGCTTCACTGACTTTGACTCTGTTTAGACTGCCACAGTTTGTTAGAGACCATGATCACCACTAATTTCTGACATTATCCATTTCTGTTTCTGAAACCCCTTTCTGTTTAAAATATACCTTCTCTCTGATGTACCTAAAACATGCAACTGTCAGAGAATGTCACTCACTAATAAAAGTCAACACTTGCAAGCCAAACTGGTTTCTTATTTCTCTCTCTCCTCACCCCAAAACAAACACTACCACCTACCACCAAATCTAGTTTGAGCTACAGAAGTGTCAACATAACTAACAAGGAAGAGGAACTAACACCCAGAGGAAAAGAAGGTGATTGTCTGGATATAGTTTTCCACAGCAAAGCATACCTCGATATTGTATTCTTCTCCATCAGTATTGATTCGCACCGTAAAATCTTCATCCCCGATATGTGCCACAACCTTGGAATTATGCTCTCCTTTAACATAAGCATGGAAGCATTAAATTAATTCAGCTGTTTGCATGTGCTCCTGCACAGACACTGTTTGTTGGGGGTTTTTAATTGTTTCTAAACTTCATAACAAATTACCTTCCTCAGTCTCTGTACTGTTCAATTTAAAGAAAAAGACTAAATTAATCAGCACTTCCCCCAAGTCTTAACTTCCCAATAGTCACAGTCAATGAGACTCAGATTTAACAGAAAATTTTGCAGAAAGTGTTGAGATGGCTCTGGGGATTAGTAATGGGGGACACAGTATTTCTGCCAACAAAAGCAAGGTGCATCTAACTACTATCAGAGAGCAATTTCACAGCGTCAGCCTGCATTCCAGTGGAAAAGTCTCACCACATCACAAAGGCAACAAAGAAATCAAAACAACTTAGCAGAAGCATTAGTACTGCATGGAAGTGGAGCATGGCATCTTTCTTTACAGAAAAGTAATCTACAAAGAACTATCTTTAAATCTTTTAATTGAACAGTCTGGGTATTACTGCATCACCTCTACCTTAGCTTTGTGTTCTGAGGCAAGGAACATTCAAGTCCTACATTCCAGTTGGAATTAAAGCTACCATCAGCATTTAAAAAAAATAATAATTTGCAAGCTGCTGCTTAAGTAAATTATACCTTTGTGTCCTGCCAAACTCAACACAAGAGTCCTGTCTTAGGAGCTTGATGCAATCCACCCCATCACCCACCAAACCTAAAAAAATCCCCAAACACACCACAAAAACAAAACCAGAAAACCCAAGAGGATAAGAATTACGTTTATTTCTTCATCCTAACCACATCTGACCATCATGAGGGACATACACCATTTACTCTGCCCAAGAGACCCCAGCAAAGCTGTAGTTTCTCAGCATGGACCCACAGTCTGCTCCATACTAACCAACGACATGTCCGGTGAAAAAGTCTCGCCATTGAACACGATACTCCTTTTCCTTGCCTTCACCATCCACAATTAATGCTTGAAATTTTTCTGAAAAGTGTTCAGCAGTTGCAGTTAAGTATAATTTAAAGTGCCTGTAAAAGAATTTACTTACATTTATTTTTAAGCAAAGTATACACATAACAGATAAATTCAATCTCCATTTTACTGAGGGTCCAAAAGTCAAAAAACAATAATTCTGATAAGCAGGCTACAAAAACATATACTGTGTAATTGATAACTCTAAATATTTTAGTCACAGATGTTGAATTTAAAAAAAGTTTTAAAAATAACCCCCTAAATCCAAAACAGTCAGAGTTTGCTCGTGATGTGCCTTCTTCAATTGCAGTTAAGCAAAACCAGTTACTGGTAACTATTAAATAAAAAATCAGACCAAGAAATTTCTTCATCTATTTGAAACTAACTTATCTTGAAGTTCTTACTTTCTGACATAATACAGGCAAAAGACCATAAAAAGAAATCTGAACTCCCTACATTTTTTACAACATATTGTCACAAAAACTGAAAACTATCCCAAGAAGTAGGCTGATAACCTTTTCTGGAAGAAGCTTCATGGGCTCTTGGTTTGTGTGGGCTTTAGGTGAAAGATTTTTGGCATGCTCCTCTGCAATTATTCTGTAATCGTCATTGGCAACCTCACCCTAAAGCCAGCGTGCATGAGGCAGTGCAAAACAGGGACAGTCAGACATCTGATCCCATTAACCTTTCATAATCGCCCCTCCAAACTCAAAAGAATTTCAAACATTCAGAGTTTCAAAAATTATGCATAACTTGCATGACAGTTGAAGATGACACAGGGGAAGGCACATGAATACACAGAGGACAAAAGATGTCAGACAAACAATACAAAGTGTGATTCTGACCCTGCTCCCCATTTCAGATTCACAACTTCAGCACTCAAATACCTGCAAGGCATTTGTCTGACTCTCAGAATAAAATTCCTGCTGTCTTCATGCCTGCTCCCTTCTACTTCTCCTCCTTTCACCTGAGCTTTTATTTCCCATCTTATAACAAAAACCAAAAAACAAAACCAAACCAAACAAACAAAAGATGAAAATAAGTGTTTTATTTAATGGGACATATTCAATAGGAAAAGGATTAAACCTCCATGAAAATAAATACAGTAAATCTCTTGGGCAGCACACCACACACACTTCCCAAACTGAAGGCTGAGATTTTCAAGAACCAGAGGACAGTTGAGAAGAACTGACAACATTGCCAGATGAGGTATAAGTGAGATCCAACCTAATCAGTGGGAGTAACCTACATGAAACTAAACCTAAGAATAAAGCAAAAGAAATCCTAAATTACTGCCATGTCAGCCATCAGAGAAATAAAATAGAACTTACTTTCCCCTTTCCTCTGAGCCTCTCTGAAGTCATATAACCATGCAGATCACTAACCTAGAAGAACTGGCCAGTCACGACAGAAAACAAGACAATTTCTGGGTTTGAAACTGCACATTACACATCAGAAACTGAATGAAAATATTATTTCATCACTGATGATTTAATTACCTTTGCAGGGCTGAAAAACTTAAGAGCCTCTCTACGTGTGTCTCAGGCTGGAGGTCCCTCTTCTTCAGTGAGTGTTGCTGGATGCTAGACAGAGAAAGGATGTCGTAGTCTGAAAGCATGGACTCAACTGTGTCTGAAAGACCAACAAGGAAAGTTTTAGTTTCAAAAGACTTTCTTTCCAAATGCACACATAAAAAAAGAGCAAACCAGAGACTCCCATTTTGACAGCAAGACCACAGTTTGCTCTAATTTTAGGATAACTACTGCACATTTCTGTAATGGCCTATTTTGTGTATGCGAGTAGAAATAATAGAGTGAGACAAGACAATCTGAGAGAGATGAAGTTTGCTTCACTTTTTCTACAACTTCTGAGCAATCACCTCATCCTTTTTAGTGCCACAGCAATGCAGAACTCATACCCTCCCTGGCTGCCCCAAAGAAACTACATAGGGAGAACGTCCCCATTTCACTGGGGTGAATTACTCTCCTCACCTGCTGGTCCCCACATGAGTCTGAGGAAGAAAATAATTTAACCTAGGAGACTTAAACCAAGTTAACTGCAGACTGGACTGTATTGGGCCTTTCTGCCCAACAGTAGCCAGAAAACAGGTTATCTGCACAGCACAATCAATCAAAACTAACTAACAAGGCAACTCATGTGAGATAGCCTGATTTCCCAATACCTTACCATCATGCAAAACTCCTTTTCCTACTCAGAACATGAAAACTTGTTCAGAGGAAGGAGACCAAGTGCCTGAATTCCTATGGGAACAGTACACACATTACAAATCCAGGTCAATAATCTTCAGATGTTTCCACCATTAACAAGTACATGACAGCTGCAAAAAGTGCTTGGCTCTTGCTGATAAAGCCTCCTGCTACTTTGTATGGCATTCCTTCGTCAAAACACCCATCCACACTCTTGCTTCTCTGGAGCACCCACCACCCATCAGGACACCCAACAACCACCCTGGCTTCTACTAACACTGACAGATTCAGTTGCTATTTACAGCCTTAACAACAGGTTCTTATTCCCACATTGCCATTTTCCTTCTCAGCCAGAGGTGCTCACTCTTCACTGCACTAAATGAGGATTCAGGTATGTTTTACAAGAGGCAGAAGTGCTCACCCAGACATTCTTTTTAAAAAAAAATTCCTGTTTCCTTCCCCTCCACTTCCAGCTATGCTTCTAAACCAGACCTGATAGCTACCAAAGAGGTTTTCTGTTAAGGAAAATGACAGTCCTTCCGAGTCCCTGGTCACTAGCTTACCCCACTAAGCAAAGCCACCTCATGTGTTTTATTGGATTTTAAAGTAAGCAGCACCACTAACAAGTTATTGTGCAACAAACCAAGACTGCCAACTTGAAATCTAGATGCTCATAGCTCTTGAAATAATATGGGTTTTTTAAACCTGACACTCAGTACCATAATTTATCCCCAAATCCATGCCTCCAAAGCCCAGGAAAGCTTTAAGAACACATGCACTGATCAGGGCAAGGAAAGCACCTTGCTTTTCCTTTTGCAAGGGGGTGGGTGGGGAGAATTAACCAGCAGTGTATGGCCACAAGTGTGCTTGTGTACACTGAGGCGAGGAAGGCACAGAAGCAAAGATGACCCTCACAGCCCTCCTGGCCCTGCACCAGACCCACTCACAGAGTGAGGCACAGGCAACACGGCTGCTTTCTTGGGCAGCAGAAGCCACTGAGCAGCAGTTCCCAGGCTTCTCCCTCCCTGCCTGCTCCTCCCCGGCCCTTGAGCAACACAGGAAGGGCAGAGCAGTTGCAATTTCCTGATTTCTGTTTACAACCCTCAGGTCGAGAGCACCTGCACATGACTACCATGTGTTTTGGGTCATATGCAAAGACAAGTCTCTATCACCATATTTTCTGTGGTGGGGATTTTCCCCACATATGCCCCACTGCTGCATGTCAGGCAGGGCCTTCATCTTAAGGTCGCCATATGCTGCAGAGCTGGTTCACTAGAGCCACGCAGTGAGTAAATGCCTAACTTCCCCCTCCAAACAGCTCTTTTTTCGTTACAAAGTCTGTTCTAATTAATTGCTTTTTTTCTGGCATCTGCCCTCATCCAGAACCGCCTAGAAAGAGTGTAGGAACAGACAAGGAAATCAGTTCTGGAAAAAAAAACTCAGTAAACTGCCTAGTTCTGAATTCTTTTAATCAAACTCAAGATTCTCTCACTACACTCAGGCTAGAGCTGACCACTCAATTAAAGTGAATGCTGATATACAGAATATCCAACACTGGTTTAAGATACAGACCAAGTGTGTGGAACATGGGGCATGAAACAAGAGGTGTGGAACCACTGTCGTGTTGTTCGGGGACTTGCCACGCAAGGTCTGCCCGAGAGGCACAACCCCAGCTACAAAACATTACTGTCCTTTTCCACCTCTGCCTTTGAAGTACAGACCGGAACCAAGAGAAAGCCATGCCAAAAAGCAAGACACAGTTGCCACTATGGCCAGACAAAATGTTGCAGTTTCATGGCAAGAGAACTGAGAAGTCTGCTAAAAAAAATCAGGCTTTTTTATTTGGTAGGCAAGTCCTACTCCACCTTAATATACACAAACATCCTTCTGGAAATGCCTCACAGAGACACAGGAAGGGTACTAAGAACAAGACCTAAGAAGTTCATGAAGATGAGTAAGATGATTCGATTGAAGTAACAAATGAAACACACGGCACTCCCACTTCCTGTAACCCTGAAACAAGAGTGCACTTGTTCATATTTCCTCTTACCCATCCTAAATTTGTTTGCTTTTAATTTACTTACAACATAAGTAGAGGCTTAAGACACACTGCTCCCAGACATAATCTGTTAACTATGGTATCAGACAGATGTGGAACAAATACATTGGTAATACACTCAAACCAAAATTTTTCTGTAAAATGTTCATATTGAGAAAATTAATCCATGTTCACGGCTTATTGAAAATAAAAGATTAAGTGTCATTATTTTAAAGAAAACACAGAACTGTACAGAATCCAACTGTACAGCAGTCTGTGGATGGGAGCCATAGAAAGCATATACCTGACTTTTTATTCAATTTTTAAAATCTTTCTGGCATTCTTTCCCCATTATCTTCATTATGGTCCAAGAGTCATTTCCCATGGGCTTCAACAGACCTGAGCTTAGGATTCCCAAACCATTTTTTGCGGTTCATCCCTCCCACACCCTCCTAGATTTCTGCACTCCTGTCATTTTAGGAAACATCTTAATTGCATCCTGATATGGCAAGTATTTGTTTACTGTCACCAGCCTTCACCTCATGGTACCTTCTTTCCCAGAGGGAAACCTCCTAAGAACATACAGAAATCAGATTTGTAAGAGAGACAAGGAAGGAACATCAGTGACAAAGACAATATCCCAAAGCTCCCAAGATGAAATCCACAGCACTGATCCACCTCTACCCCTAGCTTTGAACTCACCAACTCTTGCCTCTTTTTTTCACCTTGTTTCTGGGCTAAAAGTCTCCTGGCACTAGACTTTCAGACTCAACACAGGAATCTATCTTTTAATAAACTCTACACCAGCACCAAAGAGCATGGGAGAACAGCTTAACTCCCTGAGTTGGAGGCCACTGCATGTATTTCAAAAGAAGTTCCTCTTTCAGTGCTCAGCTAGCAATTCAAATACCAATGTCAGCCTTCTCCAACCAGCTTGGCTTTCATAAGTACAACAGTAAATTCCCATGATCTCATGCCCCATCTACTGTCTGGAACCCAACAAGTAAATGTGGCAAGTCAGCCATTTCATAAGCATTCTTTTGCACTGCATCATTTATGGAAAGGTTAAGCTTATCTAGAAGCATGAAGTTTTAACCCAGAAGATACAATTAATATTTTCCAGAATTCTCTTCAAAATTATCCCATGATAGAAAATATTCCTACCTAAAACTCAGGATCCAAAACTTTTTTAAAAAATTACTTTTAGGATTTAAAAAAGACCATTAGATAATCAGTGAGACTTGCAGGAATGATTGCAGTTATCTCTCCAATCATCCCAAGGGAATAAATAAAAGCAGAAGTAATTTTTCTGTCAAAGGCGCTGGAATGGGATGACAAGCCTATAGGGAGCACTCCTACAACAGGCACTGCAAACACATTCAAGGAAGGATTTTGTAGTGGGACTGTTAAATCAGTTTCATCTCCAAGACGGAGGAAGGAGCTCCAGGCTCTATTTTATACAGTACTCATCAACTATATATGGATTCTGATCTCAAGCTGATTTCCAATGGGTATCAAACACCTATCAAAAGCTTATAAGCAGTTGACTAGTAACAATTTTTCTGATTCAGCTGAGGAGTGACTGAATAGAAGGGCTCCATATTCTTTATTGTTACTATTTAGTTTTGTATGCTCTTCTTGTACATTAAAATATTTTAATTGAAGTAACTAAACACAACAATTTGAAATATAATTCAGAGTCTCAGAATTTAGACTAGGAAACACAGACTGGAGTCTTTCCAGCTTGAAGCTCAAGAGCTAAAGCAGGTGTCCATGACCCTACATAAAACAGCTGCCCTTGTGTTTGTAGTAACAGCCGCTCACTGGCTGCAACACAGCTGGATCATTTGGCTGCAGCACCATTCCAGAGAGTGCTAATGGAGAAGGCAAACATATTTGTATTTCAACTGGGCACACAAATGGTCTGTGCCAGGCAGGAGGTGATGCAGTCGTGTATAAATGTTTGTGGATACCCTCTCTGAACAGCTTATGCTGCTTTTAGGAGACTGTTGATGAAGAGGACACATTGAAAAGGTTCATCGTGGGAAAGCTGTTCTGTAACAACTCCTTGCACGTGCTATTACATCTTTCTCCAGTACATCTGGTACAGAGACATTGCCAGAGACACAATACAAAGTGAACTGAAACACTTATCCCACACAAAACAGCCCATGCTTTCAACAGTTTAGATAAATCATGTTTACTTATTTCCACTGAAGAGTGGTTGCTGTTTTGCTCATCAAGAACATGTAAACAGACGAACCTGTATGAGAAGCAAGTTCAAAGCAAGAACCAAATACATGTCAGCGTTCTAATAATAAACCACAACAAGATAAGAGTTTACACTCTGAGCACATTTCTGGACAAACCTGTTAGTAAGAATGGTCAGCCACATCAGCTGAATGTTTTAAAAGGCATGTTTTTAACTTGATCCCAGCTACATCAGCCTAGTCAAACCACGTGAGAAAACAAGGCACCTGCACTCACTCACTCAGCAGCAGATGAAGCCTCCGGGTAGGGTTAATCAGCCCTTGTGCAGGGAGGGCAGGGATGCTGCTGCTTTATTGTCCACCAGCTACTCCACAGTGCACTTCTCCTGCAGTTACACTGGGCAACTACTCCCTCCTTATCACACATTCAGACATGCCAGTGATGGGTATCATGGAAAAACTAACAGCTTACTAAATACCCTCTAGCTCATCTCAGGAAAAATGCAGCAGCACCTTTATACTACTCCAAAGTTTTTCCCTACAGTAAAATAAGCACCTGTTTCTAGGCAGTGGGGATATCACCTTAAGGGTGAAAATTCTGTTTAGCAGAAGCTGTATAGATAATTAAGCTGCTGTTTCTGGTGGTTTTGAATACAGCTGAATACACACAATGGCTCCTATGTATTACCTCTCACATTTCCAACCTTGCAAATTATCTCCTTCACTAATCACATCTTAAATAAGGACCAGTGAGGAACCAAACTTACACTGTTGGATCTACTTGATTTAATAACCATCTGTCTTATTAATGACAACAGACCGTTTTTCAAACAGAAAAAAAAAAGCAATATCCTGCCAAATACTGGCATTATAAAAAATAAGGAAGTCTACTGAATTACCATCCTCATAATTAAAGTGAAACGAGGGCAATACAGCCATCCCATCTTACAGCAGAACAGCATCATATGACTTGATGCTCAAAAAACCCCAGCACAACCCACCCCCAAATCACATGCTTTCATACATCCTGCAGAGAGGAACTGCCCAGTCATGGGATGCAGTGGTCTCTGGAAACAGACCATTTCTCTGGCTATCAAAAAACTACAAGCCTCACTACTGTACAAAAATACCACATCACAAAATCCTGCTGTGTCACAAAATAAGTTTGAGTGGAGCTGATTCTAGGCAGACACTAATTACTGTCTAGACGACACTTGTGAGACCAACCCCTTCACTTCTGACTGCATTTCTTTTCCTTGTGGATACAACTTAGGACTCATTCACACACAAGCTTCCAAAATTTGAGGCACATCACAGGTACTGAGGCACAGAATTTTACTATTTCAGTGGTAACCTGAAAAGATGCGAAAGGAAACCAAGGGATATCATGTTCTTGTTCAACACCTCAGTAATTATTGATCAGCATCTACTGATCAATAACAGAGCCCCCTTGCCTTCCCACTTCCCAGTCCATGCACCTACATAGGTTAAAAATGCAAGTATTAATGAGGGGGGGAAAGTACAAATAATGCACATTAGGGCAGCACAGGAAGACAGGGATGGATATTGTGAAGAGACAAGTGACACAGATGGGCAATACTATTACATGTATCTGCAAGAATGGAAAACATCAGGAAGATCATTAGAACCACTGAGAGGGCTGCTGGACATCCCCAAAACAGGCAAGTTCATGTGCTGCACGTGAAGATCACAGAAAAGGACAGAGCAGGATAAACTGCCCTTTGTTAAAAAAACCTAGCTCTTGGGTTCACAGCAAAGCACATGCCATCATCAGTCTGGCAAACTTGGACTCCTACAGTTTATAAAAAAGCTGGGGTGGGGGACTAACCTGTTTATAACAGAAACTAAATATAAACTTCTATTGCAAAGACAAATCTCCGCCAACTACAAAACACACAATTACATCCTAATGTAAAGTCAGAATGCCAGTGCTAGAGTACGGCCGGCTGGGCTTCCTCACTCGGCCCTTCCAGCCACAGAGCAGAAATCCATGCTAAGGCTTCTGCACGTGCACACAAAAATTCCAGAGTGGTAGAAGCATGAAACTGAGATGAGTCACTGCTGCTATCAGCAATGTAGAGCAGCAGTGAAGTTGTCAGTTTTTACTGAGGAAAAAATTAAACCACCCCAAATCTTAAATGCAAACAGGAATTTTACTTTTCGTCTGCTTAAAGGTAAGAACAAATTGGCACTACTGAAAACCAAACTCATTCTGAGCACTGGATTATGCTCCCATTACAAAAATCTTACAACAGTTAAAGGTAATTCTTAGTAATTAGAATTTAATGTAGCATTGACATTGTTCTTTTTGTTGACCTTGAGTACTTTTTGCAGAAATTACACTTCAATCACTTTTTTCAGTTGGAAATGGAAACATTGACCTATTCATCTGAACAAATGAAAACAAACTTGAGAAAAGTGCTTGAAAACCTTGATATTAAGTAACTTCATGGAAAAGATTGCTAGTCCACAACACAAAAATAATACTAGTAATTTGCATTCAATAGGACCATGTCTACACCAAGCATTTGCTGTTTATACAGAGACACTGCATCAACAAATTCCTGCAATGATTTTGAAATAATCCCACCACATCCTGGGCAGGGATCACATGCTATGGGATTGTGTGTCCTTGAATTCTCCACTATGTGATGCATGGTGAGAAATACACTCAGCCTTCAGCTTTTGGGGACAAACTGCTAAACCAGCTCCATCTAAAACAGTAATCTTGCTTCAAAGGATGTCCAAATGGAGTAAGAAACTGTAACAAAAAAGGCAGATCATGGCAGAGAAATGAATCATTTGACCCTCACCTAGGTCTTGCCTTAGTCTCCAACAGAAGCTTCAGTCCAGCAGGATAAAGTTTAACCTTGCATTAAGATTTTTTCCACTAATTATCTTACTGCACATTCTTGACACTGAGCTAAACTTCCAATCCCTAAATTCTCTGGCAGCAAGTTACATTCCAGGCCTTTGGACTTCCTGCATTTTGTTACACCAAGTGTGAAAAATTCAAAACTGACTGCAAATCAATTTATGCTGCCCTCTGTATCACTTAGCTGCCCTGGTTTATTCATCAACACCACTACCATTTGTTTTTTTCACTCAACAACTTCTAAATCAGAGTCTTCTGATGTGCATTAGGTAGGTTTGCACCAAACCATTTGTACCATTTCTCCAGCTCATGCAGTTGTTCCGAGTTCTGTGTGGTATTTCTGTGGTATGGAGAAAAAACTGGTGAAAATCAGGGTACTTGCCTCAGATTTTATTAGTGCAAGGTGGCAGGTAGAGAAAGATCCCCAGTGAGTGATTTAAAGAATATCATCTGTCCAGCAACAGAAGAACTATCTTATTTTAGTTCCCTGCCTAGCTTGAGACAAAAAGTTCTCATTCAAAAGATGCAACATTAGAGTAAGACACATTTTACATCCAGACTCTGTTGGGGGCAATCCAGACACTGTTGGGGGCATCCATAAATGCTGCACAGTGGCAGCACACAACTTGTACCACTGTATTGTAATTCAGATTCAGGCAATTCTTTAAATATATTCAGTGACCTATTCACCTATTCAGCACCTAAGCTGGATATCTGCACTGTTACTCTTTTCAAGTACATTAGGCTTTGTTACCGTTCAGATGTGTCTGAACTCCAAGACAAACAGCATAAATATTTTATAGGTATAAAAGCTTATCTTCAGAGATAAATGACAACAAAGAGAAAAATCTTGAAAGAGTTGCCATTAATTTTTCTGGGGCCAAAATACAGTATCAGTCACTGTACTGAGTAGTAGAGCCCCACTTCTCTGGAAATTGATCCCTGATGTCAACATTACTAAAAAGAGTACACCTAAAGACAAACTGAGGTAGATATCATTCTGCCTTCATTCCTCACCTGGAACACAACCCTTTCCACCCCCCAAAAACAATGGGGCAGGTGCTTGGACAGTCACACTGGGAGCTGCTCCACAATAATGGAGTTCACAGAGAGAAAATATATCCTTTACTGAAAATAAAGCAAACAAAACCAAGCAAACAAAAACCCCAAACCACTAAAAAACAAACAAAAAAACAAAAAAACTAATTTAGAAACCAAACAAACCCCAAAAGAAAACTAAAAAAGAGGGGGGGAAAAAACAAACAAAAAAAGATATTAACTGCCAGACAGCTCACATTCCATGAATGTGCTCACAGGAATGGGAAGGGATTGGAAAGCTGAGGTCAGGTTGTGGCAGTCCCATTTTAGATCAGTTTAGACTCCTGGAGCACCACACCCTAAGATTACTTCAGCCAAAAAAAAGCTGGAAAATGACCCACATCATTTTATCACTTATTCTGTTCTTTGTCAAATTCTTTTTTTCTTTTTTCTCCTTGAAAAACTGAACTCAGAGTAATAAGCGAGAAGTTTTCAATAGAAATCACAAAATGTTAATTCGTGAAATTTCCTTACAGACAGAGCTCATCAGAAATCTGATTTCAGTTCCCAAAAATTAAGCTGTGGATAAACAAAGCTTTCAAAATAATAACACTGAAATTATTAGAAGGAAAAGATGATATTCAGAAAAACAAGCTGTAAGATGAGGACAACAGAACTCCAACAAAAGATGAACATAAAACCACAATAAAATAGGCAAAGGTATTTTTAAAAGCAGCTTACAAACGGCAGAAAGCTAATACTTGAAATATTTTTTATTTTATGAGAAGAAACCACACAGCTAAATAACAAAAGGGCTTCTAAAGCAAGTAAGCTGCAAATACAGTCCCAGGAATGGATGCTAAAGGCCAGTACCAGTAACTGCAGAGGAGATAAGAAGCTCCCCAAAAGGGACTTTTTGTCATGATAGGATGTATGTAAAGACCTGTGTTCGAGACTCAGGAAAAGAGGCTTTATAACAACTCAAGAAAATGACCAATAAATCAACAGGATATGAATGTATTACCCCAAGAGTTACAAAACACTGCAAAAATAGAACTGGTCAACTCCTAACTGTGGTATGAGACTAAAGAGCCACTGGTGCAGTGCAGGGGGTCTGAACAGACCAATTTCCACTCCAGGTACTACCTAAGGGCCTAATCAGCAAACACATTCAGTGTCCCAGCCTGGCAAACAGGTAACAATAACAACGACATGTAAGTTACTAGACCTGGGGCTAAATAAGATACTAGGAAAGTAGTGCCTCCTATACACACACACACACACACACACATATATATATGTATATATGTATATATATATGGCAGTAGTGTGTGGATAAAAGTAACAGCTAATGTAGCACACATGGATTTTTCAAGTTCCCTCACACAATACTTTTGTAAGTTTAGTTTACTGGACAACAAAACAAAACATGTGATGAAATTCAAGGTGTGAATGTGTGAAATAACACGGGAGGAAAAGAGTTCCTCACTGTATTTACACAACAAAGTATATCAGTACAATTATTACCACTCAAAGCAAAACAAAAAACCTCCGTGGGGGGGGGGGGGGGGGGGGGGAAACACCAAAAGAAAACAGAAACAAACAAACCCACCCCCAAAGAAAATAACTCTAAAGCAAACAAAAAAAAAAAAAAAAAACCACAAATAGAAGAGAGCTTGGAGTGACTATTAAAGACCAAAAACTACTCAGAAAGGAAACAAAATCAAAAGCATTCATAATTATACATTTATGCTGCCTTTGTATTACAAATGGTGTCCTTCCTGTAGCCCTGACCATACATCTCAAATAAATAAAAATCCAACACAAAATATATAGACAAAAGTAATCAATAAAGTCATAATGCTTTCCTCATACTAAGAATTATTATATAGACTAATATTTTATCACTTAAACAACAAACAGTAGTAAAAATGAGGCAAGTTGCATAGGTATGTAAGTCACTACAGGTGTGAAAGAAATGAATAATTCTTCCAACATTTAGAAACAGAAGAAATGAGGTTTTCCTCCATGCAGTATTTCATAAAATTGAAGAGCTTCTAGTCCAGGAACTGTGGTACGTGGGCCAAGAAGATAAAGCCATCAGATAAAGACTGCACAAACTCATAGCAGAGGGGTCCTTTAGGAGGAATGAAATCTGACAGCCCAAGGTGCAACTGCTGTTCAGGACCTCCCTGACCTCCCTGATGCTGAAAGGACACGCACTTCCTAGGGCATCCACCACTAGCCCCATCCTTCCCAGGTTCCTACAGATCCAAACTGCTGAGGTGTGCACAGAACCACAAATCCACCTCAGGTGCAGGAGAGGAGGGCAGAGGTCAGACATCTGTCAGGAAATGTGCTGAGAGATCTAAGCCAAGAAAGGAGACTTGGAGCAGTCCCTGCTGGCCTCACTGACTGGAGACAAGACAGCAATCTCTATGGGAATGTACAGCTGATTAATCACTGGAACAGTGTTCAGAGACTGTCTTTAGACAGTTCATTTGTTCATTTGAATGTCAGCATCATCCCATGTGAATCCCCACCGTGCACAGCAATGGGCTCAAGGAAAGCAACAGAACTTATCACAAAATTATTTTTGTGATTTTGATTACCGTTGATTACCTTTTGATTACCTTTGATTTTCAAAACAGGGGGTTTGGGGTTTTCGTGTGGGGGCCAGATATTTTTCCTTTAAAAAGCTTTTAAAGGAAACAAAAATTTTGCTGCTCTAGTGATGAGGAACTATGATACAGAGAAGAGGAAAAATGGAGCAAAGACAAGGATCCACGTAAGATACGGACCTTAAGGGCAAGACACGGCCACTGCCTCATGCAGGAGTCCATCTGCCATTTCAGTGATAAACTTCTGCTTATCAAACAAAAGTCTACAACTTGTTCATTGCAAAGCAGAAGCTTAGATGCAAAACTGTTTACAGAAGTCAAATAAAGCAGCGGTTCTCCTCCGTGTCAAGCTTTTCTAGAGGTCCTTTCAGCTCCAATGGCTTCGGGCTCTCTGGTGGCTCTCCAAACAGAGCTATGAAGGGAGGCCATTTATATGACTTTGCCCAGTGAGGCTGTGCAGCCTCCCTCACTGGAGATATTCCGGAACTGCCTGGTTGCAATCCTGTGGAATGCGAGCCAGGATGACCCTGCAGGAGCATGGACACTGGACCAGATGACCCACTGCGGTCCTTTCCTACCCGACCTATTCTGCGATTATCCCGCCTTAACAGAATGCAAACTCCTGCGAGGAAAACTCCTCAGCAGACCGCGAGTGAGAAGACAATGGTGTCGCCCCGCCTCCCCGCAGGGAGCAGTAACCCCAAACACTGCCCATCGGCGATGCCTTCAGCTACAGGGCGCTCTGCCCGGCCCCACACATCACCCACCGCTAGCCCCGGGCAGAGGCGGGGGTGCCGTGCCTTCCTCCCCCCGCTGTCGCAGTGGTCTCTCCCTCCTCCTCCCCTCTCTCCCCTCCCCTCCGGGGTTGCCGTGGTCGCGCCCTGTCCTCACCGTAGCGCTGCGGGCGCTGCGGGTGCCCCAGCGCCTCCAGCCCGCCCGGCCCCCACAGCAGCACCAGGGCCGTGACCAGCCACAGTCGAAGCCTCATGGTCCGGGCGCGGCCTCCTCCGGCACTGCGCGCCCGCTCATTCGCATCCGCTGGGAGCAGCTTCGCCCTCCGCCCGCCGCGCCGGGCCCGCCGCGCTCCTGGGCCCGCACCCGGAAGCGCGGCAGCTGCGCGCGGGGCACTGTGGGGCGGGCGGGGGCGCCATCTTGGGCGGGGGCGGTGCGCGGGGGAGGCGCCCGCCCCGCGCTGAGGCCGTGAGGCGCCGGCTGCTCCCCTCATGGGGGCACGGCATGGGGCAGCGTGTCAGGGACCGCAGCGGGGCGTCTGGTCCAGCCTCGCTGCTCCAGCGGGTCATCCTAGCATGGCACAGGACTGCATCCAGATGGTTCTTGAGTATACTCGGGGAGGGAGATAACACAGCCTCTGGACAATCTGTTCCAGTGCTTGGTCGCTGGCAATGCTGTTCTTCCTGCTGAGAGCGCTTGCTTTCTTGGGACATCCTCAGCACAGCCCCCTCACGGCCTTCCCAGGGCAGGAACAGACCCCTGGAAAGGGAGAAGGCTCTGGGTTCTGCAGCCCCTCTCTGGGGACAGCCCCTCTCTGAGGTGTGGACCTGCCTGGGCAAGACCCTGGTACTCTCAGGCCTTGCACGCTCAGTGATGCCACTCACAGCTGCGTTTGCTGCTTCTCCCTTCTGAGCTGGCGTTGTCCTATAAATAACATTAAACTTCCCAGCTCTCACTCCTGACATGTAGTGGTCAGTTCAGACAGCATTATTCCACATGTGATGTAGGACTGTTTTCTTCCCATGTGCAAGGATTTACATCTGTCTTCGTGATCATCTGTTGTTTTCCTGCCAGGCACTGAGGTCTCTGTTCAGTTGCCCACATGGAGGTGTCCAGCGCTATTCCAGATGACACAGAGGGTCTGAGTGAAGCTTTAGAAGAGTCTGGGGGTCCCTGTTGAGTCCTGTGCTGGAGCAAATGTGTCCCCCATGTAGTGGATCATCAGTGGGTGTGTGTGAGCCCGAAATAGAGGAAGGTCTTTCTGCAATTCTCAGCCACACCTTTTCTCTCCTTTCATGAATAATGTATCTTCAGTAATCTTTGTCTTGTCACTCCTTATCTTACATGGAGTATTTATGAATAAGTGCAGAGATGTGAAGGTGCATTAGTGACTTCTTTTCATTGTGAAAACTGACCATATACTTGGTCTTTTAAATGCATTTCAATCCATGCTGGGATCCTCTCTCTTATCCTGTGGTTGTTTAGTCTCCCTAAGAACATTTAGCAAGAAAGTCTTGAAAGTCTTTCAGAAATCTCAGCAAACTGTATCTCTGCAATCCCTCTTATCCAAGTGCTTGCTGACACATTCAAAAGACTTCAGTCTGAGTTTATAAGGCAAGACTTCTCTTGGCAAGAGCAATGTTGACAAAACCCTTGTTCACCTTTCCCTGGTAAATCACATGTCCCCACGTATGCACTAATTGTAGTTGTATTAGTCTGTGTGGAACAGGTGTCACTTTGAATGGTCACTAGTTCTCCAGCTTTCCCTTAGAAACAATTTTCCCTTAGAAACAATTTTTTTAAAAGTAACATTTGATACAATCTACTTCTTAGATTCCAAGAAAGTTTTAAGCCAGCAGTTAGAATTTCACTGCACTGTACGAATTATTGCATCCTTGAGTTTCTGGGTGAGCAGTGTCTGTTGAGAATTTGTCCCAAAGTTGTTTGTTTTGTGTCATGAACTTGTTTTTAAGTCACCATCTCCATTTGAAACAGATCGGAAATAAGGCCAATGATTAAGTGTTCCAGCAGAGGAGCACATACTCAGAGGTTCTTTTGGGTTTTCCACCATGGCTTTATCATTTCTGGTACTGGTTTTGCAGCCAGTTTGGTTGGTGGGTTTCAGTTTCTGACATTTGTTGCACTAAGATTATTGAAATAATCTTAGATTATTTCAGATTTTATTGAAAACTATTTATTTTTGGGTTTTATGCATTTTATGGCTCTTTCCTTCAATGTCATTAATGAAATCTACCATAACCCTCTGAGTTACAGGTTTGATTGGGTTTTTCTCCAAATGAAATGTTTTATTTTGGTTAGCCTTCCCTTGTGTGTGATTAATCCATTTTTGTGCTTATTCTAAACCTCTTTCTAGCTTTTGGGTTTTGGTTTTTGGGTTTGTGGTTTTTTGGGTTTTTTTATATAGTACAGCCATTCTGAAGTATATAATAAATAATTTTCCTCTACCCATGTCTTGATTCTAGTGACTTTCTGTAATTTTTGGCCTCCACTGAGTACAGAGTTGAAGTTTCATGTAGATGATACTTCACCAGCTTTGTAAGATGTCTTTTCAGATTAACAGCAACTTAGCAAGTGCTCATCATTGTAAGTATTTGGCGAAGGTTACATATAACATTTATAAACATCAATTTTCATTTGCCATCTTATCAGATGTGATTTAATACTGCAGGATCTTTCTGCAAGTCTTAGAATCAACTTTAGATTTAACTTTTTGGAATGCCATTGTTCTATCTGTGAACTATTTATCCCAACTTCCAGATCACATATTGGACTTCAGAGGTATCAGTACAGATCCCTTTTTTAATCGATGGATAGACTATCCTATCTCTCAGTGTTTTGTAACTTGTGAAGGAAGAAACAGAAAGCCAGATAAAAAGTTTTCTATTATTACTTGAATTTTCCTGCTGACTAGGTTTTTTTCTTCCATTTACTTCTTATCTCACAAGGACACTTTAATAATAAAAATAATAAAAGTTTATTGTCTGTAAATATTTTTAGGGTTATAGAACTGTGCTTTGGGTTTTGACAGAGCCCATCACAATGAAGATGTTAGATAAAAGTGTTTAGACTATTGGTATTTAATAATAGCATAAGAGTATATAGTAATTATGAAAATTGTCACTGATTTAGCAATATGGTTTATTCCACATTAATAACAATAACTGATTTGGCATCAGTAGGTTAGTTTAATGGCATGTCTGAGTGTTTTTTTTTCCTTTTTTTTTTTTAATCTTAATTTGTTTATATAAATATATAATCTTGTGTCCAGTACAAGACCACTTTTGGAGTGTGTTGATACTCAGTATTAATAGAAATGCATTCTTCCCACAATAAGGAATTTGAGCCATTTTATTAATATGAGTATGGACTAAACAAGATATTCTAAATACATAGGATATGATTAGTAATTAATGAGAAACAGCATGTAGTATGTAAGTGAGGAATAGCACAAGTACAGCACATTGAATAAAAAAAAAAGAAGCAAAATAATTTATATATGTAGGCAGTGAATGTGTTTCCCTGTGTTAATAATAAAAGCCGGAGATGTGAAGTGACAGCTAGCTGGGTAACTGACCCTGTTCAGCAAAAGGGTTCCTTTAAGAGCAACTGTTTGGTAAAAGAGGCAAACCCACTACCCAGAGTAAAATACACAGTTTAGTAGTTTGTTTGGAAAAGAAGATGGATTCTGTGGCATGCCCTGGAGGAAGATGGTGGATTACCTTTGTTTTGTGGATGTTTGAAGAGTAAATGATCCCCCGAGGAAAAAGTCCTGATCTTGGTTCTGAGCTAAAGAGATAAGCAGAACTCCTCCCCACCCATGTGGGAGATGTAGGTTTCATAAAGCTGCATATTTTCCCATGGGAATTATTTAAACCCATATTACGTGTGGCTTTTGAATCTATGTTGGGCAAAGTCCTGGGAAGTGCAGTGACTTATAAGAAGTGTTCATACTTTGGGAGAAGGATGGAATGAATAAATTAATAAATCTCTTCCACTTTCATGATCATCTGCAGAAAGAAAGAAAGAAAAAAAAAAAACCAAAAAAACAAAAAAAACAACTTTAAAAGCACCTGGGAGTTTCTCAAAGTGAAATAACCTCCAAAACATGGAAAAAAACCCCAACACCAAAACATCATCCGTGTTTATGTTGCACAAGGAGGGCTTTGTGTTTGTTTCATACCATGGAACAGGGGATCTAACAGCAAGAACAGGTCTGCAAGAGTTAACAGGCAGAAGACTAGTATACTTTGGCCTGATTGCTGAGGTTGTCTTCTCCCTCTTGCTGATAAATGAGATCTGAACTCCTGTGGCATACCAGTTCTGAAGTTTCTGTAATTCCTCTCTTCCTTACCTTTTTTTCCTCCACTCTTCTCTTCCATGTCTGTCTTTCACCAAGTCATCTGACTTAAATCTCCTCTTTTATCTCCAGGGATGTTTTTCTTTCCCATACAGTGTTTCATTACTTTGAAGGCCTCACCCTTACTTAGCACTGTTTGGCCTATTTTCACTTTCAAAATATGTAAAATAGCACTCCACAACAGTGATCCAGGAGTTTCCAACATTTCAACATTGGTGATCCAATGATTTCCCAACATTTCCCCTACCTAACTCAGAAAGACAGAAATTTGGCTACAGCTCTTGAAATATACATAGTCCAATATTTTCTGACTTTGAGGAACTTCTATGGTCTCCTGTGGTCTTCCAGGACTACACAAATATGCTGCAACTGGACTGACTTACCTGCTGTGCTAGTTTTGAAATCTGCTATTACTGCATCACAAAGGAAAGCAGAGACTAACATGAGAGAGCTTTTTAAAGTCAGAAACAACCTGAATTTGTTCTACATTATTGTGAGCATATGTTCTCTATAATTATAACACATAATGCTTTTCTTCCCTGAAGCATATCAAAGTTATTCTTCTTAGGGAGGGAATATACTCATGTGAAGCTACTTTCTGCTTCAGCCCTTTTAAAATCCACAAAGAAATTACTTGGGCCCTACCTTCTGACACAAAGTGGTCCCTATTTCTTTTATCTGCCAGGAGATGGTGCTGCCAGTCTTCCATCTCTTCCTTTCCAGTTTTTAGGAACGGTGGCACATGTTTTTGTATCAATAACAATGATACTTCTGCCATCTGACTGGTATGCTTTTGTCCTAATAGGGATGTTAAGACGAACAGAAAGCTTTCCATATTTAAAGCTTACTACTATCTTACAACTGGACAGACATATTTCAGATTCACCAGGTGTCCTTGGCAAAGGCATTCAGGAGCTTTCCAGAGTTTTTTAGTGTTCCATGGCAAGATGATGAATATAAACTAATTAACTTTATGATTCCCTGGGTAGTTTCACACATGCCTTTCTCACCTTTACAGACATCTGTGGATACTCTCTGGCAAGATGGTTCATACTTTCACAGGCATCCCAGCCCTGTTCAGAGAACAAGAGCTGTGACACTGCTTTAAATGAAAGCAAGATGCAGTTTTAAAGCTCATCGTAAATCACTTTTTGTAATTTAGACAGTTCTGTTAGCATAAATGTTAACAGGTCATGTGGCTTCAGGTTCCACTGAACACACTTCACAAAATTTGGCCTAAAAAGACCTTGCAATGTGTAATGTAGAGACACATTCTCTTCTGCTTGATCACATTTATAATATGTGCGAATGCCACAGAACAGCATACTTCCTTTTAAGCTTAAAGGATCAATTTTTTGGCTTTGTTTATTTAGCATCAGATTTTCTTTTCATCAGTGCAATTGTTTGGTAACACTCATGGCTACAGTTAAAAAAAAAAAAAAAAAAAACAAAACACAAAACCCCCTAAAAACTAAAAAAAAAGTGCTGGACCTAATGTCACATCCCCAGGTTTTGTTGTGTTCTGGTTCTAAAATACATCCTGATAATTTTACATATTTCCTGGTGATTTCTCTTACCCACCCAACAGCTTCCACAGACACTGGTGGAAGTTAATGTCTCTGGTATCAATTCCTGCTCTTCAGAGGACATCAGATATTTTTACTGATTCTCTTTTCGCTCCTAGGAAAAAGCTTCTTTGGTGTGAAATTTAATAGAAGAAAAGAGAATATTAGCACAAGGTAAAATGTGTTTCTTCTGAGCAGTATTTTTGATCAGACATTAGGACCAGACATTATTCTAGGAGTATTGTTAATATAAAGGCAGCAAATGTGGACCTTGTGGAAAGTAATAAAATATGGGCCAGTCCCCAGCTGTACTATTTTGGTGTATGAGATGCAAAGAGACCTGACTGCCAGTATAGTCCTAACCAAAACCTGGCAGCTGGACAACTGGACACCTACCATAGTAAAAAACCCAAAACATTTAACTGGTTGAATTTGCCTATGTTTGGGTTTGGAAGGATCTGCTGGCATTCTACCTTATGCAGACTGCTTTGCTTCTACATTTGTGTGTATGTGCTATGTCTTTATATACATACGAAGAGTTCCTGCTTAGGCTTTGAATAGTATGAAAGAGACAAATGAAACTCTTTTGGGCAAACTGATATCAGTATTTGGTGGCTTCACAAGTGAGATTTATTCTCTTGCATGAGAGTTGAAAGGTGGTGCTCCTGGGTGTTTTTTTCCCTTGCAAGCTAGGTTGACAATATGGGATTTAAGTGTAAGTGCTACAACATGCTATGGAAAATTAATGTATTGGATTTTGTACCATCTGCATTACAAAGAAAAAGATAAGAGTGGGCTAGAAAAAGGCTGTGCTGGAATGGATTTGTGCCTTCTAGGGCTTTTTGGCAATACCTCAAATACGGAGCAATTCATGGAACACATGGAATGTAGCCTTAGATTTTGCTTGCTATTCCTAATTAGAGCTGTAGTAAACCACGCTTGTGAATGAGGCATCATCGAGAGTTGCTTGAAAAGAGATAAATGCCTCAGCCAACCAAATAAGACCTTGCATTTTCCCTGGGTTCCACAGTGAGAACTGGATTCCTGAGCCTCCTGCAGAATCAGATGCTCTTGAAAAAATTGCTGTGATGGGATGTTGCAGCAATTCTCCTTCTGTAAAATGAGAAGTTGTGTGCCTGTCTTAATGCTCCTCTGGGCATTGTCTTAAAGCCTCAACAGAGGGGAAAGATCAGGACAAGAGGATGTCGTGTAGTGACCTGGTGACTTTGCAGCAGAAGGGCAGTTACCCTAAATTGCACCACTGACTGAATGAACCCATTTACCCCAGAACTGGAGGAATGCAGGCAGTTTTTTGCTGAGCTGCTGCAGTCCTTAGTGTCTACAAGCTATCAACAAGCTCAGAGATTTCATTCTCCTTACTTATTTTTGACCCTGTCAGCTCACTGATATCTGAGCAATATAAGTGTGAAGCATTGCTGCTCCAGGCTAGCAAGTACTTCACACTCTGAATAGGTGTAAATGCCTGCACTGAGCAGGAAATCTGGATCCAAGTCCTCACAGTTCTTTCTCAGACGAAATAGCTCTCCTGAGTATGTGAGTGCAACCAAGAGGATTTATTTTTAAATAATTTCTTTACAAAGAAAAGTTCACCAAATGTCTTGGGTCTATGAACACTGTCAAAATCTTCATGTGACCATAATTCACACATACCACCTGTTTCCAACAAGAAATGGAAATCTCTATGGGCAGCCTGCATCTGGGACAGCAGTTCATCACTGCAAAACGGGCCTGCCCATGTGTTGGACTTGTAGACAGCCTACTGATATCAGGCTTGGGAGCACCACTGGCTCACTTCATCCAACAGTCAGGGTCCAGGTGACCCAGACTGGTCATGCTCATGATGGAGCTTTGGTGACGGAGCTGCATTTGAACTGCTTAAGACCTGTGTGTGATTCAAGTCACCTGCCCATCAGCTGAGATTTCAGCATTTTTTAAATATGTCTTCTTATTTATATGCCTTTGATGTCTCATTTTCATGGTGCCTCATTTCTCTCCTCTCCAGGGCTTTCTGTTCCGTGTGCTTGAAATGTGACTCAGAATCGCCACTCCCCAGCCCTGCCCGATTACGCTGCTCTGGGATGTGCTCACCAGCCAGATCTGATACAGGGCACACAGCAGGAAGGCAAGAGAGAAGGGCGCTTCCAAGAGACACTTCTGCTTCAGGACAGTGCTGCTAGAAGGCATGTTCCCTTCTACACCTGTGCAGGCTCTTCATCCTTCTCCTGGCCTACCTGCAGTGGTTTGGTTGGAAGTGTATTCTGTGTAGTGGTAGTAGAGAGCTTCGAGAGACCTGCCCTCAGCAAATATGCTGGCTGTGTTATTCACTGAGCTGTAGCTTAGATCACCCTGGTAACACAGGTCTGCCATCATCAGGCAGCTGGGAGCACTT
The DNA here is from genome assembly GCF_031753505.1 of Anomalospiza imberbis. Classification (NCBI taxonomy): domain Eukaryota; kingdom Metazoa; phylum Chordata; class Aves; order Passeriformes; family Viduidae; genus Anomalospiza; species Anomalospiza imberbis. Next base: position 15,826,605 of record NC_089683.1, on the reverse strand, counting down.
TGGTAATTCTGTAATCACAAATTTCAGACTAGGTCAGGAGTCTCCAAACAGTTTGGATCACTGGAGTGTAGTCAACACTGAAAACTTATTGCACCCTATTATTAAAATTATACCTAATACCATGTTTTCATATGATTCTGTAGAGTCCATATCAGTGGCTCATGGGGCACAGTAAGGAAACCACAGGCCAAAATACTTCAACTGTAACTGACTTAAGGTACCATTAAAGAGACTCTGTCTAAGTCTCCTCACGCTTCTGTGTGTGGATCGATTTTCAGTAGTAGAGCATGGACAGTGATATATGTTAGATATGCAATGCAAGAGCCAAGTGTTCATAGGTGTTGTACACCTGCTGACTTAAAGCACCAATTTAAAAGGACTGGGAAATAACCTGAAAACAAGCACAGTGCTAGACCCATTTTAAAGTGATTATCTTAGGTAATTCTCTTTATGAAAAGCAACACCAAACTTGGGTTTCTTACACATGACTGCAAAGTGTTATTGGTGAAGAACTAGTAGGCAGACATTTCTAAGGTCCCTAAAGCAGAAAGCACAAGCACAGAGTTTACTGCAAATCTAGGACAGAAATTCATACTTGCTTATTACTCTTTAGATATTTTTTCTCAAAAGAATACTGATTTATATATAACCAGGGATGTTAATATGGCTCTTTGTAAATTTTTTTTTGCACTTGGGGGAAAAGGTAATAAAGGGAGTGTTTGAGAAAATGTTCTGAGCAAATGCCTGTTAGTTAAGATAGCAGGTAAACAGCACTGTAATTAAAGGACTCAAACACTTTTGAAGTTGCTGAGGAAATGTGTGACAAATATCATTAAGAATGTAGTTCAAAGGATAAAGTTCATATCTCTAAGACACACAGGGGAAGCCTAATTCTAATCCAATGCTAGCTGGGTATCTGGCTTCAGCTGAATCAAACTTTCTCTGCTGTCAGATGTCCACACTGGGCAACTTTTCTTGCTTTTTCTGGGATGTTGAGAAAACATGACCCGTAGGATCAGGGCAAAGAAGAAGCCTGAAACAGGTGATAAAAAGGGCCATGAAAGATGAGGAGGTCAAAAAGGTGACCAGGAAGAAGTTTAAGAAAAAAAAACCTCCAAACTCTGTAGTGCCATCAGAGCTTTGGCTCTTGCTCTTGTCTCCTTGATACCTTCCTCTCCTTTCCTTTTCCCTTTGAGCTTCACAAAAACCTGTTCCAGTTTGGCCAGTTAAATGATGCTGAATATGGTTTGTCACTGTTTGTGCTTGTAATTAAATCACACTGAATTCTTAGGTACACTTACAGTTTATTTTGTTGGCTGGTTGGGTTTTTTAAATTTATTTGTGTTCACAAAAACAGGTGAAAAAAGAGTGAAAGGCATAAATAGTTATGCAGAATCAAGGTCTACAGTTGCTGGAATTCTGGATTGTCTGGAAGATTTCTCCAAGACAGCTGGCTGGGAAGATTGAGACACAGGCGAACACTTGTGGTGGGATCCCATGGACTCCACTTACATTTTCCATGTAAGGACAGCAGTGTCTGCACAAGACCTCTGGACTCTTGGAACAGTGGTCATCCTGCTTAGGTGCCTTTGCCAGGATTACAGACTGATCAGATGTCTGTGCCAGCATCCTCCAGCTCTGCTGGCAGAGGCCTTGCTGAAGGAATAGTTTCCCAGTAAGAATCAGTAAGACGAGCAGACTATCCACTGCAAATTAAACCATCCTTTTTGTCAAAAGTAAGTTCTTCTGTGTGTTGTGATGAAAACATTGCTGTAGCCAGTGTAAGCAAGAATGCATTGCTGCTGTTTCTGAGGCAATTATACTGAAATTAAAGAAAACATCACTTTTAAGGGCCTTTACAACACTAAATTGATTAGAACAAAATTAAACCAGTTGAATTTTAGTGTGCTGCTGTTGGACAGGTTTTCTCATTTACCACAGCTGATACATGTCTTTTTCCCTTGAGAATACAGATTATTGGCTTTCTGAGTATCTAAGAAATAGTCTAAAGATAATTCACCAAGCCCCAATCTCCAGAATGCAATGGTAGTTCCCCAAGAATAAAACCACCACCACTGACTGTACAAATATATTTTTACTTAATGACTATGCAATAAGGAGTCTAAAATAAAAAAGATAGTATAAGAATAAAAGAAATTAAGGACTTGAGAGAAAAAAATCCCAGCTACATTGTTCTTTATGTAAGATGAAACAAGTATAGTGGCTAGTTTTATCACAAGGTAACTAATGTATTTATTAGTGGATTAGTGAGAACAACTGACTGCATTAATGCTTTTAATGCTATGTAGAGTATTGGGATGATTTAGCATTATGTGTGTTTGAAAGACACGCCCCGAGGAACCTGTAACTTTGAAGTTGGACGTGCTCTGAGAGGAAATATGAACCATGTAATTTCCATAGGTCCCTTCCAGCCTTGATGGTTTTATGACTCTAAAGCATCATTGAAGCTAAGCCGCTTTTATTAAAATACTTGCCTTGTTAGTGGCTGACAGCATTGTGTAATGATAAGAGCAATGGAGGCATGATGTTAAGCTATAAAAAGTCATAATCAATAAAGTATGGAGCCATAAACAAACTGCAGTTTATAAATGTGTGTGTGAAATTTATGCAGTGTAGAAAAACAGTTTAAGTGTGAGGAGATGTTTCATAAGATCCTTAAATGTGTATTACCTGTCTTTCTCCTATTAATGCAAAGATACTGCATATATGGCAGTAAATAAACCTGAGCAGTTTTTTAATTTTGTATGAGTTTATTGCTTTCATATTGCTGTTTACTGTGCAAGCTTCTAATATTTCCTATTATAACTTAAACCATGACCAAATGAGCTATTTGAAAAGTTTAATTAATAAGTAAACTGGCTGTTTTTACCTGTATACAAAAACACCCAGAAAAGAGTTTATCTCTAAGGATTTAGACTTTTATTTATGTTTTTTTTCCAGACAACATGACCAGTAATTACTGTTAAATGTGGTTTCTAAATAGTCTTCAACCAAGACACCATAATTAATGCATTTAGTAGAAAATTTTAACAACATTTTTCTGTCCCCATTTGAGTCCAGAAATCCAAGTTATGCAAAGGCAGGAGTGGTTCACAGGACTGCAAACTCACAACTAATGATGTGTGGTTACTGGCATGGGGTCAGCCTAGGTCCTTAGTAACCAAAAGTTGTCAGCATCTGATTAAAACTAATTTCCAACATCAAGTGAGTCAGTCATCTGCAAGCAGACACAGTCAGATCATCAATTCTCATATATATATATATAAATACATGTAAATCTATATAACAAAATACTTATAAATAAAATATATATTTCAGTACACACACACTAGCACAACTGAAACTGTTTGGTGTATTACTCATTATTTTTGCACCTTTTAGTTCTCCTGAACATGGTACGTCTTTTAGGTTATAAAGAGAGGAGTCCAAATCCACTTCTCAGTTGAAAGAAGTAGAAGTCTTGCTCTAGATTGTTTCATTTGAATGAGTTAAACTTCTTTAATGAACTAATTTTCCATGGTTAATTATCAGTTCATCTTGTTTCTTGCATTAATGCCATATTCTCCTGTTTCCTTGATTACAGGCATCACTACCAGGACATTTCATTCTGGAACAGTACAGAAACAGCCTCCCACACAATAAAGCACAGGAGGACTGTAAACAAGGTTTGCCTTTTGATGCTTGAATTTGTTTTTACCCTTAAGCCCAACTTGTGAAGGTAGAAAGAAACTGGATCATGCAGAACACCTGAAATTGTAGTAAAACAGGTTTGCTGACCATGCCTGTGTTCTGCTAGGGTGTCATATGGATTGATGCTTCTGCTAAGGATACCAAGCTTCTTTCCTTGGTGAAGATCCAAATTTTTGTCTTTTATTTACAACTCTTCTTTTTGTGCAGTTTGAGATTCAGGATCTTTCACTGCTGGAAGATATTACTCCTAAAGAGACTTTGATCATGCAGCCCAATGAGTGAGAATCCGGTGTCACTCACTTTGAGCCAACAATAAACATTACAAGACCAGACCCAGAATACAGTGCAAAGTAGACAAAGAAACCTGCCTTGAGTCTGACAAGAAGGGATGTTAAAGTCCTTGTACCTGGGTTTTTGTTATGTTGCACATCATCCATCCTAATTTGCATTGCCATGGGGAGGAGGAGTGCTCCTGGCCTGTCCTCCTGTGCATTTCTCTTCCTGGGAACCCATGCAGTGTGGGGGTCAACATGTGGGTGGGGAAGGGAGAAGGGAAAGGTGTCCATCCCTGCATGTGGTTTTGCATCCAGGCTGTCTGATGCCAGCCTAAGAGGGCCACTAGGGACAAGAAGAGATGAGACAGCAGAAGATTTCAAAGGCAGTATGGATTTGTATTGGACTAAATTGAAAATTGACTGCATAACTGTGACCTCAGAAGGATCCTCCAGAGCATGTATCCAGTGCAGCAACTGCTTATCAGCAGAGGAGACATGGCCCAGGAAGACAGGCTGCCACTGGAATTTTGTATCCCAGCAATTCCCATTTAATGAAAATCTTCAGACATCACTAGCAGGGAATCACAAGCACAGCCTTTGGATTGCTGTAATTTGTAAGGCTCAGACTGATAACATTTTATCCCACAACACTGTTTAGAAGAAATATGTAGAGTTTTTAAGCCAAAGATCTTTGAATTAAGCAGGTAAACAAATTACTAATAGCAAGCAGGAGTTTTGGGAGTGGGTGGGTGCAAATGGATATGAAAGCTGAGTGACAAGGAAGAAAACCAAACACAAATACATCAAACTGCATCTACCAGTTGTTTTTGTTTCAGTGGAGTAGGTCTCTGAGGCAGTTTCCCTGGACAGTAGCAATCTCTCTATTCCAACTGGAAAACATCAGAAAGCTTCATAAGTCAAGGGAAAAAACAAGCAGGAACAGACAGGAAATATGCTGTTAAATGTAAGATTTCTAATTTTTGGTCATTCCTTCCACAAAGGTCCCTCAGTAGTCAGACACTCCTCATTTCTAAATGTTAAAACTTCTTCATTATAAATTTTTCTTATTAACCAATGACGTTTTTATAATAAACATGTATCTATTTATATTTCTTAAGAGCTCGATTTTTTCTCATTGTTTTAGAAATTGGGATTGCTTTGCCTAGGAAAATACTTTAGAAGAATGCAGGGCATGGAAAACTACTGACATCCCTGTATCTTGTCCATGTGTCTGGCCCCACAGGTGGCAGGGTGGAGAGAGTGCTCCTTTTGGCTACATGAGTAGGAAAGAACTGATTACCAGGGCCAAAGAGGACTTGTCCAGTCTTGTACATACAAGTCTGTAATAGACATCTACTTCAGAAGGCCCCATAAAATATGTAGACAATAAATCTAAGCTAAAAGACAGGTTTTTAACATCCTCTAACCGAAAATACATAAAGAAAAAGACTGAAAGCCACAACTATTAAAAAATAAGGTACAAGATTGTGGCAAGCACATTTCTCTCTCTCAGGATTTTTCATAAAGGTGCACAGAGAGAAATGAAAGAGAAAACAATTTCTATTTCTGCTCCTTGTTTTTCCCTTGTGGAATGTGTTTGGAGAATTGTTTACCTGCAGCGACTGCTTGGTTGGATCATGGTGGATTGTTTGGGCCAGATGGCCAATCAGATCCACCTGTGTCTGGACTCTCTAGAGAGGGTCACGAGTTGTGAGTTAGTTAGAGATGACAGAACAAGTAGGTTTTGTAGTTTTAGTATCTTCCTTTATATAGTACATTAATGTATTTTAACATAGTTATAATAAAGAAATCATTCAGCCTTCTGAATTGAGTCAGACATCCTCATTTCTTCCCACTGGGTTTGCTGGCATCTACAAGACAAGATGAGGTCAGGAGATTGGGCACTGCAGAGGCCCTTGATTTCTGCAGTAATAGTATGTGACATACAGTTCTAGCAAAAAGCACTCTACTCCACTTTCTCTTACTGAGGAGGAAATTAACCTTACCAGTTCTTCCAAAGTGGTTCTGAGAGGCAAACTCCTCCTGCATCTCAGTTGGCTAGATGAGCATCCTTCTAGTAACTGCAAATCAGAGTTGTGAAGGATCTCAAGGATAAACATCCTCTTTCAGACAATACAGTGGTTTTGTGTAGTTTCCATCAAAGCAGTAAAGTGTTTTATTGGTCTGTGTATTCTGCTTTTTGAAGTTCTTTATCTTGTACACTCTCACTTCTCCACCCAGATGCAGGTGTTTCTAAATGCAGTCTTGTAATCCATTATCATCTTAATGCTATGGTCAGGACTCTTCGGCCTTCACGTTTGGTTTTGTTTGTAGGTATGAGGTGAATAATGTTAATGGAGAATGATTACAGAGGGGATGCACCAAGTGGGAATAAGATTCCGTGTACAAACTCTACAGCAGGAGGTTATGTTAATAAAATGTATTTCAAAGACTTATCCCTTGATAATAATCTAAATGCTGATTCCAATATTCTTCATATTGCAAATAAGATCTGACACTACAAGACCTTGGGCTACCTTGCTCAGGGAGAACAGGTAGCCTATTCAGCCAGCAAGAAGCACCATGTGATGGGAAAAAAAAGAAAAAAAAAGAAAGAAAAAGTCTCCTTTTGGATCATCACAACCAGGTCACGGCTGATTTATAAACAGTTGCAAAAAAAGCCATTTAAGGCCAATCTAACCAACTGCAGACTTTGGCTCAGCAAGCTCATGTCATATGTATACAAAGGTATGATCATGGAGAAGTAGTCAGCACAGTGCTGCACTTCCAAAATCTTGTAGATGAGTTGTATGGGGTAACATTAAAACTGGGCAATAGCGTATATTATTCCTGCAACTCCTTTGAGCTCTTCTCAAGCCTTGCTTCTGTTCACACATCAACTGCACCAAGCAGATACCTCATGCAGCTGAGGAAGCAGTGCTGAATTCCACAGAGCAGATGGCAAGTCAGTTTTAAGGATTTCATCTAAAACACCAATGTAATGACATAGGATTGTATGGCATTCAATTAATCAGTACTTGCAAGGTGATGGAAACAAGAATAACAGGATTTGTTTCACTGGGAGATGTACTTTCCATATTTTTTTATCCTTGTTATCAGTCATGTGATTGCATGACTAGTTGAGGAATCAGAGACAACTCCAATGGAAAACAGAAATTAGGTCATCTGGTCCATCCTTGCTGCCAGGACATGACTGTTCCCTGCAGTGGATCTCTTCCCACACAGTTATCTTTCCAACAGTCTTTTTGAAGATGGAAATGCAATTCAGAGTCCCATTTGGCTATGGCTTCCAGAGCTTTTGAGGACTTTTTATTTCGCCAAGAATGCTTAATGAGAGAATCAGATCTAACAATTTTAAATTCATTTCAAATAAAAAACCCCCAAATCTCAGAATTTCATTCTCCATAAAAACTTTTTAATAGAAAAATTATGCAATATTTGGGATAATTTGGGACACTGTTTTTATTAGACAGGAAACAGTTTCTGTGTGTCAATTCTACCAATTAAACAATAGGATTCCTGCTAAAAAGATCAAGCAACTAATTCAGTAAGTAGTTTAGGAAGCATCCAGTAATTGTGATACTCTGAGCAGACCATCATGAGACCCAGCACTAGTGTTAGCTGACTGTAGGGATTCCAGGTTGCCTTGATAAATTACTCCAAGTGCTTGGATCCCCATCCTTCAACAGAATGTATCAATGGGCAAACAACACTCAGACTGTACAGAGCAGGATTGGTTATTAAGGAAAAAAAAAAAACCACAAATGGAAAAACAGTGATAGAACTTACACACAGGGAAATGGCACATTACTTCCCTTATGGCAGCTTTAGCATGACTTCCATGCTGCCTGCAAATGCAAACAACCCCCATCTTTTACCACGACATTACCCTGCTCATTGAGTAAATCCATTATTTCAATTAATAAGTCTCAGTCCAAGTATCTCCCTAAGGTTGATGTCCTTTCCCAAAGGACCCATTTGCTTCATTTTTACCCAGAGATGTGACCAGTTTGGTTTAAGGCTCGATTCACTTTCTCAAGTTAGGCAGGGATTCTCCAAACTCTACTCAGCCTCGCTGGATCACTTTGGCTACCAATTTCCCATCCTTCTTTGCCTTCTCACACCTATCTACATAATTTCTTGATTTTTTTAGACCATCATCCCTCACTAGAGAATTTTGTTTGAACTTTACCCTGCAGCAACATTCTCACCAGAGAGGATTCAAAAGCATTTAAGGAACTTCAGTATAAACTCAGCAGTTCAGGAACAAGCTCATCATGACAAAATGAGCAATGTCTTCTCTAGATCTTTGAAAAGATCACAACCACTGCAACCTCAAGTACAAGTGCATGTGGTTGCTTTTTATGTCTCACCAGAGAAATAATAAGATTTTCTTGATAAAAGATGCCTTTTTTCCTTCTCCAACAGAGGAAGAGTGCTCTCAGGTGCTCCAGAGCTCAGGAATAAAACAGGTTACTCTCTCCAGTTGCCTTATTAAATCTTCAAATTAATCCACATAGCTTTTCCTTTTGTCCCCAGCAGACCTACAAAGATGCTGGAGGGTTATTCCATCTCTGCTATAAACCCTGAAGTCATTGTCAAATTCTTATTATTCTACTTGTCTTTTAAAGTACAGGAGAACACTGTATTTCATTCCTTTACATAAATAATGCTTGACCTTGTCTTAACTTAAATGGGCTTTATCCCACTCTTTTAGGTAGTCATTGCAGTTACCAAAGGTTGTCCAAAATTCATCAGTCATGAAAGGGTCAGCATGCCAGGTGGGAGTTCCCAGGCTTTGGATGCTTGTGTATGTCATGCTCTGCACAGCAGGGTTGTGAAGCTTTACTGTAGTAACAATACTGATTAGATCCACGGTGACATGACAATTTTCCTTGGCTTTTTTGCAGTAACAGGTTTCTAGATTCCACTTGATGAGGAAAGATGTGGTTACTAACAGAAGAACACACTAAATTATAGACATTTTGTGGGTGTAGCAATTTCCTACTGTTAGAGAAAAACAAAACATTCCAGTATTACAAATCCACTGAACAGTCAACTTGTTTTCTTTCTGTTACTTTTCTTACTGCACCATTTAATCCTAGTGATTTATTAATTAGTAGGAAGGCCTGCCTGGTTTTCTTAGCAAGTGAAATTTAGAAAGTCAAGAAATACAATATGAGGTTCCAGGGTGCTGATATCAATCTCATATTTGTACCTGGATGGAAAAAAAGAGTTACATTTGGAAAGCTTGAGCACCTTTTAAAAATTAAAGTGTCTTTGACAAGAATTATTTGCCCTTTCTCCTCCAGTTCCAATTGGACAAAAATATTTGCAATTGATCCCCCAACCAAGCCAGACAGATCAGCAACATTTCCTTTTTATCTTTTAAGACAGTGAACTAACAAGTGAGCCATTTTTATAAAGAGCAGCTATTTGGAAAAAGAAAGTATGTTTATTTCTTTCAAATGTCAATGCCCATGCTGTTAAAGATCATTCTATTCAGCAACCAAAACAATTCTATTTTCCTCAGTTGTTTTTTTCTTTTGCAATAGATTTTTTGCAGATGCACTCCAAAGCGAATTGCCTCCCTTATCAGCCAAATTATCACTGACAAAATACAAATCTAACTATTGCAGACCACTGATGAACTGAATCCTCATTAAAATCAGCAAAACCTTGAGCAAAAGGATGTGCAGCATTAGGACCCATGTCTGAAAAACAATTACTGTTACAGATGTATTGAAGTTCTGCACAATGTACTATCCCTGCATACCACAACATTTCCTGGAGCACAGTTCATCTAAGATTCCTCTCTGTGCAGAGCTGCTGACAACAGAATGCTTACAAGATTTAGCTAACAGGCAGCCCAGACACAAAAATAAGTGGGTAGAAACTAGCTAAGAGAAAGCTTTTATTTGGATTTCTAGCTATCAGCAAGATGAACATACTGATACCAGCCCGATAAACATACTGTGTAGAGTGGGACGTGATATCTAGGGGGTCTCCCCCAGACTTAAAATTTTAAGTACATAAACCACAGCATAAGTTGTCCCACTTTGAAGCAGAAGTCTTCAATTGGTTAGGGTGGCACACTTCAGGCTGTATCCTCCACAGGAACCATTTATATTATTATTTCTCAAAATTCATGTTTTTTATTATTTATCAAAGCTACTGGTTTTGAGCCATAGTCCACAGATTCACTAGAGGTGACCGTGTGCTCTTGGTACAGAACAGCAGGTAACCATCTCATTGCTTGCACAATGGAGCAGCACATGCAGAGATATTAAACATCTTTTTCAGCTATGACCACACACCAGACCTTCATGCATGACATCCCTTACTTTTAAGTGACAAAGTATCTTAAGTCCTTTCCACTCTGGAGGCAGTAACAAGAGACCGCAGTGTTTGCATTCAATACTGACAGATGGGCTCTGGTTTTCCAATTCTCCTGCCTTACAACGCTTTCAGTAGTGATCACCTTGCTGTATCTTCTCCCCTCTGGGATCCTACACACCTGGCACCCGGGTGCAGACCATCCCCTCAAGTATTTTCAATGTGCAAGAGATGAGAGCAATTTGTGCCTTCGAGCCTCCCTCCACCACCATCCAGTGTGCCCAGCCCTTGCTCCAGAGCCTTAGAAGGACAGCGTAGAAAGGAAGAGCAATGCAAGACAGCTGGAGTGAAGCAGAACAGGAGAGTAACCAGAACATCAGAAACACATTTGTAGGGATGGAAGTTTCACAGCAAAGTTGCTTTGAACTTGGCTGCTAAATAATTCAAGCAGGCCTAGCAAAAGCCCCAATTTTATTTCCTACTGAGCATTATTGAAACTGTCCCAGATGGTATAAAACTCGAGGGGAGGGACAAAATGGAATATCAAAAATTGAGTCAGTTAAATTTGCTCTAGCTGCAATTCCACTGCAGCTTCTTTGGTGATGCTCTGGTACTCCTTGAGAAGTTCCTCTTGTTACTCCCACTGATGAAACTGTCAACCATCTCTCAAACCTGAAACCTTAACAGCAGTAGGCTGGCATGAGTTTCCACTTGACAAAATCCTTACTGAGCACTAGTATTTATTTGAAGCATTTTGGCATAGCTACATATTAACAAATATCTATACTTTGAAGTGTCCAAATAAAAATATATTTTATGTGAGTGTTTATCCTATGTTTGAATAAAACCCTACTGAAGACCCAGTGTATGAAAATTGAAAATTATGTTCTCAAGGTCCTGTATTTAAACTGATTAAAGGTGAATTAAATTATGAATAAAGTTCACTAACTACTGAAACCTTTTCAATCATATAGCAAGATCATGTTCACACCATTCAGCCTGATCAAATTAGCTCTATAAATGAAGTTTAAGTCACCTATACATTGAAACCAATGAAATTATGCTAACAGAACAAAGGTACATTTTGTGTAAGCCTGGATTTTTCAGAAGGGACGAGTGGCAAAACCTTGGCTCTGCCATTTTGTAACAGCCCAAATATTCTGTTACCTCCGCTTCACACTGGCATAATTTGTTCTATGAATAGAAACACAAGTATTTTTTAAACTCCACTGGGCTGATTCACGCATCCTGTATTAGAGAGGCTTCAGTATCACTTAACACATGCACTAAATCTCTTTGGAAGCCTTGAGTTATGTGAAGAATGCTATAATGCAGTGTTGTTATTGCTGTTACTGCTGCAACCCAACTCTATCACTCCCTGGCTTTCACACACCGGATTTCCCTGGGGAATGCAATTTAAGTAATTCACAGCATAGAAACAAACATCTCTTCTCCCTCTCATTTTCCATCTTTTTACAGGACTGTAATGACCCTCTTTTATTGTTTCCAACAGATTTACAACAGATTGGAAATACCCAGCATCTGCTCAGCAGTAACAACATGAGCAGCCATGTGATTTGAAGCCAAGGCTTAAAAAAAGCCCGTCTTCTCCCTCCAAACAGATTTTACAAACTGCCCTTTTGCTTCCAAAGTAGAGGGTTTTTACAATGACAATGATCACAACAGGAATGAGGATTTAACTAAGCAAAGAGGTTGGACAACATTTGCAATAAAAAAGCTTATTAGCCACTTCTAATGGCATTTACAGAATCTCTACTCAGGAATTCTTACACTGATATCAATGCACAGATCCTACACTACAGAAAAACTGTCTTTAACCTAATTTGCATATACAGAAATACAAGTTTTAAAAAAATACTTGATGTCATAGTTTCAGGCTACACCTTATTATCAGGTGTACTCATGACCATGTGGCAGAAGACAACAAAGCATTCCTCTAGGAAGCTGGAGTCTTTGCAGTGTAGCGGAAAATATCATGGCACTAACCCAAAGCTGGTACTAACATTTCACCCTTCCCACTCTGGCATTTTATACAGCTGAAAGCTGGCCAAGCTGTAATTGCTGGAGCTTTCAGCAGCCGTGTCATCTAGCCACACTCACACAAAACAGGGCAGTTAGTTCTTGTTACACACGTCTGGGATTTCAGCTGTACAATGGGACTCCCGAGTCTGTATGCTTCCAATAATGTCTTGAATAAAATTACTAACTCTGCCCTTTCCTACATATGACTTATTGCCCAGGTTTACCTGGGAGGGAAAGACTCAGCAAAGTCATTCAGGGAATTACAATCCATCCCTTTTATTTGTGGTATCGTCCCATTCCCCTACACATTTCATTCCCTCTCTCCTCCAAAACAATGCAAATACTTAGCCAAATTTTGGAAGTTATAATGAGGAGAGATGCTGCTGTATTCATTTTTATTAAAATTTAAAAGCTGATGCTGCAGTTTGAAGACTTTTTTTTCATGTAAAACACAGATGTAATCAACAAGAGACAGTCTAGAATTTGCCCAGCTTGATCAGAAAGCACATTTAATAAATTAAGCTATAATCTAGACACAAGGCCCAGCTGCTGTTCCTGTAAGGAAAACTGACAACTCTCTCAACAAGGTGCAAAAGAAAGGAAACAAGACAACAGTGTTAGCTGACAATGTAGTGCAAGCTAAGACAGCAGCCAGAAGACAGCAAAGAAAGCAAACCCTTAAATGAGCAGATAAAGCTGACTGCTGCATGCCAGTACCCAAACAGCCTTACTAGAAAATGGCAGCACTCAGGAGCTAAAACCTTTATGAAAAAAATAAAGGATCAGTAAGAAATGTGTGGGTGAGGGGAAATTATGAAACCAGAACACTGATTAGAAAGCATATGAGTTTACTATGTAGAGTCCTGACACACAATACTTTGACAGCAATTCTAAGTGACTGCATGAAGAAAATGGAATTGATACAATTTTTTTAGAATAATGCATGTCAATTGAAGCACAGAATCTCAACAGTTTTATTGTAGAAACACTCATTGTGCACACTCAAAGAATGAATAAAAACATGGAAGGTGGAAGATATACCACCAGAAACTTTCAAGGACTAGTAATATAAATCCTTTTCTGTAATGTGATTTCTTGTCCAGCCACAACACTAACAAGAGTTAAATATTTTCAAAAACCCACCAACATGGGAAAGTGAGAGGTAGAGATTTAGGAAAAAAAACTCTTAAGGGATCCAGGGAAAAGGAAAAAAGCAGAGCAACATATTGTTACAAAAAGCTCCAAAAATGAGGGAAAACAGTAACACTAAATGTAGTCTAAGAACAAGAGAAAGCAGATCATGATGTAGCAGCACACAAACATTCTAGAGCAAGATAAATTCCTCTGCATTACTAAACATGTAGCTGGAACACTGTAATGAGATCCATCAGGAAAAACACAACAAGAGAACACAGCAGAGAACTCCAATAGATAACAAAAACCTGCATCATTTAGATTTAGCATTTTAGAATATCTGCAAGCCATAAGAGTATCAAGAAATTGGCTATCTTTTCTTAGTTCATTACTAAGGTGAATCCATTTCCTCTAGTAGATTTAGTTATTAAGAAGTCCACATGTCAGATTAACTATGAAAAGTTATCCAGGGTATTTTTTTAAAACAAGTTCACTTAAAAGCAGACTTTTTTTTTAAGTAGTATGCAATAAATTTGAGAAAGACACTTCCAGCACAAGATACTTACTTTTTGTTCAGCCCTTAAGTTATTATATGGAATTGTTACAAGTCAACAGTAGGTGGTTTATAAAATGTAATTTTATTTAATGTTACTTTGCTGTTACAGAGGGCATAACATTTTCACAAGGCTTTTTTGGGACTACAATCAATGATTAGCAACACACAATAGTGGTCCAAACTCTCTAACAATCACTGGACAAACTTGACACCTTCTCACATGTGCACAAACCTGCATGGAAAAGTACTAAATTTTATACTTGGACATGTGAACTTTAATTGGTTTTCCCATTCCAGTGTATTAAGAAATGACATGCACTTTAGTCTGCCAAAAAGCACTGCCTGTACTCCAGCAGTAACATGCTGCTTCTAATACATAGTAAAGTGAATACCAGAACTACAAAGGCAGGAGTGTAAGTGAACTTTTATTGGGAAGGGATATCAACTTAAACAGCAGCAACTGAAGATTAAGAGAAGCCCCTGTTTTTGAACACACAAGCTTCTGTATTACATGATATGGGAAGCAATTCAATTTGTGGTTTTCCAAACTTTAAATTCTCAACTTGATCTGGCCCAGAACTTCCATATTCCTACTGAAACAAATACACAGTAGCATGTAAAAGTCAATTATGGAAAGGAAACCCTGCAGAATAAGAAGGGAATGTGGAGAATTAAATGCTATGTGGAACACTTTTTAGTCGCAATTAACTACATTTTCATATCTTACTGAAATACAAAACACAGTCAACTGGCAGGAACTGGTTCAGATTTGTTTTTAAATACCAGGTACACTTTAGTCCGCTACATAAGTGTTTGGAAGTTACTTATGTTTATATGAAATGAAGCTATTAATACTTTTCTACAGCAGTAACCGCACACCAGGAAGGCCAGGACAAACACAAATCAAGGAATGGAGTTTTCCCAAAGCTGCAGTGTGAAAAGACTATAAATTGATTTCCATACACATGGATGGGTTTTCTTTGCTATAGGAAATCCAAGTGGAGCTATAAGGAATGGAGACGTGTAAAAAGGTTTTTTGAGAAGGAAAGGGAGAATGACGCCCCACGCGCAGTTTAGTTTTCTGCACCTTCTGCAGCATCGCATTCTTCTCCTGCACTGTCTGATGTCCATAACTAGAAAGAAAAGAAGAACAGTGTCAGCTTTCAAAAGTGCAGCTTGAATGCCAAAGAGACAACTACTGAGTGTAAGGAAATGAATTAGACTTGCCCCAAAGCACCAGTGCACTGGCACTGCACAGCCCTGGCTTCCAGCACTTGCTGGGGGAGAGGTAATGGGCACATGCCGGGCGCATGTGCCCATGCACAGGGCACAATGAGCTCTTCCCCTCAGGCAGAGCAGGCATGTTCTCAATAGCTCCACTGTGCTTGACAGTGAGCTGTGCCATCCATCCCAGCCATTCAACAGCCTCAACAGCAGCTCCACGGGCAACTTCCATTTCAAACACAGCAGTCTGCATCCTGCAAGTGTAGGTTGCCACTTTGGTTATCAAAGCTAAGGACTTCACTCTGCCAACCACAGGCACTTCTACTGAAGGACTACTGCAAAATAATAATTGTTGTCGTAATTTTAAACACAGTAATTATTCAGAGAGGATATTCCCTGAAAAACTGCCATAGTTGCGTATTTTAATACAACTTAGTTGTTCCATAAAGCAATTTTCTTAAATGGTTCATCATTATAATAACATACTCAAACAAACTGATTTTATTCTTAGTACACTAAAATTTCAGAGCTTTTGAATGAAAATCAGGACAACAAGTAAAGCAAGCTACACTGGATGTACACCAGGATAAACTTTGTTTTGAGATAGTCATCAAAAAAGTTTGAGTAAGATTCCCTGACAGCTCACAGATGACCTTTTTAAATTCCTTGTCCTATCTTATTCATTAGGTTGAGCTGAATGCCCCTTCTCCCCTCTACTAAAAAGGCCATCACACCAGGAAGAATGTGGGTGAACCAGGCTGTTATTCCACGTTACATGGTATGAAGTTGGACATCAACTTACATAACATTCAAACTAAAGTTATGGAAAGGTATCATAGGCAAACAGCCCAAGTCAGTGCTGTGCTTTGTTTGAGAGGAAAATAAGGGTTTTTTTCCATCATTCAGTCTCAGCAAACACCTGGAGAAAAGAACCAGATAATACATAAGAAAGCAACTTACTGTTAGGTTGTCTCTAAGCAACTGCATGATGAGAGTACTGTCTTTGTATGAGTCTTCGTTCAGTGTATCAAGTTCTGCAATTGCCTCATCAAACGCCTGGAATAATTAAATCATCTTTAGCCTTTCTATTAACTGATCATTAAGCAAGCAGAAGCTAAACCTATCAAAAAAGGCAGCTTAAAATAAAAAAGCAACATCAGAAGTTAATATCCTTCTCTACTTGAAATGAAACCATACTTAAGACATAATAAAAGCTTCCCATGCTGCTGAAAATTTAAGTCACATTGTAAATACAGCCTGCTTGTACTCCTTCAATCCCACTAACAATATGAGCTAGGAAATCAGAAACTTTAAATATGATCACTTCATTCACAAAATCTAGGAAGTAATAATTCATACACTTTTAAGCATAAACTCTCTTCTACTTTCCCTGCAGGCATACTGGAAAAAAAAAGTGACTTACTGTCTTTGCCAGTGTGCAGGCAAGCTCAGGATTGTTGAGAATCTCATAATAAAATACAGAGAAGTTAAGAGCTAGACCCAGGCGAATTGGATGTGTTGGCTGCATCTCCTTCTTGCTGATATCAAATGCCTCCTGATAAGCTCCCTGTGAGTTTTCTATTGTTTCTGTAAGAGAATGACAAAGTGCTTTTGCATTCATTTAAATTTTTTAAAGCTATTCCTACCTAGACCATTCCATTAGTAGGAGACTCTACAGTGCTGTACACAAACCTGTTCTTAGGAAAACAGTGCACTTACTTTAATCAAATGATTGTACTCCCATCTTAAGTACAGCTGCCACACTGACAAAGCACAGGGAACAAACTAAGCTACTACAGAGCAAAGGCATTCAAGAGATATAAACACACAGAACTTGGTAAACACAAACATCCAAGACTACTTCAGTCTTCAGTGGCCTTTGATAATTTTGAGGGGGCAGGGGAAGTATTTATGCATTACTTTTTCTACAGAACTCTTACTTCATTCCTTTCTCAGGATGGACATGTTCGTGGGAGTTATGTGTGCAGAGTAAACAAGGCTCAATTCCTTGAGGAAGTTTGGAAGGCATGTACAGCATGTTCCTGAAAAATTGAAGGTTTGCCTCCAAAATCTGCGTGTGGACAGGTCAAGATAAAAAGCCCCAGTGTTGTGCCCAAAATAATTGGGATAAACACCACAGAGAAAAGAGGTTACCAGGTCAGAGTACTTCAGGAGTGCTACCTATAATCCATTCCAGATTCACTTCTGATAGACAACCAAAGGGCCAACAGCTGCCCTAAACATGCTGCAGAATGGAAGGAAACTGCAGGAAAAGAAAGGTCATTGTCAGAGCTCAATACTCTGTGAGGGAGCTAGCTAGTGCTGGCACTGCTCCAGCAAATGCTGGTAAAAAAGAACTTGATAAGTAAAATATAATAAGTACTGAAAAGAGTCAAGACAGATTTGGATTTGCAATATTTACACAGTAATGAGTGCTAAAGGACTATCCATTTGTTGAGAACAGGTGAAAGAAGGCAAAAAGCTATCAAATCCAGGAGATAAATTAGCTCATAAGTACATAAAATATATTTGAAGCTGAGAAAATAAACAGATGTTTTGACATGGAACATCAGAAAAGCTTAAAGTCTTGAACTTCGCAAGAAGCACAGAATTCCGTATGGTGATACATATAAACTGTAACTTCAGAGCTAAAGCCCAGGAGGATCTGCTAACAAGGCTGTATCAATCAATTTCTCTTGCACTGTATCCCCTATCAGCATGTGTGGCATTTAACTGCGGTCATTTCAGCAAACAGGAGCTGGTATTTCTATGCTTGGACAAGCCCAGATTTGTAGCTGTTCCTTGAGACAAAGTGTAAATCAGATGATCTTTGTGAAAGCCAAGGGCAAGTTTACTCTGCTACCCATGGACTTGCTGCTGCTACTTGATTCAAATTAAGGGTTAAGAATTTCTGAATGCAACACATTAATGTGAAGACTTTTCCTCCATTCTGTATGCCTTCATCTTTCAACTTGAATGCTCCTACAACAGAGGAAACTAACAAAGCCTTTACTGAGAGACAACCAGTCCCATCCTCCCACTGTGCACTGCAATCGGTTTCAGGAGGCCAACAGGGTCAGATCCTGCCCTGCCCAACCCCAGGGACAGCCAACACAGCATCCACGTGTTCCAGCAGTCCCTCTCCTTTGTGTCACAGCACTACTGCACAACTAATTTTAGTCTGTTATGTAGAAGCAGATCATTAGCTTACGCCATACCAAGAATTTTTAACATCACAACACTATCTGGGCACCTTGCAAGACAGTTTTAATAATTAATTCAATACATCTGCTCAATACAGAGTTAAAATCTTCCCCAGAAGAGGTTCCTGAGGTACTTACAACTACCTATGCACCTGCTCTAACTCCTAGGAAAGGTCTACAGTCTCAACATGGCCAGTATCAAGTGGCAGTTTCCAGGCCTTTCCTGCTGAATCCAAAAGGGCAAAATAAAATTCCCATTAAAATCAATCATTTTACAGTACAGCTTTTTTGCTAGAGTATCAACCTAGTAATTTTGTGACTTCTTTATAAATGTAGGTGACTACAATGAAGTCTGCTTCACAATGAAATGGCTAAAATTTAAAAACCAACAGGACTCTACCATGGAGTACAAAATGTTAGAGATATTTGTTTACGCTCCCCAACTAACTTCATTTCAGTAAAGAATTACAAACAAGCAACATTAAATATATTACCATACCTTCACCTACATCGTTTTCCAGAAGATTTGAATAAGCATTATGGAAAAACTATTCAGGAATTTAGGGTAGATGACAGGAACACCAGCTAAAATTCCCCAGCATACTCAAGGTCTAGTCAGAATTTTGTTCTCTAGCTATATGAAAACTGGAGATTTCTGACTGAAACACAGCTAACTCGTGTGAATTTGGACTCTGTATTTCATTTCCTGGCCCCTCACCCATGGACCAGCGCTGTGAAAGACCCAAGGTACTTACGTTTTCTGTCATCACCACAGGCAACCTCAGCAAGGTATCGGAAGTAGTCTCCCTTCATCTTCAGGTAGAATACCTTGCTCTCTGGATTAGTTGCATTAGCTATTAAATATTTGTCCAAGAGCTCCTGAAACAACAACAAAGCACACATTAATATATTACAAACACCACTGCAACTAAGTTCAATCTACTTCTCTCCCAGAAGTTTGGATGGACTCAAATGTTTGCTACGAGGCTAAACAGAGTTCTAAGACATTTTAGATAGATGCACACTTACTCCAACAAACTGAGTATAGGTACAAAACAGAGACTGCATTAAGATGAACAGACAACTGGCCACTCAGACTGCAAGTAACAAGGAAAGGAAACTGATGTACCGTTTCAGGACCAGAAAAGTTTAGTTTCGGGATATATACACTTCTCATTTCAAATACACTGCAGATGAGTAAGCTTTTACTGGAAAAGCAAAACACAATGCAGAAAGTTTCAAAGCTACTTTTTTTTCATCAATTCTGTTTATTAGACTTGTGATAAGGAATCTCCAGCCCACCTACTACAGGGAGTCAAGGATTCAAACCCATTCAGTTGGCAGCCAACCTCACCAAACAGCACCAGCTCTTCATAAGGCTCCAAAGGAACACCTGGCTCCAACACAGCAGGGAGGCATCCTTCATATCCTTCTTGCTGGTCCCAGAATGGGAAGGGCTATACAGTGCTCTCCAGCACACCCTGAGCTGCAGTAAACATCACCTCTTGTTCACAGCTCCCCTACCTGATACAAGAAGGACAAGGAAAGCTTTGCAAGCCTCCAGCAAGAGAAGGTAAGTCTCTCTCCAAGGCTGCAAGTCATCCTAAGACAGGGGTGAAAAAAGGAGAGAAGAGGTACAGGACTTTTCCCTAGAGAACAGGGTAGTTCAGAGAACTGACAAGCAGCAGAGCAGCTTCTGGCTGACCTTGCCCCTGAACTCCAGAGATTTTACCCAACTCATTACTACAACCACCCAGGTTCTCCAGAGTTGACAAAAGATGCAAATGAGTTCAGATACACTCAAGGAAGCCCTGCAATACTCAGAGAAAACTTCACAGTAGGAATGTAAATGATAAAGATCTGCATTTACTTGATTGGAAAGTAAACAGGTCAAAAAAGGAGCAAAAGTTTCCACAAAGCTCGCAGCTGGCTAGTTAAGATTTTTGTTACAGAAACACGTATTCAAATTCATGAAGCAGCTACAAAGGAAATATTCAAGGAACTGTTAGCTTCTGCACAAAAATCCTTAGCACTTTAATTGGCTACTAGAGCACTATAATCAAAACAAGCTAATTTTAGACACAAACTTACTCCCTATGCACACCACCATACCATTATTACTTCCTTTAATGATCAACAGAAGCAGAGCAGTCCAGTTTTACTCATGTTTACTCATTCCAAGTGCACTTGAGGTTTTGGCAACTATTTTAAACTGACACTTGTAGTACGGTACTTCCAATTGGGTTAAAAACCATTTTTGCATTCAAACTGTAAGTGTCCCACAGATATAACACTGCAGTGCCAGACAAGCTCCCTCAGAGATCCCCACCAAGGCAGTAAGGAAAGTACAGAGTCATACTTGCCCTTGATACAATCCTAGAGAAAACAGCAGAAGGTAAAATGATACCAAGCCTGACATACCCCTGCACCTACCAAATCAAAGACAGACATTTTTAGGAGTTTCTGTAAGGCTATAAAACCATTGCCAAAGCCTAGACACTGGCTATTTGGCAAAGGTATAAGTGAGGAATCTGTGTAATAGTTTAACACACTCAAGTATGCAGGGGCTTGAGCAAACATATAGAACAGTACAGCTCACTGGTGTTATGGAAAAAAGCAGCAAAACCTTAGGTCTGTTTCAAAACAAGAGTTAAAAGGTAGTAGGCAGATGGGTAATACAACACCATAGTAATACTGTTATTGTGCATGAATCATTCCATATTAGAATGAGTTATTCCCACTCTACAGATTTCTGCAAAGGAAAAAAAACTTCACATTTTGACTTGATGTTTTCCTGTAGCTTTTCTCCTTTGACAATGTCCACGTCAGCCATAAAAGTGCAAGACTACACCAATCAGTTTCAGAGTCTCAGAGACAACAATGTGGTAACCTCAAGTCTAACATTTGAGTTTGGTTTTCCAAGAAACTGCCCAGAATGATGAAACATGACAAATAATACACCTATGGTTTAGCATAAATCCATGATGTTTGAAGAGTAACCACCAGCCTCTAAAAGCCATCCTACAGTTGGGACTGCCTTAAGTAGCAGAGATGTGATCTATCCATGTGCTCAGATTAACTGTGCCACAGTCTAAGGAGCACTGACCGGGCAAGCAGTGAAGATATTATATGGCATTTTAAACTAGGCATTTCACAAAATTGATTCAGCTTTCAAATACTGAAATAAAACTTTCAAGATATTACAACTATATCAACAAGTCATTTTTCTTTTATGCTTTCCAAAACACAGAAATTTACTGTATACTTAGCACACAAAAAGTATTATCCATTTTTTTACAAAACTCTGTCTTTGGAGGCAGCTCTACCTCTAGAGCTGATCTGGCTTGGTTATGACTGAAAAATACTTAACCCCTGGAATTTAGTGCACACTAAAGAATGTGTGCAGGAAAGCTTTAGCATGGCAAAATTAAGCCAAATCTGAAAGCTACATTCCCTAGAGCATCAGTGCCCACTTTTTCCTTCCCCCAGATGGGGTAGGCCACACACTTTTTCTGGGAATACGAAAGGATTTTGCTGTGGCAGCCCTACCACAAGCAAGCAGCACAGTGGCCTGTGTGTCAGTGCATCCTTAAAATGCTGCCTTCATTACACAGATCTGATAACCAGTGG